>NC_064601.1:7865765-8172397 GCF_943734735.2 Anopheles gambiae | reverse complement strand
AGGTCGTCAGGCCCAAGGGTGGGTGTGTGAGTGTGCATTTTTTTTCTTCTTCTGCCCGTTCAAAATCAATCACTGCACGGGATGGAGTGGATGAGGTGGATATGCTAACGAAGAGCCCGAAGCATTTGCGTTGTAAAGCCGTGCGGGAGTGTGAGTGTGTTTTATTTCGATAATAGACCACCGCTCGCTAGATGCGGGCAGGGATTTGAAAACTCAACGCAACTCGCACACACAAAGAGGCTCACGAGAAAAAAAAAGTTCTGATCCATAGCAACAATTTGATTAGATTTTGATTTGGGCCCAATTTTTGCACTCGTTTTCAATTGGGCACTCGTGTCGTGTGCGCTTTGTTTTTATTTCAGCGCCGTATCCTTCCGAGCACGAAGCGAACCGGACCGGTGAAGCTGATTTTTCCAACCGCGTGTGACGCGGGACTGTTGTTCTTTACGGTCCATTTGAATACGGACCGTACACGCCAGACGGGGGGGGGGGGGGGGGGGGGTGGGGGGCAAAGGGCCAGAGGGCTCTCAGATTTTCAGCCCAAATAGTTTTTCTTTTCCGTGTTTTTTTTGTTCGTGCACCGAAACGTTTCATTTCGCGCTCTCGATATTTTCATCCGATTATGACATCGATTTCATCACTCGTGCAGTGGAGTGAGTGTTTGGTGGAATGCTTTGGCACAGAAAAGGAAAGAGGAGGAGTAAAAGGAACACCGAATTTGATGACCATTATTATCGATCAAAACGATGCCAAACGAGCGGAATGCATTTCCTGGGCAATAAAGATTTGATTTGTTTTCGTCCACTGAGTTGCCGAAGCCGACGATGAGGGGCTGTTGGTCGCCAGAAGAGCCGGTGCTTTCATAAGACCGTTACGCGCTTCTGGTGATGGTTATTGATCCGTTTGTCATCATCCGTCCGACAGACCGGCCGTGTGTGTAATGGGCACAGGTGTGTCACGGGCGGCTGTGATTCGAAATGACATACAAATGTTCGCCATCGTTTAATGAACTTTGCTACATTATGGCTATCATCGAAGCCGTTGGAGATTACATTATCTGGGGCTGATTTCTAGCTGAATGAGTTCACTGGAGGGATCTACCTATGTTTAAATATCAATTTGAATACTACGGTATTGGAATATTAAGCAGATTATGCTTACTTCATTAATTCAAGTACGTATCGAACTCACACAATTTAAACTCTGAGATACCGAAACGCATTCATAATATTTTAAAAATCGTTCACCAATTAATTAATCAATTAATCCTTTGCGCCCGTTGGATGAATGTTACGCACTTGATCACATTCGTAGACGGAAATGTAAATCTTGCCAAAAATGTTCCTTAATTAATTTTAGTACTTTTTTCATTATTGCTTGAATTCAGTTGTGCTGATGAAACGCACGTGAAATTGATTATTTCTACGGTACTCCAAATTCAATGTACTCGAGTAGTGCGACAAAAACAATCTTCGATAGCAATCTGAATCGTTCATACACGATGGGTTTTATTATTTTATCGAAAATAATAACTTTGAGTGTGTATGTGGGACGGTTGTTTCCATACCGTTGTCCTGCATGCGCATGTTCAATCCTGAGGTAACATTGTTAACTTATATCTTCATTAATCGTTATCGAACATTGATATTAAACAGCATCGCACAAGATTGGTCTTCAATATTCGAATTTATTTTAAACATGTTTCAGTACTATTTAATGCTGCTTTCAACCCATTCTTCTTTAGGTGAAATTGTACATATTATGGTGCTGCTGAATCTAGCATTAATAATACTGCAATTGTCCTTCCTTCCCATCATCTCCAAACTATTCCTGTACAACCCAAAGTCACGCCTCGGCAAAAACGTGAATTTTATATTTTATTTCCTTTTTTTTCCACTTACCACTTAACATCGTCTGGTTGTCGCCTTGCCACGTGCTGTTAAAGAATGTTTTCATTTTCCTTGCACAAAAAAAAGCATAAACCCAGCTTAACAATACGGAATCGTTGTTTTCATTTGCTCTAGGGACATCTCTCGCTTTATCGCCCTAGACTGTCACGTTTTAGATTTGTGTCACTTGGGAGTGCCCAAGAACGTTTGATTAAAAAACTTTCTTCCCACTTGTTCTTATTTTATATCGCGGTATGTTGCGCTTAAAACAGTACGCTAAAGAAAACCCCAGTAAAGGCCTTCAAAAGGAATCGGCAGAAGGCTACACAAAATCCATAATGACAACGATGTTTCACTCAATTCATTCGAAAGCCCGGCAACAAATCACGGAGTCGAACGGTAAATAACACGGCCCAAAGCCGAACAATGCCCGAACACACTGGTTGCGCTTTAGTTCTCAAATTATTAACACCGTCATTAGCCTAATGGGATCAGCCAGTGATGGGGAGGAACTGGGAAGCGGCCCTCCCCAGCCACCCAGCAACAGAGCACGAACACAAGCTTCAAAGTTATCAAATTAATTGTGCTGCGGAAGCGCACACCTAGGCAAGACAGCACCCAGCTGGCGAGATCGGGCGTTTACCAATATTTAGCAGCGCCTCGTGAACATTTCAAAATCCTATAAAATGCGGTCCCGGTCGACTAATTCGTCGATGAGCTAAAACGATGAGTTCGTAGCGATTATGATTGCGAAAAAGCAGTTGGTAGGGGGTGGAAAGGCGGAAGTGGGGACAAGTAGAGCAGTGCCAGTGTGCGTTTGTTCTGGTCGATAAGTTTTCTCCGCCCCCCACCACCACTGCTGCTTTCGTTCGTGTTTTTGAGTAGCCTTTTCCGGTTTCCCTTGCCTAGCAATGGCTTCCCGAAACACATAGCAGGATAAATACAGCCGCTAGTAATGAAAAATCATAGCTCTCGGGGCAGCAAACCGTCCCTATGGGTAAACAAACCGGGAACGGTGGGCGTGGACAACAGAGGCAGGCAGCAACTGATTTATTATTTAATAAACGAAAGATTTGCTCTTCCACTTTCTCCTTCGCTGTTTCCGTGCAGTGTTTACTTGGTACTGAATTCTCGGCGGGGCACAAAAGTACCCTCCGTGTCCCAGGCCACGCTAACCACATTCCGCTTCCATCAGCGGCACACTTTCAATCACTTTTACCGAGAATTCGGTAGCGATGACCGGAAATTGCCAAACAAGGGGGAAGTAAAAAGAAAAGAGGGAAAAAAGGTAAACTTTGCCACTGTGCGGGTCAGTTTTTACACAGTTTGGGATAAAACAAAACACGCTTGTTTTATGGGTGGATTATGGAACGCATAAAATTAACACATCGTTTACGATAAAGCCTGTTGCTGGGTCAGACCGCAATGCTCTTTCGGGAGGTGATGTACGTTGAGCAATCCGGGAAAGCGGTACTTATGATGAAAAGGTGCGGAAAATCGAATAAAACCCCGTAACAATGATGGATAAGGATTACGTGCGCAATTTTCTCCCACCAGCGGTACCGGACTGACGGTTCTTCCCGATCCGTCAATTATGCTTCGCGCAGAGCTAGAAGCACTTTTAGCACCACCTGAAACAAAACAAATGAACAGTGGGTACCTCTTATCACACTTTTTACGCGGTAAAACAAATCTTCCGGCTTGATTTAGGAAGGTTGCGTTAGCCACACTCTACTCCAGATTATATAGATGGGTTTTGTTTTAAATTATTGACCTAAAGTTTAACCGTACCGTAACCGAAAATAAAGTTATAGTTGCACTGAATTGACGGCATTGCCTTAACGTTATTCGTACACGCGTGGCTGATTGAATTGCAGTTGATACCGTCATCGAAGTGATGCTTTATGGTGCAAAATAAATTACTTTCGTTCCATCACTGCCTTTGCCTCCAACGCCACTGCCATCCATCGGAATGCCGAAGCAATTCGTCGCCCGCAGATCAAAGCTCCCTCTGAGGCGCATTAATTCATCTAGGCATAAATGGATCCCTGGGGAAATTAGTGGTAGTAGTAGCGTTTTGCACAATCTTGCCCTACTACGCGGCATGTACATATCACCATACATCTCACCCGTCACCACACTCTGATGTTGTCGTGTCATCGGGAGTCATCTTATCAATTGTTGCAATTAATTAAAACTACCGATGTGTTCGATACGTTCCACCCGAGCTGAAGCACACTGACGTTTCGAAATGCGAAACAGCTCACGTGCCCCCAAACACACGCAGTGCATTACATTAACCAAAGCACCACATTTTACCGGCGTCAGGCTTTTGGGTTGCAATTTCTGAACTGTCTATTTGCAGCCTGCCTCGTGAAGGTACGGCCAAAATGTGTTCGATGCTCAGATCGGTGAACCAGTTTGAAGCCACTGTTCCGTGTCAGTAAACGGTGAATTTCGCTGACGGATGCGCTGACGTTCGACTTACTGCGGATCGCCGGTAGCGTCCTCGCCATCCATTTGACACCGGATGGAGTGCGAACTCAATCAAACCGTTCCGTTGTTCCGACGCAAAACCCCTGCCGATTGATGGCTGCCGACGGGTGCGGTAATTATTTCTGCCCAGGCTTTCGTGGAAGCCCGTGGAAAAAGACAGGATTGATTGAATGGGTGAATTGTGTTGATAGACAAAAAGGCTTTTTGGTTCATTTTTGGTCCCTTTTCGAATTGTTCAGCTTTGGGTGGTAGTTATGCTTTGTGTCTTTTTTTGTGCAATTTCGCAGTGACAACAAAGGAATTGTACTTTGATGCATAGAGTTTGTCAGCAATTATCGTCAGCAATTATAGTCAATTGTGATTTGTCCCCTTCGCAGAAGAAGCTGTCTAAAGCAACGAAAATGTTTGCAAATATTTGTGATAATTTTCAGAGACCACGTCTTCTCACTGCCAAACAGTTTGACGCAATGATTGTGCTAGTGTTGTCTTTACAAGACTTTGTAATACATTTGCCTTAGCAGAAGGCATGTTATAAAGTTTAACAAAAACAACCCTACCAAAGAATACGATACAACACTAAAGACACCACACTGAAGAAGCATTCCGTTACGTTGCTGGTCCACATCGAAAGATGCGTGAAGTGTGAAGAAATTTATAATCTAAATGGATTTTACATGTTTGCCCGCGTCGAGGATCAAAGCGCGAGGTTGAAAAAAAATGTAAATTTTTCCTCCCTGTGAACAACACAGACGGGGATGGTCAAATGTGTACCAAAGCACCGGCTCAGCGAAAAAGCACAAGAACCGTGTAAAAGTTCGAGCCGATGGTGCGAATGATTGATTTTTCCCATCCCGGTTCATTTTTTTGCCTTCCATGTTTGCATACTTCGCGTTAAACTACGATGTGTGCGTCCGCTGGGACGCTTTGCAACGGAAACGGTCGTTAACGCGAGGGAAAGGTGCACGCCAACAAAAAAAAAGGGCAAACGAATAAAAGCGAGGGCGAAAACTCGGCTACGAACCGAAATGCTAATGATTTCATCCTCTCCCACCCACTGGTTGAAGGCTGTGCAGGGTGAATGTGGTGAAACAAACAGGGACAGGGAGGAGGGTGAGAATCTCTTGTTGCCTTTTTCAGGCTAGCAGAAGAAGCATGGCATCGTTCAATTGAAACGATACACACACTCTCACCCTGTTTGGTGGTTTGCCACGATGGTCCTGTTGAGTTTGCTGTCAGTTTTTCACATGCAAATCAACTTTCGGTACGCTTCTTTCTACTCTCATTCGTTTTCTATCTCCATCCCCCTTCCCCTCCTCCTGCATTGTTGCCTTCATTGCGTTAAAGTCAAGAAGATGAATGCACAAGCATCGTTCTTGTCGATTTGTACGATACCGTTTCCTGGTTAAGTGGATTTTCCACCAATGCACATGTCGCACGGGCACGGACACGAACAGCAGTGGATCATCGATCGTGGACGACTTTCGAAACCGGTTGAACTTCCACCGTGAAAAGGATAGTTCGAATGAAAAAAAACACACACACCCACACACTCCTGCCCATTGGACCGTTTCACATCGCACAGTGTCCCGTGCTGAATGTGAATGTTGTTGAATTTGCGTTTTTGCACGCATGTTTAGTTGAAAACATTCAATAGGGAGTGGTGTTATTGATGATTGTCAGATTATGGCTATTAACATAAACGATTGAACTGAGGTTTATCACACATTTGCGCTCTAATGGTACGATAAATTGCTGCTAATTGAATGCTGCTTTTGTTTAGTGCAACACCTTCAACGAGCTCTCTCGTCTCACTTGACTTTCTGTGAATCTACTGAGTGTCTGTCAAACACTTGAAGCCAAGCCAACCGCGTTAGTGAAGCTGCATTTGATTTGTAATAATTTATTCATTTGCTATTGTTCTCTTTGCTCCTCTTCCTTTGCAACACACACTCACACACACACGCTCACGCCGACCCTTAAAGCACATATCAAGATCAGCAGGAGTTACGTTCATAACTACTCTCCTGCAACAAACGAACGGAATGACCCAGTGTTGCGGAAACGTACGAATGATTTATGGTACACTTTTTGCACCGGAGCGTGCCTCTCGCGGATGTTCTTGCAACGTTTACCATTAATCAATCCCATGCAGCGTTCGACTTCGGTTTAACGATATAAGGGCTTCTGGCCCGTTTTCATGCAACAGCGTGTGTTGTTTTTTCCCCCTATGCTGTAGCATATATGGTTAAAGCTACACACTTATTTCACTACACACATAGGACTGCATGGAATAAGATATATGCCACTAGGTACAAGCCTAACACACGATTGTTTGCTTTGCTCTCGAAAGGAGATTCGTCGAGCTAACTGTGCACAGACACAGCCATTGGAACTGCAACATGGAACGGTTCCAAGCAGTGGTGACACACGTTAGGCTTGCAATCGCTTTGCATGACGCGATAAAAGATGTGCCTTGGCCTACCTTTTTGTGATGAATAATTCATCAATAGCACTTTAACGTAACGAGTGAGGTGGATGACGCTAGAGCGTAATGATGTGTTACTGTGAATTTATGCAAGCCGCTTTTTATAGCATGGTCGGTTACGCATTTTCTGTTCTTATCTGCTGTTTTCGCTGAGATGAAACAGCACGCAGCTAATTCGAGTACCTTGTTCGACTTCAACTTCAACACAATGGCTAGCTCATGAATATGAACGATAAAGTACGAACGTTTGCTGCTGATATGTTAATGTTTTGACGAATCATTCTTTTCATAAGAATTACCTGTGTTTACCGCTCGCAGAGGAACTGCGTAATTTTAAGTTTAAGAACTTACGTTTTTTTTTTCAGTAATGACTTTGATTTTTTTTTCGAAAACTATTACTCACATTATTGTTATTATTAATATTATTCAACCAAGCGAGTCCTCATTTCAAATTCGAATCGCATTGGCAAGGACGCGGTCATGCAGTCTAATATTTGGCATTCGATTCAAATGTTAACTGTAAGACTGTGTCTTTGACACTGTTTCTAGCATCGTGGAAATGATAATATCGCACCTCAACCATCGTTTCCTCCATCATTTTAAAGCTTACCAGCAATCATCGGAATGGCGTAAGGTTGATTATTTAATCTACCGTAGGCTTGATTGCAATTCAGCAGCCGATTTTACGATCGACACCGGTGCTTTCGAACTGGAACCGTGTCTCTACAGCTCCACAGGTTTCGCGTTCACGTTCCGACTGGCTTCTCTTTTTCTTTTTTGTTCGTGGTTTAATTTTAAAACACCCACCATGTTTACAACCTCCGTAAATACAATAATAAGCCTCCCATCATCGTGTACGCCTGCAGCGATTCGCAAGGATTCATAGTCTAGCCCGGCATCTGGTGGTCTGGTTCACCGTTGTAACCTCTGTCGAATGGAGCAGCACAACACGCCGCCATGCCCTATGACTTTGTGAGTACGCCATGAAATCACTGGGCGCTGTGTTTAGTGGCATTGTGCACTTTACTGCACTTACACACACCGTTTGCTGCCATCGTAAAGTCCGGCTCGGCTATTGCTAAGGCTTGGATATTTCATTGAAATGCCCTTCACAAGCAAGGGCGAGATCATTCATTTGGAAGAAGAAACACCACGACCGAGGAAAGGAATGAAAGGAACGTGAAGAGGGAAGATTAGACGTTCGTCCGTGTGTTTCAAATGTATCTTGCTCTAGGCTCGTCGTAAATAGGTTTGTTGGGTAATTCGCGAGAGAGTCAAGAGCACAATTTTATGGCTCACAATTTTATTACAAGCAATCAGCCAAAATGGCACTGTCATTCATGTATTAGTGATTTAAGTTAAGAATTTACAGTGGAATTTATGTAACATATTTTTATGTGTATGCGTGGAAAATTATGGAATCCATGTGACGTTTAAATGCTATAAATTGTATCAAAAGCGTTACTGTTATACTTGCCCGTATGCCAGTTTTCAAACATAGAACGAAACGCTTGCATTGAGAGTACGGCTTTCGTTTTCGTAACACCACGCAAAAGCTTTCGTTTATAGCTCCGGTCTTCTCTTAAGCCTAAACAATCACTGTTACATGGTTGCTATAAATGCTACGAGCTTTAATAGCTTTATCTCTTTCGGAACAAGCATGACGTGGAAATTGTATCCCATAAGTGCCGAAGCTTTGCCATAAACCCTTAAAGCTGTATTCGAAAGCTTACTATGTCCTGTGTCGTTCATCCTTTTTTTGCATTAGATGCATGCCACTCAAAAGCTTCCCGTATCGAGCAAAAAAGCTTCATTCTTTTGTATCTCACAGTGAGCGGCTTTAGGAGCTCGTGAGTTCCCATTATACTATCGTTCCGTGAAAGTAGCGCTCAGCTAGATTGTTTCTTATCAATCGGCATTCAGTTGCCCGATAGTGCTCGTACAAAACACTCGGTACACTTCTGCTCAGTTTGTCGTTCGAGTGGACGGCTACGTATAACATTGAGCTCTTGTGTTTTTGTGATCGGTTGGTGGATTGCGGGTGCTTTTGTTTTTCGCCCATTAGTGGTGTAGTGATTGAAATTGTGGTCACTGCTTCCAGCTAATGTTTTTACGCTGTTTGTGTGTGTGTAATTGTGTGATGCATTGAGCAACATAATTAGCTTAATTTACCACAGCTAAATGTGTGCCCGTGGGAGAAACCACTGGTGAAAAGTGTTTTTGTCATCTGTGCATAACGATAGTATGAGTGTTCATAATGGCTGTGCGCTTGGAAGTTGAGTGAGATTGTGTAATTTTGTTTTTTTCTCTTCTGCGCAAGTGAGATATGGCATGCCGGTGTATTTATGTAGAAGTTTTTAATTCCACCATCCCGTGCTACCAACATCCTCCCGCCCGTGTAAACTGGATGCGGTAGGGCTCGTGGATACATTTACGGATTACTTCGCGAAGGCGTGCAGGCGGCAAATGAAACAACTTCATGAATTATGATATTTGGATTTTCAATCAAACTTAACAAAGTAAGCAATCTTTAACCGCCCGGTGGTTGGGGAGAAAACTTTTCTGATGTTTGTTAATACCATTTACAATTCTCGTATTGCTGAATCTGCATTGATATTGCTATTGAAGCCATACATAACATACCAACCCGTTCTGTATTCGTGATTTCAATTGAATTATTTTTACCACCAGTGAATACAGCGTTGTTTTTCTCCACAATGTTGTGTGTATGTGTGCATGTGTGGTTGGCAGAAATCCCATGACGACTAAGCCGGTACAGGTTTAATTGGATGGATTTGGAATACAGCCTAGCTTCTGGCGCCGAACACATTACTGTGGTTATTGTGAGCGGTTAGCCTCTTTCTCATGAAACGCAGATAAATTTTTCATCATTCTCGATGCCCACATTGTTTGGCTGCTGTTTTGATTCCCACTGGTCTACGAGCCCCTGTTATATCCCATGAGACCATGAGAGATATGTTCGACATAAACAAGTACAAGTTCGTTTTTTATCATTAATAACCATTTAAATGTATACATTATGAAATATTCAGTCAATAAGTGCAGTTATTATAGCTAAAAGAAGGGTTACGTCGCTATGGGGAAGACTTATAAAATGGCTGGAATACGGATTACGAATAACGCTACCATAGAATTTAATCTGGCTTATAATATGTGATGATATTACTAGTTTCGTGTTAAATCAGAAATAAATATTGCAATAAATATAATAATGTCTCGCGCTTTCTTCAGTCATACTTATTCAAAATAAACTAAGATTATTTGTAAAAAATGGAAACATACGCAAGGATTTTATCTGGCACGGCTTTTCTTAATCTTTACTGAGCTGAATACTACCATGTACTATGAAACATAATTTCGTGTAGCCGATTTTAAGATAGAAACATCCAAGTGAGACCTACTTGCAGATACTCTATGCTTCTGCCGGCCTCAGTACTTCATTTTTTAAAGAATGATTACCTACGGATTCATCACCATAATAGAGGGCCGCTTTGAACCAAACAACGATAACTAATCTTTGTCATATGTTCGCATAGGCCTAAACGGTGCTCATAAATATTCATAGAGCAAATTATCACGACACACTCACCCACATTCAACTCGCTAGGCATGCGTTAGCAAAAATGAATGGCTAAGAGACCATTGGTTCGCCCATCGCTTTGAATCATACCATCAGATAGAAAGGAGTAATAACCTTTTTCCCTTTTTCCTGTTTGCACAAAGAACGCAGCACACGGCCTATCTTCTAAGAAGATAGAAACTTTTTCCTACTTTCTCTTCTGCTGGCCGCCCTTTTTTTGTTCTTGCTTTCATCATTCAGACGTGTCTTTTTCCGCGTTCTGTGTAAAGTTTCAGCTCAAGCAGCTGCACTTTACACACGTACCTTTGCTGGGACATCATAATTATCTTTCGGAAATAAAAATGTTTTCAACGAATGTTTGTGAGTTCCAGCTTCCGCAAAGTAAAAAGGAAGGAGAGTTATGGAGTTTACGAGCAAGGAATGTGTGAACAAACGCCCTTAACCCTTCTTTTCATACCGGAAGCCGTAGGAAATATGACACGATTTTATACAGTGAGGTGTTGAAGAGCCTTTAAGCAGGATTTTCTGTGTACACATTTCACCCAAGCGTAGACGCACGCCTACATGGGCGCACATCGCGACACATTACGAGGGGAGGAAAAGTTTCGTGATGACATGTGGGAAAACTTTTCATTGATTCGAGTTGGTGAAAGTTTCGACAGTTACAACAGCCTAATCTCTATTTATATGCGTACGGGGACTATAAACGAATGATGTATGAACCTCACATACACACCACCGCCCATCCGAAAGTGGGTGCGCTTGATCCTTTTTATGGCCAATACTTGAATGGAGAAGGTGGTAATCAACCCAGCAGCCGGTACAGGAACTGTGCACTGCGCGGTGTAGTAAACTTTTTTTTTCGGCTCCAGATCTACAGCGTTTACCATGTGGCAAATCCCACCAGGAGTGAGCACATAATGTTTGCATACATTTCGCCTGCGGACATTTTAGAAAATCCTTCCCGAAAATGTGGGTGTGTGCATATGTGTTTCTAGGCACATATTTTCTACGGCGACACCAAACTCGAGGATCAACCACCCGCTGATGGTGGGAAAAGTATCGTGCGTTTGCCTAAATAAACGATAAACCACCATGAATATGATTACTTCCTTCCACTGGCGTTCGGTTGCCCTCGTTATAAAAAAAACGGGAAAAAGGGTAATGTTTTTCTGCACAATTTTATTGGTGGAATATTTAACATCACAGCGCTTTACTTCATTCATGAAGCACAATGCAACATTCACCAACACCGCACACAAATGTTCACTTGCACAGATTGCACACAATATCGCAACTTACTGGATTGTGCATTCATTGGTTTGTGCTGTCATTTTTTATGTTCATTTAATTTTAATCAACGCCAGCTTATTCAGCCCTTTTAACTCTTTATCCGTAGCTCCACTCCATGTGTGGATCAATAAATGCAAAACTCAAACATTCAAGTGATGGTTAATGCTTCAGGACACATACGTGTAGCTTCCAGGCTATACTTTGTTAATTAAAATTTTACTCGAGATTAACTTTTCCTCGACTATGAATAAATTGCTTCGCTTACTTTTACAGTGGATTGATAAGAGTCACATTAATTTCAATGTTTCACCACAATTACGAGAGCGGAATTCTCCTTTGTTTCCGAACATCTCTGTCAAACAATTGCTACAGAGCAATCGATCGTGCGAAACTGCTAAAATTATTCCGAACACAGTGATGTGGTCGTACGTCGAAACTAGAGTAATCCCATCGGTATGTGACACATGGCAGCTTGTTGCCATCGGACACGGTCTTACTGGGCTGACAGTTAATATTCGGGACCGTTTCCCCTTACAAGCGTTTTGTTTCGCTGCATTCAATAGCCAATAGCTCACTGTCGTCTCACTGCTGGCCAGTTCCGCCGATTGGTTTCGGTCCAGGCAGACAGAGCAACTTTGTCCATTGTCGGTAGCATAATACCATTACGCTTTTGGGGGTGAAATGTAACGCAGCTGTGGGATTTGGCACGACTAATGAATGTTTCTACTGTATGTTTCTAAGCATTGTGTGATGCTTCGCACTAACCGTACAGCACGACTACTCCCACTGGATACGATTGTCATAACACACGTGCATAGGTGGTTAATAGGTGTATGTTGCTACTCCGCTAGGAAAGATAAGACTCCCACACGCAACTAGGGAGCAACGAAGCAATTAAAAATGTTCAATCATTAATTGTCATACCGGTTTTCCCGGGAGAGATAAGTTATTTTGTGTGTTTCGTTCGAACTCAAATATGAATTTCTGTGAAACTTTTCTAACTTAAATTAAAAGAAAGATAACTGAGAATCCTTAACCTTTCTGACCTTTCATGATTCTGGCAATCATAACTGTTTCAATATAGCCCCAACATATCACTTTAATAGATTAAAAATCTTAAATTCATCCCACCCGAATCGGCACGTTTTTTCCTCGTATTCAATATGAAACTCCACACCAAACCCATCACGAGTTGCAATTGCGCTGAATAAATTCCATCCTGCGAGGCGCATGGAAAACATTAAACATTAAACATGGCAACTGTAAATACGACTAGGCTTTTCAGTTCGGTTTCGCTTTGATCTTGCGAGTGTATAATAATATTTACCAGGAGAAATCTGTTCCGGTGAACAACAAGAGGAAAAAACTTCTGCAAGTGTGATCCCCATTTTCAATTTACTTAACTGGTCATCGCCATCGTGCACGAATGCGGCTCAGATACGACTCAAGCGCACCATACGCTTAGAAATGTATCCTTACTTTAACTCATACCTTGTTCTGTTCGTTGCAGTCGTTACATTCGGTTGGATAAATTACTCCAGAACGTTAAACAGCAGTTTATGTTTGTTCTACAAGATTACGCTTCGCAACCGGCAACGTATAAATTAAATTTTTAAGTGTCGAAGGTGAAATGGTTGGTAAATGAAGCAGCTTAACTTGAAAATTTATTGTATTGCAGATTATGTTTTCATTCAGCAATGAAAAAAAAACGTGTTTTCATGTAACGATAGAGAGAATTGTTTTATTCTTTCGGCTTTAATTTTGTGTCCGTTCCAAAACTAGTATATTTACAATGCTTCTTTACAGTTCACTGTGAAAGCATGTGGTCCTGTTTGGTTTAAGGGTGCTTTTTTGTCTCAGTTCTAGGAAAGGCGCCTTCCCACTTTACCAGTCTATTTATTGTACTTGGTTTGCTCGTGAACATTTATTATTTACAACCATTTCCCAACATTTGCCGTGTCCGTTGGATCGCTGCACTAATCGACCGCTAACAACCGGGCGTGTTTCTCGAGCTCTGTTCCTAGAGCAAGTTTACCTTTCTTTCACACCGAACGGTCGGAAACTTTACTTGCCGGTTCGCTTGCAATGCTTTAGGGACAAGTAACAAAATGGAGACACCAAGCGCTAACCCCTCACCCCCTTCAACGCTACTGTTTCCTTTGGCACGTTGGCCCGGGTACAGCAAAGTTACCGCCTCCAGCCCTGCGTGTAGTCGTTAGCAGTTTCTTTGATTAATTTTACTCATTATCGTTTACCTCGGGCCCGCGGTGAGAGGGACTTCAAGTGCAGCCGAAAATGGGTTTAGGCAGCATGCTAGCCCAGTACAACCGGCCAGAAGAAATATGCTTGCTGCCGAATTTCAGCACACCTCGCTCACCCTTTCAAGCAACAAGGTAAAAAGTTTCTTACCGACTTCGTAAGTTTTCCCTCAGGTTCATGTCAAGCGTGAAGGCGGTGCAGCGGGCTAAGATAACAGCTTTCGTTTTCGTCTTCGTAGTTGAAGTTTTTGTACCAATTAACACTTTGCGTTTTAGATGTAGGCTGCTAAACTATGGGAATAATTACTGTTAGATTTACCCAGTTTATTAGGGATTAGTAGAGCCAACCTCAACCAATGTCTAACGCAAATATCTTATGTTTTATGTTATGGTACCTAATTAGACCGGACAGTTGCTAAGCATACCACTGTTACTCAAGCCAATTAAAAGAATAGTTGGTCAACAAACTAACTTGTATACATCAATACAAAGCCCTTTTTTAATGGTGTGTTGAAAATTCCCAGAAATTTTCTCGCAATGAGATTACGTTTTATGCCCGCTTTTGGCACTGACACACAATGATTTGATGCTTTTGTTGGTCCAGCTTGGTACTTAATGGATCATTACGGTGATGAGCTTTTCATGTTTTCCTCGCGGCACAATACGGCCCACCATGCCTACCAAAAAAAAAGGAAAAAAACAGTTCCAAATAAACATTCACCAGCGAAAAGTTTGTTTGTGTACGAGTGGCTGTGCATTTGGCTGCTGCGAAAACAATAATAACGCGAACTTTCAAAATTCGGCGTTGCGCTAAAGTGGATTCACGACATCGCAACCAACCGCTAGGGATAAACGCTCCGACTGTAGGAGAGTGGACAAAAAAGGGTGCTAATGGATCGGGCTACACATCCGTATAGCTGCAAGGGTGTGTGAAAATATTAAGCTTCTTTCTATTACATTCGGCAAAGCGCCAGCATGTTTTCGTGCCGTCCGTGTTTGACAAACGCACCGACTGAATGATGATGTCTCCATAGGAAGGGTTTTTTCTCTTTCTCTTTTATACTCGCTCACACACACTCTCTCTCTCTCTTTTGCGTTCCGTTGTGCAACTCTGCCCAACCAACCGCATTATCTTTCATCATGATAATGAGCGTAATAACTCTTTCGCAACCCGGCAGTTTATTATCATTTTCGTGCCGTGCCGTGCGTTTTTGTTCCGATGTTTGTGATTAAGCTTAAGTAAATTAAGGAAAAAATGTGGCCAAAATCTCAAAGGTTGCAATTTTATGGGCCTTCTGTGTGCTTTAGTTTTTGTTTTCGTTGGCCCTGATACAATTTTGTTTTCCTTTCATCTTTCCTAGCGAGTAGTAACCATAACGAAAAAAAAACCCGAAAACAAAAACGAATACAAAATAGGACAAAGAGAATTTTATGGTATATTTACTCACCATTCTTCTTCTTTTGCGTCGTGAAATGCAAATCAGTATTTTCAGCATGGTTGCATTTTTATTGCCCTACAGAGTGCTATGCCCGCTTCTCCTTCCCCGTTCCGTCTATACTGACGAACGATATTTATTCCCGATTGCATTTCCGTACAATGGCTCACCATGGAAGGGGGAATTTTATCCATTTTTATGGTATATATGAAATACATTTTACAATTGAGCGTTGTGTTTTGTAAATTGTACCCGTTTCCATGTGTTTCCGTCATTGTGAAACGAACGATGTCTTGCATAAAGCATGAGCGTTATGCTATGTCGCTTGTAAATGGGAATTGGGCGTACAAAAGCAATACTGATCGCACAAAAAAAAACACATGAACATTTTTGCATGTATTTATACTTCCTTATTCCTTTTGAAAATTTGGCATTTATTAAAAAAAAAGCAGAGAAAAACGTTTGATGCAGACCCATGGTTCCGTCACTGAGACTGAAATGGAGACGCCTGGTACACCAGCTAGCCCACGGAGGAGGCGCCTGGTGATCGCCCGGTTGTTGAATTTTGTCAACAACCATTCTGGTTTCACAAAAGCAAAAATGTACAAAAAAGTATGCTCAACTTTGCAAAACAGCAGTAAAACAAGCAAACGCTTGTAACAATATGGGTGGAAACAAAAAATAAAACAAACTTTTTCAATCAGCCATTGTTGCGGAGGGTGGCATTACATTTTTAAGCTGTCATGTTCTTTTTTGCTTCTTTCGCATCTCCCCGCCGTAGAGCTTTTTTGAGTGTGTAAGTTTTTGTTACAAAGTCAAAGGTTGGATCACTAAAATGCGTTTCAAAGCGGTAAATCAGCCAGGCAGAGGAGTGGATGTGTTAAAAAAAAAGAATCGAAAACTCCCACACAATATAACCACCGACGGAAGGTACACTTCAAGCGCATGTGGTTAACGATCGCAACAGCTTGGGTGTGCTATATTCCAATCCCTTCAAAAAAACAAGCAGATCGTTCCAGCTGCATAACCACTTTTGGCATTTGGTGAAAATTTATGGTGGTGCGACAGTACGCTTCTCCCCTTCTTTTTACCACTCCCGGAGCATTACCCGGTGTACCGTACCGGTGCTCCCAATGCAGTATTGTAACTGTGTGGAATTATAAATCATTTCAATACGATACGTTAACCAGATGGTTTGCAGTGCCTCCTAACGTTGAAGCTATATAACTTGCCCTGCATTACGTGCACACTGTGTTAGCATTGCAAAACTCGCTACAAGTTCGATTTCCGTACGCTTCTGTAATGATGCAAAATTCAAGATGCCATTTACTTTGCATCTATTTCCTGTTGGACTGGCATCTGCAACTATTTACTGTCACAGACAGCCGGACTATATCGTTACCAATTTTGAAACCATACACACATTGTATGGTAACCATATTTGCACAAGTCCTTTAGACGTGTTTTCAACGCAGGAACGTGCAAACATGTGCCACTTCTTAGATTATCGATTGAGAGTAGCGGCCCAAGGCCATGCGGTTCTTCTTGCGAGTCGTGAAGTCTTAAGTCTAGATTTATGCTGACGATATAATGCATCTAAGTTGAAGCAAGGCGCAAGTGTGCGCCTCCTTATTAATATGGTAAGAAAGCATACTAGACATGGCTGACAGTTCCATTGAAATGGTAATTTTTACATCCCACAGACACTTGCTCTAGCAACTGGAGGAGTAAGCAAATTGCAGGATGAGTGCATCCACTTAGCGCAAAAGCCGACGTCATGCATGACAAAAGCTCACGATGTTGGCAGTAAAACAGAGGCAGCAAATAAGAGCTTTCGATTATAATGTGATACTAAAGACTTAAATTTGAGCCATAAATGCAATGATTTAATGATAATTAATGGTACTAGAGCCGATTTGAAAGAACAAACCCCACATTAATGCATTATGTGAAGTACTGGTGCTGACTTCTTCTCTTGCAGTAAAAGTGCCTGGGCAAAGAAAATGATAAAGTATCACTAAGGATTTTTTTTTTTCTTGTTCGGTATCAAACGTTACTAACAACTGTGCACACGATCCAGTTCCCGAGACTGCCCGCCCAAGCCCGATCTCGCATCGCACCACAATCCAGAGGCCGTTATTCAATCAATCGAATAGCCTGACCTCAATGCTTTGGAAGGCGTGTAATTGACTTTGTGCGCTTGTCGCTTTCGCAATCGGAGCATCAAACATGAACGGTCCATACCGATGAAAATCGAGATTAGTCAGTCAGGCGAAGTTTGTTGTACCCTGGCAACGGTTTTACAACGACGAGTGCGGATTCAATTTCGATGGCAGTGTGTTTGGTTTTCTTACCCAATGCTTTCCTTCTCTTCATTTGCTCGGTTCAAATTTTGCACCACAATGTACCATCATCCCCTAGCGATAGAAGATGGTACCGTCAGATTGTTCGAGCGAACCTTTTGCTTTTTAGCTCTGGTTTCTCCGGTTGCATATCGAGAAGCTTCCTTTCTTATTCCATCTTTTCACATCTCTACCCACTCCAACGAGCAGTTTCCGAACGAATGCTTACTCAGGTGAAAAAAGTTGTTCCAGTTTCGAGACGACCATTTCCTTATCGATGATATTTGCGTTTTGTTGTAGTGTGGCGCAATTTGCCCGGTGCAACAACCACGGGTACCACAGTGGAAAGTTCAATACTGCATTGCCGTACGAATTGCATGGTAACGGGATCGCGCGATGCATGCGCCCATCCACACTGCGGAGAATTGTTTGCTGAATTCTATTATTTGCCGCTGTGTGGTGATGCTTGTCTCAGCAGAAAGCAGGCAATGGTCTTGCGAAAAGGCGAGGAGGGCGTCAACGTTACCACAAGTTTGGTTTGATGGTTGAAGCTGATGCAATTATGTAAACGGCAAAGACACGCCAAGGGGCATTATGGAGTGCAGTACGGTGCAGCACAGCTGTCTCGCTGACTTTTGACACGAGTAGTAGCTTTCTGTTCGGTGCCAATCAGCGTTTCAATTTCACCGCTAAACCGAATCAACGTCAGCAAAAGTGGTTCGGTAGGTTCGTGGTTCATGTCGTGTGTTGATCAGTCAATTGAATTGGCAATGGAATGATGTTATTATAGATTTGGCTACAATTGAATAATTATTATTTTACTAACTCTGTTAAATTGGAACTAGTTTACATGCTCTCGTACTTGGAAAATATGTGAAATAGTGTATTGAAAGACTAAATACATGCATAATTGATCCGTACTTCGCTCAATCTAAAATTCTAATTAGTCTCATATATTGAGCCACGGAACTTGCTGGTCCATGTCTGCCAAATGCAACCGGCTCCGCTGTGTCTGCTCCATTGGTGCATTATTCCATTTCCCAAACCATGTAACGTAATTCGCTGCACTTCTAACAGCACTCCAATAAACACATCACATCCTCCCGTACTGATAGTTGCGTGCTTTTTCCGCTCTCTCTCTCACCCTCTCCCACCCAGGCTCTATTACACACGCATGACGTGGTAGCTAGGGAAGTATACGGCGAAGAAGCGCTTCGTGTAACGCCACCACCGATCGCGCCCTACCTGAACGGCGGAAACGATGAACTCGACAACGGCGATGCCGGAGAGCTACAGCACGTCACGCGCGTCCGGCTGGTGCAGTTCCAGAAGAACACGGACGAACCGATGGTAAGCGCAACGGTTGCAATTTCTTCCCCTCGCCCCGTTTCGATGGATCGTGTTTCAATTTTCAACAAAATTGACCCCCATCCCCCCCCTTTCTCTGGTACCCCATTTTAGGGTATCACGCTGAAGATGACCGAGGACGGCCGGTGCATCGTGGCCCGGATCATGCACGGTGGCATGATTCACCGGCAGGCCACGCTGCACGTCGGCGACGAGATACGGGAAATCAACGGCCAGCCAGTGCAGCATCAAACAGTCAGTCAATTACAGCGATTGCTGCGGGACGCGCGTGGTTCTGTTACTTTTAAAATAGTTCCTTCATATAGAAGTGCCCCACCGCCGGTTGAGGTGAGTAACTGCAGGGTAGGAGGTAGGCGTTAAAAGGACGGCCGAATGACAACGCAGGCTGTTCTATAAACAGAAAAGCGTAGGTTGAGCCCATCAGTTCCGCCCGATACTGCTGCTCACTTTGCAGTAATCGTGTCGAGCGCCTACACCTTTCCAGAGGCTCTCAATTTACTTCCCTGAAAGCTTCAATCGTTTCACAAGCCATACGGACAAAACGATCCACACAAAAAAGCAACCCAATTCCCACGATTTGTTTGAAGCAGCAGAAACATATGTTCCACTTTTGAAATCCAATTTACCAGCCCCTCGTACGCACATGAATTTGATTGTTTGCATATCATATTTTCTTCTCTATCCGCACACTTGCACACATGCACACAAAACGCGAGCAGCTATTCAGGATAAGACCAGCACCGGTTTTAGTAAGTATTTTCATCGGTACTACACTTCTTGTGTGTCATGTCCCATTTGCAACCAATACACCATATCATGTTCAATGTTCACGGGTGGCAATTTCGCATTTCCTGTGTTCATTTTGTTTGTTTGTGGACCCAGGTTCACCTCTGTACTGTGTTGGTTCCATTCAATTCGATTCGTATGTGCTTTGCTCGACTGTTCTGTTTTAATTTTGTGTTGTGTTTAATTTCGTTTCCCTTTTTGTACCGTTTCGCTCATCCACACTGTGAATAATCATTTGTATTACATGTTAATTGACACACTTGCCTCGCAATCAATGCACAAATCATTACAATCAAACTCTCCACTCTCTACCCATTTCTGGTTGATCAGATTTTCGTACGAGCGCAGTTCGACTATGACCCGCTGGACGACGAGCTGATACCTTGTGCGCAGGCAGGGATAGCTTTCCGTGTCGGTGATATTCTACAGGTCAGTAATTGGTCCCAGCCGCGATGAGCGATGGCTTCCATTAACTCACCGTTTTAACTCATTATCTATCGTACTCGTTGTCTCTCTGTAGATTATTAGCAAAGACGATCATCATTGGTGGCAGGCCAGGCATGATGCGGCGGGAGGTTCAGCCGGATTGATACCCTCACCAGAGCTTCAGGAATGGCGCATCGCATGCCAATCGGCGGACAAATCCCACAAAGAACAAGGTAAGCCTCTGAGCTGACTGGCCGTTGGCATTCGTTCGGTCGCTTGGTGAAGGGGTTATAATTTGCTTACACAGCGATTTCACAGCTTAAACAACCCCTGCGGTAATCTTAGTTGGCGGGAAATGGTGATTAAAATTAAAATCGATCGCGTTGACAGTAAGCAAATTATAGCCACCAACAGTTACCAACAGTAGATTGTAAAGTGTATAGTATAAGTAAATATATATATATATATATATATATATATATATATATATATATATATATATATATATATATATATATATATATATATATATATATATATATATATATATATATATATATATATATATATATTTTTTTTTTTTTTTTTTTTTTTAAATCCCTTGTTGCAATAATGTATAAATTATACGATAGCAGACCAGTTTGTAGCACAAACCTGACCAAACCTGTGTCATATATTGCCAGATTGTTACTACAGTTCTCACAGAGCTCACAACCATTAACAAAACTTACACAAATTCACTCACCAATTAGTCATGCGTCATGTCCGATCCATACTGTGTAATGGCGATCCGTGTTCGTTGCAATCGTTACTGCTCTGTTTCCTATCTGTCTGTATGTTTGTATTCGTGTGTATGTCGATGTGACCTTTTTCCTTGTTTCCTAACTATACGCTTTCAGTTTTGTGTTCCAATTTCCGACTAATGTGAGAATGGTAAACTGATTAATGCTCGTTCTCCTATTTGTGTTTTTCCTCTTCTAACTCATGTTTTATCCGCCCCTATTATTGTTTTTATATATAGAGTGAATATTTTCTGTTCATGATTGTTCCAATGTAATTTGTTCTCTGATTGTTTACGTCTCTTCTGTACCATGTATCGTTAAAGTTGTGTTGGCTTAAACCATATCGTTCTGATGTAAATTCGTTACTCATTTTTCCTTTCTAACTGTTCTACCTTTATCTGTAAGCTGTACAAAAGCCTACGTTTTTTTGAAAGCGTTACAATCTTTCGTCTATGTTCCTGAATCTGTCCACCCTTGTGTGTGTGTGTGCGTGTTTCCTGTATTTCAGCTTATGCCACACTTTGCTGTTGATTCGTTCGTTTCCGGAGCGAGTTTAAACGCATATAAAGTAGACTGAGGAGCTGTTAGCTCACAAACTGAATCGTTGCGCAAACAGAAAAAAAAACTATTTTATCTTAAAACTTTATGCTCACTATCACGTTACTTAAACCATTGTTTCTAAAAATTATTTCTCTTCGCCTGCGTCTCGGTGCATCGCGGTGGTGCATCGACAGGAGAGGCAGGACCCGGTTGTTCTGCACAGGCCGAAGGATGTGAAGGACCCACAGGTACAGGAGCGTTTTGCTGACAATGTGTTGCAAATTTGAAACAAACAAAAAAATGCATTACCGTCCATTGCCAATTACTTTTGGTGAAATCGACATGCTTTTTACACCGTTTTGATTCTTATATTAGTTGATCGTTTTGGTAATTTTTTTCTTTGAGATTTTTTGTGATTTATTTCATTTGTATTTGCTGATATTAATTGTTTTTATCTACCATAATCACCATTCTATATGTAATGTAGATAGTTTGCATATTTTGTATTAGATAAGCTCTAAAATTTTGCACGGTAGATGTTGAATATGCTTGGATCTATGCTATGTGTTTTTGATTAGTATGTTAAATGTGCACTGATAATGTAATTGTACTCGATTCAACAGTAATTCATATGTCTCTTGCGACTATATATCCATTGCAATTATTTTTAATGTAGTTCAATACATGTGGTTTGGATATTGATAAATCATTTTTTGTAGGATAAATAAACAAGTGCCACATGTATCGTCCTTATGGCACATGGTTTCATCTCCCATCGTAGATTTGAAGTTTTGAATCGATTACATTACTTTGTGCGCTAGTCCGTTGGAATGATAAAATGATCAGATTTTGTATTATAAGGCTGCTTATAGTATGAAAGAAACAGTGCACTGCAAGAAATTAATTAAAACATGTACACATTTTCCAATCTAGTTCCTCGCGCTCTCTTTTCATTGTGCAAAGTTCATTCTTTATTCCGGAAGATCAAAGCCAAAAGCATTTGAATAGCGCTGTATGCACAATATTACAAAGATTTTAGCTGAGTAATAGCTACCCTTCTTGCGCTAGACGAATCGTCATTTATCTCTTCCCTTTCGGTGATAAACGACCATTACTCCAAAATCGGAAAGCATTCTTGCCGTGTCCGCTTGTACATTTTCCCTAACGTACGACTGTTGATTGCACCGCCACGCACATGCTTATTGTGCTTTTTGTGACCGTTCTCGTTGAAGCACTGGCAGCAAACCTTTCGCAAAAGAAAGGAAGGTCTAATAATCATTATTCAAAGCTGTAGCACTTAAGCAGAGCACAGGGGGGAAAGTAGTGTCGTCTTGAGCATGCCATTTTATCCCTGTCGAACGTGACAATAGAGCACGGACTGTGTTCTTCATCGATCGAATAATCCGTTTCGGGGAAGAACTGGAGCGTAAGATTCGGTTTCACTTCCAGCACGTTCTACAGGACCGTCGTCGAGGGGCCATTGTTCGGCATAGATATTTGAGGGAAGAACGCTCGTGTAGTTGCACACAAACTATAGGCTGGTTTGCACAGCTCCAAGGCACAGACCAAGATGTGCACGCGAGGGGTTTTGAATCACAATTTTCACTCACGAATTTCTTGCTTCATTAGAGTCGTTCAATTGCTTAGCAAATGCTTTTAGCAACTGCCCCATTTGCTCCATCATCCTTTTGGTGCGCCGGAAATAGTAGTTATGAGTTTTTAGAACAATTTCATCAGATTTTTGTTTCGTTGTTTTTTTTTTCTTGTTGAACGTGAGATGTATTTTATTGTACGTTCTACAAAAATAAAACTTTTGCACAATCTTTTTGTCTTCGTAGTACGTAGAAGTATGTTTTTTTTTTTTTTTGTAGAGCACATTCTGGTGTGTACCATAGTAAGTAGATTTTGCTTGTACATTTTGCATTCACACACACACTTTCACTTTGGAGCACTTGCAGTTTGACACATAGGGCCTGGAACACCCGCTCCAGTGTTTCTTCAATTCATTTTCCATACACTGTACCCTAAGAAGTAAAACAAAAAGTATCCAATTTTGGCACCTCTCTCTTTTGCTCGCCCTCTCTCTATCTCTTTCTCTCTAAATCCAACCCAATTTTTTGCGCTTTAATCAAAGCAGCTATGCAAATGCTGGCTCGATAAAATATCTAATCAAACTCTTGTGCTCTTCTTCTCCCATCCTCCCATTTCTCATCCCTCCGGTACGTCTCTCCCGTGCTCTCAAAGTAGTTAATTGCTCAATATTTAGTCGTAAAAAGAAACAGTGTCGGGATAAATATTTGGCGAAACACAATGCGGTCTTCGATCAGCTGGATCTGGTAACGTACGAGGAGGTGGTCAAAGTGCCGAGTAAGTAGTAGTGCGCTACCCTGCTCTGCCCTGTTCACTGCAGCAGCACTTCCGTTTACCAAATGGTGGTCCGTGCCTAACACGCCCCGATGTCTTTTGTGTCTTGTTACGCTCGTTCCCAGTCGGCGATCCAGCGTTCCAAAGACGCACCCTGGTGTTGCTCGGAGCGCACGGCGTAGGACGACGTCATATCAAAAATACGCTCATCGCAAAATATCCGGATAAATACGCTTATCCAATACCACGTAAGTTGGCCGATTGCCGAGAGCAAGCTTGCCTTGCCTACAACGGGAAGCGGGAACATTCGTGTCCCTTGCTCGGAGGAACTAACATTCACTTTGTGTTGGGGGGCTGCCATCTCGATACCCACAGATACCACCAGACCACCACGACCGGATGAGGAGAATGGGCGAAGCTACTACTTCATATCACACGATGAGATGATGGCGGACATTTCGGCCAACGAGTACCTCGAGTACGGTACGCACGAGGATGCGATGTACGGTACCAAGCTGGAGACGATACGACGCATCCACGCGGACGGCAAGATGGCAATACTGGACGTGGAACCGCAGGCCTTAAAAATACTTCGAACAGCCGAATTTACGCCGTACGTTGTGTTCATCGCAGCGCCGCTGCTGCAAAACATTGCCGACGTAAGTAGATGCTCCGCCTGTTCCGTATGTTGCATATGTTTGTTTATTTATCTAGCATCAGTTGCTCATGGCTGCTCAAAACTCATACGCCGCTGTCGAAATCAGTGTCCCTATCGGTTTAAGATGCTGTAACAATATTTCGATTCGTCGTTGTATGCTTTTCCTCTACACAAACAAAGCACCACTGGGTCATTGGGATTTTGTTTTAATTATTGCTATGCGGATGTTTTTTTTTTTTTCTTCTCCTTCTTCTAACCACTCGGGCTGTGCGCCACACAATTCACAGTACGACGGTAGTCTCGAGCGGCTCGCCAAAGAGTCCGACATGCTGCGCCAGGCGTACGGTCACTTCTTCGATCTGACCATCGTCAACAACGACATCGGCGAGACGATAGCGACGCTGGAGAACGCTATCGACAAGGTGCATTCGACCGCCCAGTGGGTCCCGGTGTCCTGGCTGTACTGACAAGATAGTGAGCTAGAATGTCCCGCCTGTTTGGAGGATGAGTGCGATTGCGAATGTGACTGCGAGCTGGATCTGAAGTGAAACCGGAAACAGGGCGCAAATTAAAAACAAAACAAACAAAAAACAAAACAAAACAAAGCTACACCGTTTCAAAGGCACAAACAACAAACTGCTACTGCTGGTGGGGGCACCGACCGGAAGGGTATATATAAATGGTACCAAACGACGGTTCATAGTGTTTTAGTAACGAATCAAATCAAATTGGCAACGGGAGCGGTTATGGGTGGAATCTGTGGACGGTGAAAGGCAGGGCAGGGGTTGAATGTACAAATCTTAGCTTTTCCCTTTTTTTTTGTTTCTTCAAACGCCCATCGTTAGTTACGTTATTCCAAAGAGCATTTTTATAGTAAATATCTAGTGGAACTGGTTCTTTAATCTTTGTCTTTGAGGTAAGTGTTATGTTTTTTTGTTAATCGTTGTACACATATTCATGATGGGTTTTGTAAGGGAAAGCGATAGTTTCATTGTTCTTGTAGCAAATTTTGAGACAGAATTAACAACCTTGTGTTTAATTTGCAACAACGTGAAAACCCCTCTACTTTGTTTTTGATACGTTGTCATGCGCGTTTCTACCCGACAGGTCGGTTCTCTAAGTCGGTACCCGACGCGGAAAGAAGAAGGAAAAAAATAAAAGAAAAAACCAAACCAAAAAAATTCAAACGAAGTGATAGAAAACGGAAACATTCACACACAACAACAAAAAAAAACAAACCACAAAAAAGCAAACAACAAAATTACTGCAAAGGAGTATAATTATAAAGATAATAATTAAAGCGTACACGAAACAAACTAGAACTCTTTTTAAAAGAACTAACACAAGCAAGCAGAATAAATGTACTAGCAACCCTAAAACGCAAAAGAAAAAGGTGCGAAAGCAAACCATCCCAAGTTACAAAAATTCCCGTTAAACGCAAGCAAACAACAAACAAACCAACAAAATCTAACAAAAACAAATAAATGCAAACGATTACTGGAGCGCGCGAGTGAACAAAACAGAATGAAGCGAATAAACAAGCAAACGACAAAACCCGAAAAGGTGGAAATATTAGTTAGATTTAATCTTAACCAAAATAAACTGAAAATGAAAAAAAGGAAAAACAAATGTTAACATAATTCATAATAATTATTATAATAACGCTAAATAATAATAATAATAATAATAATAATAATGAACGAAATGAAAACAAAAAAAGAGGAAACTTAAAATCAAGAGAACTGCAATTCAAAGAAAGTTGAACACAAAAGCAGCAAGAACAACACAGGCAGGCTAGAAAACCCAAACGACAGTTTCGAGGTGAGAGGCGTAGTAAACTAACAAACGAAGTTAAAGAAAAATACATAGGTGAAAACTTATTACGGTTTGAAATTGGGTGTAGAGAAAGTAAACAAACAAACAAACAAAAAAAGCAGTAATATTTAACGATGTGTTTTCGTGTGGATTTTTCGTTTTTCGTTTTTCTAGCAATTTGAACATTGTTCTATGAAAATGGAACACGGAACATCCCAGGGTGATAGAGACCTGCGGAAAGAAAGCGAGAAAGAGAAAGAGAGGTGTTCCACTAGGGATATTCGAGCAAACGGGGGTTAAATGTTATTTCCAACAATGGTAAAACATGGTTGTAATGGTAACAAACCGACAGAAAGAGCTAACGTAATGATGCCCATACATACACCTACATACACAGTGGTTAAAAGATGGGTAGCTCTTGCAAAGAAATGCAAAACAAAACAAAAAACAAAAAAGAGTAGAAGCAGATGAGAAGAAAACACTAGCAATGGAAGAAGAGGCGGTAGTTTGTTGAAATTCATTCACTTGTCGAGAAAACCATTGGGGGCTACAAAAAATAAGAAAACGAACATGGTTTTCACATCTACGGAAACGGTTCCGAGTAAAAACAAACTTCCCAAACGAGTAGAAAACATTTGTTAATTGTGTGTACTTGAGGTTAGGGAACTGTTTTGTAATTATCTAGTGTATTAAGTTTATATCATCATACTTACATTTCCATTGTTACATATGGTTTTACCTGTTCCAGAAAGAGAGATACAGAGAGAGAGAGAGAGAGAGAGAGAGAGAGAGAGAGAGAGAGAGAGAAATAGAAAGAAAGAGAGAGAGCGAATGAGAGGGATGAGCTTTCGTTTGTTATTGTGCTTTTGTTTCATCGAGTTGTGATTTTGTTTGCTCTTTCCAAAGCTAATTCAAGCTTCAAGTGTTGGAAAATTATTCACTAAAATAGCATACCGCGGACACAAATGCCAAATCGCCTTCGTCTGATTTGTAATGTGCAGCGAAGATCGCTGAGGAAAAAGCACACAAACAACAACAACAACAAAACAACGCAAACAATACATGCAAAGAGAAGACGCACTTTGTTCTGAAAAAGTGAAGCTTTTCAAAACCTTCAACAGACAAACACCGGCACAAACACTAATAGTAACACGTAGGAAACTACTGACACGGGGAGTATGGAAAGCGTTAAAAATGAAATTTAAAACACTATCCAACACCAACCATTCTGCACCCGGAATGTTTCGCTGCATGGATTCGGGCGTGAGTTGAAGCCGAGGAGCTTCTCTTTGGAAGCACTGTGTCGTTGTATGTAGTGTATGATTTCGTAACTGTCTCTCGAATCGGAAACAAAGCATAAAGCACAACACCATTACCAAGTTGATGGATAAGTGTGAAACAATTATCCAAACATTTGCATTACGCCACCACCACCCTCCATCTAGTAACATTATCGCCGAACCTTAAGACATATGTTTGGAACGCTCACGTTAGAGTCATTTTCATGTTTTAGCAGACACGCAAACATACCCACATATACACACTCTGACACATACTATGCAGTATGGTTTGGCAATACACACGCACACACTCACACAATCGTACGCTACTACAGAGGAACGGGAAGAAAATAGCAACCCGAACGTTCACATGCGTAATGCGATGCAAAGAAACGTTTTGCTCCGGTAGAAACTTGATGAAAAATCAACCTAGGGCGGCAAATGTGCACAATCAGCCAAGAATATAGCTCTATACTAGAGCCCAGTACCATAAACACACATACACACATACACACGAGAAAAGCAATTATAATCAAGCGCAAAGAAACACAAATTCACAAAGAAAAACAAGCAAACAAACATGTAACGTATTTAAAACCCAAAACAAATACGACAACTCTATATTTATGAGAAGAGAAGCACACCGCCACATTCCCAACATGGTTAAAAAATTCAAATCCAACACAACTGTATTGGAATCAAGTTTTCTACCCTTTCTGGCGTTTCCAAGTGGTAGAAAAAGAAAAATAAATAAAATGGGGCAATAAATAGTAAAAAACAACACAAAAAAGGGGACAGGGGAAAAAAAGCAACTCCCATTTCCCATTTAACACAACAAAAGGAGATAAAACAGGAAAACTAAAGATAAAACTACACACAAACACACACGCGCGCGGGCGTTTAAACAAACCATACCGATTGTAGTGAGATTAAAAACGTAACGCAACTCTTAACGAATCCATTTACGAGGAAATAAAAACGTTCGTTTGTCGTTGATTCATTTGATTTCGACCCGCAAAGAAGGATGAGGATGGCAAAAAAAGTACTCAAAATCCTGCTCCTTCCCTCTTTCCTCCCTTCCCATCCTTCCGTCGTCGTGTATACAAGTATAAAGAGAAATTTTAAAATTTACTACAAAACAAAAAAACAAAAATTAAAACAAATTCGGCAAGGTGTGGCGCAGTAATACGAGGAGCATTAAAAAAAAACACACACACACACATACGCACACCTACACATAACTACACCGAAATTACACTAAACACTTTGATACGCACACAAACGCATAAAGAAAACTTGTTATAGAAAGGAAAGTAAACACAAATTCTTAACCAATTAAAGAAATGACGAAACAAAACAAAACAATAATTTCTTGAAAGTAAACAAAACCTAAAAACCATAAATTCCCAATACTCTATAACTAAACCGTTGGTAACGTGAGTGAGCAAAACAGAGCACAGAGCGAAAAGCGTGGTTTGAGCGAAAAAGTGAAGAAACGTTTCAAAACACAACCAACACTTTTTTCAATCTAACCGCGTTTTGAACCGCCGAAATTGAACTAAAAATGCCGCAAAAAAAATAAAACTAAACTTTCAAATACTACTTCCACTATAAGACACACACACACACAAGCAAAGTAGCACACAGGCAAAACATACGCACACCACACAATCACAGCCGGATCGTAGTTGAAAACTAAAGAAGAGAGAGACAAGACAAAAGGAGATGAATGTGGAAAGAAAAAGCAACAACACAGAACAGACACACTGACACACACTCTCAGAAAAAACACAAACTTACAAAACAATGGTAGGATTTGTCATGCAAAGCAGATAAAAGTCTCAAAACAACTCCCAACAGTACGGTAATCACAGGCGCGCAACCGCAATTGCTAGCAAATAAAACCTAAAATGAGCACACAAACACACAAACATACTACACACACGCATACACACACACACACACTGACAGAGGAGGAAAGGCACTGGGTGCGTGTGTGAGTGGGTGTGGATGTGGTTTGGTGTGAGTGTGCAGTAAAGCAAAAAAAACACGAGAAGTTAAACATTGTGAAGCTCGGAACTCTCTCTACTGTAAAAGTATTATTTTACTAGTTTATTTTGTTTTTTGGATGAAAAAATTCTAATAAAAGTGACGTTAATATAAAACAAATAAGCTCTGAATGTGTGTATGTGTGTGTATTATTTCCTACTTCGCCCTCCCACGTACGCGATGACTTTATGGAGCTGGATGGGGTCATCGTCCCGGCGAGAAGCAGAACCGGGCGGATTAATCGTTTTTGTAACCTCGGGCATTCGGGCTGCGATGCACCACCTCCACCCCCTTTCTCGGTCACCATTTTGCGTCGGATCCAGTTTCAATTTCCCGAAGTAATTGAGGTCATGTGTGTGTGTGTGAGTATGTGTGTGTATAAATATATTACTGAAGCATGGCGTAGTTCTTTGCATCTGCCGTTCGTCGGTTGGCCCGTTGGTATGAAATACGACCGCAACGCTTAGCCTTTCGCGTTGCAATTTGCACAATCCGATCGGCCCAGAATAACCTCGGCCTGGGACACGGATGAGACTCCAGACTCGTTCACGAAAGACTGCACGGCAGTCTGCGACAGAGAGAGAGAGAGAGAGGGACAGAGAGCGGAGCTGTGTTAACGTCGTCGGCATGAATATTCATACATTCGCAAAGTAGCAGACACCGGCACGCGGTGGATCAGTGTTTCGGTCCCCATTTTCGAGGTATTGGTCGCGTCCACTTTCCTCCTACGCGTTCGATCTTGTTCGACGCTTACAGGCAGCCAAGCAAACAGCAACTTCTGCCTGCTGCTCGGTACATGTTTGCTCAAAGGCAACGCTCGTAATTAGCAGAAAGCTTCCAGCCACCACGACACAGGCGTACGTTCATTGATTTTGTGCTAAACAAGCGTTCGCAGCGGTGGAAGGATGCATCGTGTATAAGCCGTGCGTAGTATGGGGGGAGACTGCGCCTCGGTTACATTGTGTATGCGACTGCAGCGGGTGAAAGAAAATTAAAATCATTCCAAGCGGAAGAACACATCTATTATGGTAGTCCCAGGAAAGGATGCAGCCAGTGCAATCCGTTTGTCGCTGGAACGGCACAGCCGTTTTGTGCTACAGAAAGGCGCAGTTGGACGATGTACGTGAGATGCACAATATATATAGCATTATTATATTCGTGGTATTATTAAATATCAATATAATACCATTCGGCGCTTCGTGAGATCGTCGAGCGGAAATATTTATCCTTATCCTAGAATATATCTTGCTTCACAGCTGCCACACTTCCAATAAGTCTGCTATTATTCAATAGCAAAGGAAAAGGACACCATTTGTGTAATGTGAATTGCCTACTTTCGGGCCAAATCGTTATAGCGCCTAAAACCATGCAATCTTGATGATTCGAACAGTTTGAAACAGCATGCTATACAGTTTTTTTCTATTTTTACATGTGCCATTGTGTAAAACATATCAGGGAATAATATTTACCATTTCCTTATCAAGCATTAAGAAAATAATAATATAAAAATACTAAGTTATTGAGTTGTTAAACAAATAAATATAAGAAAATAAAAAATTAAGTTATTAAAGTTATTTTGAGTGGTGAAAAATTATAATTTTTTTAACGCTGATAACTTTTCTACACAGCAAAATCCAAAACGATTTAATCTATTCCCAGAAGTCAATAAAAGTATTACAATGCTTGAGGGACACACCAACCTCTTTAGGGTTTAATCATTGCCCAATGCTTGCATTACGGTTTACATCCCAAGCTTATTAAAAGGGGTCCTTTTAAAGTAGATGTCGAGACAGTGGCTAGCAGGTTATCTGTGAGACTGTTCCGAAGTTGCAGTGCTTAACATATATAACCTGAATTTAAATTAAATAGATTTACGCACCCTTAGGTCATCACATTCAGTATCGTGCCATGACGATGATATCTTTTTCATTTTTATTAACATCTTCCCTACTTTCTTCCTTTTATTTATTTATTGTTCCCAAGGAGACACCCCATCCCAGTCCTAAATACTGTACCAGTTCCCCGTGGGACAGTTGAAGCAATTCCTGCTTTTTCACATTTTGCATTCAAAACCCTCCCGTTGAGCAACTCTAGAGCCGCTTGGCAAATGTTTGCGCAACATTCCATGCTCTAGGCGGGACCTACATGCGGGACCAAAGATGAGCAGAGAAAGAAAGAAAAAAAAAGCATCCAGCAATGTGTCCGGCATTGCTTTTGCGGCCCGGGCAACATTAATCTTTTGCGTTCAACGCATGGAACGTTGGGGACGCTCCGTTTACACTCTTTTACACAGGTGAAAGATGAATCGAGTGAATAAAAGTCGTCCTCCCTTTCTTGCCCAAGTCTTCCATCCTCTCCCTCGCATCGTTAGCATTTATGACTGACCTTTTCATCAGGCAATTGGAATGAGGGGTAAGCTTCCCTTCCATGTCTTTTTTTTTACATCTTCGAAAAATGTCTCCATCCTGTCGGACTTTTGGTGAAGAATTTTTGGCGCGCGTACGTCACCGACATCAGGCTCCGGATCGTATGAATGTTTTTCGCTCAACTCAAAACACGCTTCCACGCAACTCGACTCGACTCGACTCAAGTCCCGGCGAGCCGTAAGGGCGTCCTTTGCCCGCATTCCAATGCTTCGCCGTTCGAATCTTATTACCATCGAAACACAATTTCCGTCCAGCAAAGGATGCTTGTGCGACCGGATCGGCCCTCTGCCACTGCCTAAAACGTATCAGTTTCGGGGAGCGGTACACACAGGTACAACAGCTCGTTATGCTTGCCGCCGGCAGCCTGGTGAAAAACAAAACACACGCCACCCCATAACGAACCATCGCCGGAGCGGACGGAAGCCAGTTCACGGAACACGGCGCGGCGTCAAGCTGCCCATTTGCGTTGATTGCGCCTATCGATCGACGCTAACTGGCGGGATGGAAATGGTGATAAGAGCGAACGAACGCTGGTTCGTGCGTACGCTGGTCGGGTTCGAGCTTCCGGTCGCTAGCCCCGTTTTTAGCACAAAGAAACGGCCTCCGGTCTGTTTGCCGCCAATACGCGTCTGGTGGATTAGTAAAAACAGATGACTGTAATGTGAAGGGGGAGGGGGTGGAGGTGTGGTGCCATTGTGCCGTTGTGCCGGAGCAAATTATGTGATTTGTGGCCGCACAAACGTGTGAAGTTGGTTTCACCGCGCGCTTTCTTGGAAGCTGTAATGATGGCCAGCCACAAGCAGCAGAAAGCACGGTTTCGTGCTTTTATAAGCCGCTAATTGGATTCATCGTTCATCGGTTATTTCCGATTGCGCCTACCCATCTGACCAGTGCGTAGCATTCGATCGATGCTAATTTATTGTTCGGTGCAGGTGAATGCAATTGATTTATCATGTAGCTTTACCGAGAGGGAAGCGCTCTTTAACGCTTCCGTTCGCACGGCGGCCTGCAAAGCCAACCACTTTAAAGACATTCGCACAGCGTCTTTGTAGTAAACGCGTGAAAATTCGATTCAGCGAAACGGAGCTTTCGCGCTGCCGACACAATCCAGCAATCTCGCGAAAATTGGCCAGCAATAAAAAACACAAACAGCCACGCTTTAAAGCCGACATTTTGATGCCTCCAGTCCGCTCGCTCCGCCTCGAGTTGCCGTAATTTAATTTAGGCAATCCGGCCCGGAAATGGACTGGAGTCCGTCTTTGAGGAAGAAAAAAAACGGAACGAAAACTGCTTTGACTTTCATCAGCCATCCAAAAGCCTCCGGCAGCTGTTTAGCGATAAGCAGCTATCGTCCGCTTTGGGCACTTCTTGACACACACACACATAGCGCCACCCCACCCGTTCCTGGGAAAGCGTCACAGCAGAATACAAAATTAATTTGACCAGCTTGAATGGTCGCACGCGCCAAACGAAACTTTCCACATGGCAGTGCAGCGCTTCGCTGGGTGGAGGAGAATTTTGCTTTTGCTCCTTTTTCCGATTTAAAAGTTTATTGTTTGTGTGTACGGGTATGTGTTCGGTGGTGAGAGCGTGTGGCATTCAAATTGGGTATGATAGATAGGGTACGGCTGTTTCTTTTTTCTTACAAGAGATGAAACAGATTCATTTAGTGTGTAAGAACTGCTGTTGAAAATAGAACGACTCATAAAACGGTAACTAATTGAATTCAATCACGGGATTAGAGCAGTAGGATACAATGGCTATGCGAAATATACTCTAAAATGATGCCCAACATGTTTGAAGAATTGATACAATAGTGCTAGAGGTACTAAAGTTGGGCTAAAAATGGAAAACACGTCATTTTTTAAGATTGCTTTTAAGAGAATTGTTGAAATTCGTTGATTTATTGTGCCGACTTCAAAATAGGTTCCATTACAAGCAATACACGAATGCCATCTTCTTTCGAAGTCATCGAAACATTTTTTGTAAGCGAATTCTTCTTGATTGCCACCTCAATTGACTGGAAGCGACGTCCCTGGAGAGTGATATTGTGTTTTTCAGGGAACAGAAAGAAACTATGGGATGTAACACCGGGGGAAAAGGCTAGTTGCTTGATTACATTCGTGTATTGTTTTGGCAGAAAACACTTTCTCAGTATGGACTTTCGGGGACGATGCATTGTTATGATGCAAAATCGATGAGTTGTCCTTCTACAAAACAACAAAACCAGGTCGTATCTTACGCCCTTTCTCTCTGAAACGTTGGGAAACCCGCTGAAGCTATTAACAGTCTTTCGCAAAACTGAAAATGCCTATTTTTCTGCGTTGAAAAACTGGTGAAGAAGAAAAAAGGGCAAATACATGTGTGATTTGCTTTTTTCGGGAACAATGCTGGGTACTTTGGAACATAATGTATACACAATTTCTAGACAATCTGTTAAAAAAAGGAAGGGGAAAAATAATTTAATGCCGAACACGTTAAAGCCTTTTGGTTGTACTTTAGCTGTTGTCAAAAAAAAACTCTTTTAATTCCGCCAGTTCGTTTGTAAATATCGTAAATATCTTTTTATCCTATTTCCTTACAACTATTCTCTCTTTTTCCCATCTCTTTTCCTCTCTCACCAATTCCTAACGCATATGTCGACAGGTCGTTGGAACCATCCTATTTTGCTGTTGTAAGGTTCCAACACAATCCGTTATCCGTTTTCGTCTACCAATCCGTTATCCTGGCTTTAATGGTGGTCGCCCGGAGTCTGGTGAACTTGATACGCTTCACGACAGTGACATCGCCGTACATCTCGTATAGCTCGTCGTTATAACGGCTTCTCCATTGTCCTTCCACGCATATGGGGTCAATTAAATGAGAGCAATTTAAGCTTGGTCCGTCGTGACAGGTTCTTTGAGGTGATCTGCTTTCTCAGGATATAGAATGACCGGTTGTTGGCAGTCAGAATCCTTACGCGCAACTAAACTTCCATGCTTTTGTCGTCATTGACCTTTGACCCGAGATAGGTGAATTCTTCGACGACCTAAAACTGCGTTCACCTATCTATCTATCTGCGATTATTTATTGGTAGGGCCACTGATATTGCCACCATCAGTTTGGTCTTTGCCTCGTTTATCTACATTCCGAGGGTCCCTGCCACCTGCTCATTTCCTTGGTAGGCTTTTGCTACATAGGACTGCCGCAGACCAATGTTGTCTATATATTCAGCGTATGCCAGGATCTGGGTTGACTGATGGGAGATGGTTCCAGAAGTCTCCACAATCGCGTCCCAGATGGCCCTCTCTAGCGTCAAGTTGAATAGGAGACAGCTGGCAATGCCTGTATCCTGCCAATCTTCTCCAAGATCTGCCGCATGGTGAAGATCTGATCAGTGGTTGATTTTCCGTTTCTAATCAGATCTCTATCCTTGTTGCGATAGCAGGTAACCTTAGATATAACGTTGTTTCGGTGACCTGCTATCGCTTAGTAAAACAATTGTTTTGATCCGTACACGCCTCTATGGTATGCTCGAGTTCCCCCGAATGTTTTGCTCTTCCCATGCGTGTTCCCCTTGGAACGGTGAAGAACTCGGTTTTCGTCGCATCTGAACCATATATCTTCTTCTTCTTCTTATTTGGCACAATAACTGGTGTCGGACAAGAACTTGCCTGAACCAATAGTGGGTTTCACTTTCAGTGACTTGACTTATTGATTTACCCCCATAGCAGAATAGTCAGTCGTACGCGTATAGGGGGGCACGGACCATTTGGGGCTTGAACCCATGACGGGCATGTTGATAAGTCGTACTAGTTGACGACTGTACCACCAGATCGGCCGCACACTGAGCCGTGTAAATTCCTCTATATTCCGTATAAGCATATGGTTGTTTTGATAAAAGCTTAAATACTTTACCTTCCTCATGCTATAGAATTCTAAACACTATACAAATTACATTGATAGCAACCGCTCCCTCACCCGCTGTCACATTCAAATGACTATAGACAAGTGACTAGAGCATTATTCATCGAACACTTTGTTAATTATGTTTTAATTCATCGCACATGCACATGCAGTTAAGTAAGCGTGCAGCGAGTGTTTTCGCGCCACAAAGCACTAGCACGAGAGAAACGCGAGGAATAAATATTTACCACCAATCAGCGGCATGCTTTCCCCGAGTTTCAAATGCTTCATTATCCATTCCGCGCACCAAAGATGAAACATTATGCATCGATGCACGGGTTCGAGTGCAAACCATGCAGCAAATTATCTTATTAGCGTTGCTTCTTCACCCCTCACTCACCCCCCATTTGACGTTGTTTTGCTTCAGCCCTCTTTAGTCCCCACGCTCCTGCCACGCCGTGTTCTCACCATTCCACGGCTGGCTGGTTGGCTGGTTGGCTAATTATTTCTCCCTCGGCTATGAAATGCGAAACTTAACAGCTAGGGTGCAAAATTTGACTCCCTGTTCAGAGAAAACCCACGCACACACTGTGTGCTGGTACTTTGATCCCGTGGCAGCAACGATATTATTTGCCAAAACAATTAAGTGCACACTCGGGTGTTTTGCCCTCCGTGCTCATCCGAGCCGTGCCTGTGCATAACAAGCCACCCTAACACGGAAGCAGTGCGTTCTCCGGGGAACATTGAACGCGTCTGGTCGTTTGGTCCAATGTTTATGGGACGATGTGTGGCGACACAACAACAACCAAAAGCAAAAAAATGGCACAACCAAAAGGGCATCGAACGATGCGATAGAATGGGGCAAATTATTGCTAAACCGGGCGGCCAGAGTGTTGCGCCTCGGTAATGGAGCATTTGCAAAGCACACAACAGGACCTTTTGTTTTCGGAGGGCAGCGTGTTACAAGGGAAAGGGATCTCCACAGAAAGGAACGAGAAGGAGTCGTAGATATGATAATCTTACAGACGAAGATTTCGGTAAAGGACGTTGGGAAGTGTTTCAACCCAGAAATGTAACCACTAAATGCGTGTAGTCGACAAACGCAAGATTTTACGCTCATCGATAAGCTTTGCTGGTGGGAAAAAGTGTGTTTTGATTAAAAATTTAAGGTACAAGCAGAGCATGCTCTTCACACGATAACAGGTAAGTGATGATGGTAAGTGTTGTTCTTTTTGCTTGTTCTTTTTCTGAATTACATGGGAATTTCCATACCAAACTATGCTTTAGTCTACTGTCGTGTTAGTGATTGTCGCTACTGTAGAGTTTTATCAGCTATTATTTGGAGCGGCTTTACAAAAACACAAATGTATTATTCTTTCGTTTGCTAGATACTTTTTAAGGATATTTGATATTTCAAGAAAGATCAAGAAAAATATCACCTTATCAAGCGCCATATTCTTCCCCATACATCTTCTTGAAATCCTCCCTGAATGTTTGTAGGCATCCGTTTAATGCCGGGGACTTTTGGGGACTCGCATACTGCGTGGGTTTGGCTCCAGGCCGGGTTTAACTTTGTTATCCGATACCGGGTACGGGATTGGTTTGGGATAATTTTGAATGCCTGGGAAGTATTCATATTTTTTTAGATATTTTTATGTGCTAATACAGGTTTCTGTATCACTTCCATGACTAAGATAGTAACTGCAAATGGGACATGCCACACGTACTAGTTGTTTTTTTTATTAAAAAAATTTGTTAGTTTTCTGCAACTAAAATCGCTAATGTATTCGATTAGCAGGCCATGACTCTTTGCCGGTCAACATGTCTGAAAGTAATGTTTTTCCCCAGAAAAACTGCTGCTTGATCTTTGCGGATGACGTTTGGACACATGCGTCACTACAGCGGCACTGCACAAAGCCGTGATGTTGGAAATCCCCGTTTTGACCGTTGGCAGCGCAATTAATCTTCACCGTTTCACAAAAGCTTCCAATTAGGCGTGAAATCAGATAGCGGGCACCAAACCAAACGTTTTGCTAGATTTACAACAATTTTCTTAAAGCAATACATCAAATTGGATTGTTTTTCGCTCTTTGCCCCGGTCCCGGCACGCCCCGTTCGCACGCACGCACGCAGCCACCAAAGCGTTCAAATAAATTGGCCGGTAGCGGCTGAGCTGGGCTGCAATTTTTCAACACCCGACCATTATCCGACCGAACAGCGCACCGGCCACACGTTGCCGGCGACGAGAACGATGCGGAGCATGACGTTGCGGCTGTCTTGCACGTGTGAGTGTGTGAACCTTCTAATGAAGATTTACTAGTAAGTCAGGCGCGTTGGCAACTTTCCACGCCTCTACGTCATACAATCCCGGTGTCCCGGTGGATGTTTTTTCCAACCCCTCGCAGTCCCACCGGAGGACTCCAGGCTCTAACCACTTCCAAGCCGAGTGAAACAAGCATGTTTGAAGAAAGAAAAGCAGTGGTCTCACACACGCTAGACACGCTGATAAGACGCAAGAACAACGTATAAAACATACACACACCGCACCCAGCGGTCTTCGTCGTCGTCGTCGTCACGGGGTGAAACATTTCTAGCGTGCTGGAAGCAACCGCACACCGAATTGCTTTCCGTTTTTCACCTCACAGAGACACGCGAGCATTCCGATGACACCTGAGAATTGTTCAGCATGAATGATGGAGCACGGTGCGCGCACCCTTAACATCAACGTACACATCGCATCCCAGCGGTCCCTGCGAGCAAATCACGCTATTACCACTAGCGCAACACAATACCTTTCGTCGCATACCGGTTTTGTCCCGGGTGGGAATTAGGAGCCGCACCACTCGCGCGCGCGCGCGTTTGTGTGTGTGTCAAGCAGGTGGTCCAGGACGACCGGTTCCAAGCGCACAGAAGATGCTCGCCAGATTATTGTGTTCTTGTCTTTCCATCGCTTTCGCGGGGTGGCTACGAGGGCAGGGAAAGGGGTTTAATGCTGGGCGCCTTTGCTCGTAAAGACGATTTGCTTTGCACGCGTGTGTAGCGTGCGGAAAAATCATTTGTGAATGTACCGTTCCGGTTCCATGACTCGGTGGAGTGGATCTAAGCAAGGATGAAATGTAGCACAATCCTTAGCTGAATTAGTGATTTTGTTTTAACCTAATATGAATTAAGCTAAACAAGTGCCATTACTATACAATTAAGTAATGTTCAATTGTGCAAAAGCGTACCCTGTTCATAACATTGCATTGTTTTAGGAATTAAGCGCCTAAAGATATGCAATAAAAGGCTTCCACATTTTGCAATCTGTGTTATGCGCCTTAAGGTAGGCAAAGTAGTATATTGGCGGCATAGAAGCGAGGCTTATTTGTGATATTTTTGCCGCTCGATGGCAAACGTTCACAACTGGTCTACATTCACCATTAATGTTTAGCAATACGCTGTTTAACAAAATATTTGATCTGAGTAATATTTGGAAAGTACATCAACTTGTAGGTTATTGCTGTTCTTTAAAGTATAAACTAAACATGGTAAACCCCTATATTAAGCATCGATTGAAGTGCACTGATCTACTCCCAATCGTTTAAAACGGTCTTGCTAGAGCAATGAACCAAACTGCAATCCAGTGTCCACCTAGTTGGAGTTGAAAGCATGGCGCAGAATTTTTAATCTCACGTCTCAAAGAAAGCAAGCAAACCACACAATCAAAACCGGTACAACACCTTCCCCATAAAAACGTCCTGCTTTTGTGTTTAGTAGCAAAGGGAAGGAACAAAAGCTCCAGGAACCAAATCCCCTGCCCAGATTGTGCAAGCGGGAAGTCAATAACGTACAACAAAGCCGGAATTTTTAACTCCACCTTTGACTTCTCTTCCTGGAAATCTTCGTGCGATGATACACGGACGAACGGCGGCGGCAAAACCGATTCGAACGACAAAAGGAACTACTAAGCATCCAAAAACCCTTTGTGACTGCTAAGGCAGGCAGGTGGTTGGTAAGATTGTTGCCATGCTGTGCCGAGCATCCCACTCGACATGAAAACGAACGAGCAGAAATTACCGGTGTATTATTAAGGTACGCCACTGCACATCCGGATGTGTCTCGCTGTGTTGGTGTCCATTTTAGGGTGAAAATCGAAATGGTGACAACTGGATGTGGGTGGGTTTTTTTGCTGTTGTTGTCAGCCGTCTCCTCCGGTTGATCGGCCTACTTTGCTGCTTCGCTCGAGCAAGAGCTCCGGGGGATGGAGTTTTCCATCACTGTCTGGGTTAAATTGAAAATAACGTTTCAACACGGTCCCATACATATCGTTTTCGCCTACCCGGAGCCGTCGTCAAACGGGAAACTGTGGCGGTGGTGAGGCGTAGCTTTTACCATTGTTTCGGCTGCTTTTCCAAACTCGGCAGCACATTTCCATGCCGGGCACGCAGCACACACACGTGCAAAGCGTGCGGGTAAAAGGTGTAACACACATCATTATTGATTGTGGAGCGCTTTCTGCCATTGCCACTCCGTTGCCTCCCGTCGGTACCGCTGTTTGTTCTTTTATTTGTATTTAAATGCATACATTTACAGATCAACTTTTACAACGCGGAGTCAAGCTGGATGATAACAGGAAAGCGATACAATAAATGTTTACGGGTATTCAATTTTTGGGGAGCTTTCAAGCGAACCGGAATACTTTGTTCGTATGGGCTTTTTATTACGTCCAATCGATTCCTGTGCTATGTTATGCGCCTAAAGGTACGCAAACTAATGTTCTGAGTATATTAAACACGTATCTGCAGCTTCAAAAAGTGTTCGTAACGCAACGATTAACAATGAAGGGTTCTCTATAAACACAGAAGATGAATTATGCTATGCATTGTTAAATTTGCATACATTTAGGCGTCAAAGAATTCTGGGTTGATATTCCTTTTTTCCTTTTATTTATTTTTACCAATTTTTCACCTTCAATAATACAGTGATTCTTATCTCAACTAGATGGAATACTGGAAGCTGTGAAATCTTTTATCAGCAAAACTGTACGCCGACTTGTGCATGGTACAACAACACAGTATTGGACGAATTTCGTTTCCCTTCGACGACGATGACGGTGCAATCTGATCTTGTCGATTCACTATCGCGCACCGTATCTTACTTACCTTTGTAAACGGTTTGATTCTTGCACGTTCCTCAAGGCATCCACACGAAGCACAGACACACAGACCGAGAAGTGCGCTAATGGATTGCTTCATCAAGGCAGGTTTGCACTACAGTGACGTGCAAAAGCTCGGCGAATCGATCGGAAAAATGCTGCTAGATAGTAAGAAAACGAGCTATTAATAATATCATAATCGAGTGAATGTGATACTGTAGTTTGAATACCTTTCAGGTATTTTTGGGTTGTTTTGACTTTGGGTTGTTTTGACTTTGAAATGCAAGAAGATAAATTCCTATTTCTTTCAAAATGGAGTTTCATTAGGGTGTGATTAGTTTTTCTACCATCTGTAAGTTACGGAATAGTTGAAGTTAGCATCATTCCTAGGGCACACACTGAACCGAGAAAAGTCCAATACAAAGCGTTCAATTTAATTCAATTTAAAAGCACGATTGAAGTAACGCTCGCAAAAAGGCTATCCGATTGATTTGAAAATTGGCAAACTTTAAAGAGCCACAACTACTACTTCAAGCTGTAACGTGCATCCGACATGTGCAGCAGGCGATCGTTATTGGACCAGCAAATGCCTCAAAATGTCTGCACTGCACCGAATGAAAATTAAAGAAAAACATTCAACTCTATACCGCCGGTTGTGCAGCAAGCTGCTTCAGTTTGCACAACAGCACGGTACACGACAAAAAATGCTCTCTCCCTTGTTACTAATCGATTTTCCTCATCTCAAACTAGTAACGTTGTTTTCTCATTCCACACTCGAGCTACCATCAAACTACCATCGCCGCGCACGGGCACACCTCACAGCAATGGGAATTGTTTTTATAGCGCCTTGCAACAGGCGAAAGTAGGAAAGCTTATCGTAAATAAACCCACCCTACCACCAGTGCATACGAAGTGATTATCCTAAACATATTGCAAATGGACGAAGCCCACACAGCCACAGAACAAAGCATAAAAAGCTTCCTCCGAATTACACGGATGCTTTCTCCCATCCTTTGTATGTTACTGGTCGTACAGTAAGAGTTTTAATGGGAAGGTAATTCTATTAGTCAGCACAAACACCCACAGCCCAATGGCGCGTCACCGTAACCAAGCGAGCGGTTGCGAATTGAGCCAGGAGAGAGGGCTGGAATGAATTGCACACAGATAACACGGCTACTTTCCACAATGCACGTGAGTGTCCCATCCAATCATGGCTTAGCATTTCGACGAACGCCAGTGTTCGCCAGCTTCATGAAGTAATGAAGCTGATACTTTGTAGTTGATGTGGTTGAGATGATGGTTTTTTTTTTATTTCTCGTCATAACAGATTCTTTGTACGATGCATGATATAACATAAACACTGTTTGAAAATAGATAAGGATTGTCGCGTATGGTTCGAGTCTAAAATAAGCCACTCTAGACATTTTTACAAATCCTGTGAGAGGACACTTTTGGAATAAACCAGCTGATGATTTTTATATAACACACGATACGAACACGGTAGATCATTGTAGAATTTTTAAGGCAAAAGGTAAAGATCCTTCAGCGGCCTTGGTAAACGCCTGAAGCTATGCAATAAAATTGTGAATTGTTTCATTATGAAATTTAGAAGCTATACAGTAACCAGGAACATAACTGAATATACACTTTGCATACATTTAGGCGCATAAAAAACGAGTGTATCAAATATGCAAAAAAGGTAAGTGATAATTGAATTCCTTGCTTTAACTGTGTCACGTGAAATGTCTAAAGTTTGTACGAATTTTCAAAATCAGAATATAAATCGAATACCTCCAAAAAATAAAAAAAAATGCTGCAAACGACTTACATTCCCGTCCTTATCAACTACAGTCCAAATGTTATGGTTTGAGCTTTAACTTTCGATTCCATTTGCCCTCTGTGCACCGCTTCCTCCCCACGCAACCACCACCGTCTTATGCACTTCTTAAAGCTTATCCTGTCTGTCAAAAGCTGCTACTACTTCTGCTGCTATGCCCGTGGGCTTTCTTGCGAAACAGCGGCAAAAACATACCGTGCAGCCTCCTGATAACCGTGTAACAGTCGCGCCAACATCAGCCGCCGCATATCATACGCAGCGTGAGCGTGTTGCGAGTGTCGTCTAATTAAAAACTCCCTCCCCGAGCTCGTCGATGCGGGGAAGCAGATAAGGAAATTCGTTTAAACGCGCACGACGAAAATCGACCATCTTCCATCCGGCCTGCTCCTTCCCGTCCGTGCCCGTGCTCGGCTGGCCCGTTATCATTGGTTTATCTTTTCATAATGCTATAAATATTCAAGCCCAGCAGGATGGCCCAAAAGCTTACAGCGAGGTACGGTTTGGTGCGGCGATTAACATATCACAGCGTAGATAAATTGTGCGTGTAAAATAAGCTCATCTTTGGGGTGTTCTCATTAAATTTCTGGTGCTCCCGATTGACTGTATAAAAGTCCTATAAATTGAAGGAAAATTGATCACGGCATAAATTTTACATTACCTCCATAACGGTGTAATGAAGCAAAAAAAAAAAACACGCGTAATAAAATGGCAACCAGCCACCCAAGACAAATCAGACAGCAGCTACCGACCTAGTTCCGGGAATTCTTTCCACCAAAAAGCACAATCAATTTCAATCAACCGATGTGTCATTTTTAAGCTGATTCCTGTCTGCTCCATTAATTGCACAGTTTTGTACGGTTTCGCATTAAACTGGGTGAACTTTTTTCTTCCTCTTTTGGCACTTTTTGCTCGTCGTTCCATTAAGGTGTTATTCGAAACCGAAGGGCAAATCATAAACACCATCACCAAAGCGTGGGAAGCGGAAATGAACGAAATTGTTGCTTCACCAAGCCTATTTTGTATGCTAATGGGAAAAGATTACCACCATTCACAGTCTCTAAACACATCGAACATGCAGGGCCTGTTATTAAATTTGCCCGCAGAGTATGTGAACCTTTAAACTGCTTTAACTCGATTTTGATGTTGTACGAGAGCGTAAAAGGTGAAAAATCAGCTGCAAAATAATCACACGCAAAAAGTGGTTCAGTTTCAAAGTATGCTAAAAATACTTGGAACAATTCAGTCCGCCGTTTTAAAAATCCCTTTTTTCTTGAGGGAAATGATTTTTAACAGAAAAGAAAATAAAACAGAACATAATTGCTATCCTTCGCAGAACTGCCCCATGTGGTTAATGATCGTACTGCTGCCAAAACTGCCGCTGGCTTTTTACGCAAACCGGTGGAAAAAAGAACTCTAACAATTTTAATTGATTTCATTAGCTCATTAATTGCGGTGCATTTGTTTGCCGACGTTCATTACCAACGCTGGCCATTTGGACAGCTAAAAAAAACTGAAATGGCAGGAAAAATTGTTTGCGATCAGTGCTGCCCAAAATGACCCTGTAAAATAAACACAACATTTTGGAACAGCAAAGTGTGCAAAACGAATTTGAAATCACGGGAGCTGTTTGCTGCCCTTTTTTGTTTTGTAATCTGCAACAATATTTACCTCGCTGCATCATACAGCTACTATTTAAATTCTCTCTTGCCATATGAAGCATAGGCTTTTCGTTCTGTTTACAATTAAAATCGTGCGTAACACAGAATTTTGATTAATTAATCACAGCAGACACAGCGCCAATATTTATGTACAAATAGATGAACAAAGCTAATTATTGTCTCCTGCCTAAAAACATTGCTACATTGTACTTCCGATTACCACCTCACTGTTAGACGGTGGTACGCTTTTTCTGCTACCGGATCAGTGAGTTGGCACAACATTTTCAACCATTTCCATTTCAGATAGGTATGATAAATGAACATCCTTTGAAATTGGAAAGAATGCTGCTAGGTAGATTGCATAATCACAGGCGCTTTGGACGGGCGCAGGTGATTACGCCTCAAAGTATGCAATCAGTAACACAACTGGTTGTTAAGCATTGCTCATTTTTGTTCCTTGCTTCCAGCCACCCAAACGTCTGAAGCTTAAGCATTGCCAAAAGTTAATTATAAAGTGCACCTTCTGGGTACGCTTCCGCACCAGCCGCTCCTTATTCAAAAGCCAATAATAATCGTACGTTTACAGTAAATCCATTGTTTTTCCTCGTTAGCATCACTGAACAGTATGTAAAGGAAAAACCAACCCGATGAAGCAACCAAGATTACACGTCCATCATCAAATATCGTTTAATACCGCCTCACTGCTGTCCTTTCCCTTGCTCCCTTTCCCTCGCCTCTAGCTGTTTGCAAATAGTGCACCCCGGTAAATATTTAATTCCACTCTGGACGACCAAACAGCTTGACGTTGGCGGGCCATTTTTTTGTTGTTTGTGTTCCTGCAATCCCACTGTAGACCCGATTTGCCCGTAAATCCACTTCATTCCGTGGATACCAAACCAAATCCCTCAAAATAAAAAGAACAAGGAGTGAAATAAAAGCGAGAGAAAGAGTAAGAAAGAGTGAGTGTGCTTGTACGGTTGATTAAGCACGGGAACAAACACATAAAAAGGTGTACTAGTTCCGTTTGCTAGAAGCGCTATAACCCGTATCCTTCTTATCCGTTCTCGCTCATTCCGTTCCCATTCAATGCGGTCTATGATAGGAGTACGTAATCTTCCGACCATTGAGCGAAGAATTCAACCACCTTCCTGCACAGCTCATTGTTCTACCAACTCCTTTCGCTTCCTCATGGTCGGAGGGTTTTCGGCCCGTTATTGGGATATTTGTTTGCCATCGATTCCCGATATCGGCTTGCTCTTAAATGGAAACCACTGCAAAAGGAACGGATGGTTGATTGTTAATGCATAATGTAAAGAAAGGAGTTTGCCAACCTTACTCAAGACATTTCAAAAGTGGCACCACCGGCTGGCACCGCTGAGAGGAGGTGTGGAAAATCATCCATCCAAATCGATTCGGCATTCCGCCCAGTCTTAAGGCGCCATACCACAGACGCGAAGGAATGGAATTAAACGTTTGGGGTAGCTCTCTACCATCGACCATAAATTAATCATCATCAACACCGACTCTCGCCTTTCCCTTCCGCTTCGCATTGTAGGTATCGTACGTGTAAGAATCCTGCTCAAAAGCACAAAAGTTAACTATTTTGTTTATATCAACAGTCGAAACGAAACCGTCACTCGAGTCTTGTTACTGTGTTCGCACGAAACTTCATTACCCGCTGCCAACACTGGTACAGGAACCATGGGTTGGGGGTGTTGATTTGTTAGTTTTAACTCTTGCTGGAAAAAGTCCTTCCCTCGTGTGAAGTTCTAAGAAGCTTTACCTTTTACCCTTTTTTAGTGTCAGTCCTGCTCAAACTCGCCATCCTGCCCGCTCGCCATTGAGTTCAATTGCAGCAGTTGAATAGTGGCCAGTGCCAGCTTCACCTGGAGGCGCTATCGGCGGTGGTTTTAATCCCTGCAAACTTTTGCCACGCTTTTCTGGGGAGGGGTAGAGCACGTCCGGACAGACAGCGACCGGTTTCCATCACCCAGCAGCACCTTAACATCAAGACTCGCACTCACTCGCAAAGAAGATGCGCTCACACACACACACCGCCACAGAAACACATCCTCTCCATCGTGAAAGAACCCGGTCCGTGGGTCGATTTTTTGCAATGTGGCAGGGATTGAACGGCAAAATGGAATCCCGATAATGTCCGCCAGTCGCTTCACCGGCTACAAGGCAGGGCAGCAGCAGCAGTGTTAGGAGAAGCTTTTAAGCTTAACGGACTGACATCAATAAATAATTACCTTTCTCCGATGGGTATAGACGGCGAGGCATTGGATTTTATTTGCCGCCAGCTGCCCCGGAGCGGTACACGCATTATTAGCAACATATCTTTTAACCGATTTTCAAAGCGATCTTTTCGCGCTTTTATATTGCATTGGCACAGGGAAGCCAAATCCATGTCCATAGCTTCGTGTAAATCTGCGATGTTATTGAAGTAAACGTGTTAAAGCAAACGTTTTAACATCGTGATGCTTTCCAACACTGTTACTGTGTACGGCGTAAACACTATTGCTGTCGCATTGCTGCAGCTCTTTCCCAATTTCCCGAACAGACGGAAACCTAAAAAAGGGGAGCTTTAATTGATTTCTTCCTCACTTTCGAAGCGAACTTTTGTAACAGTGCCAAAACCCGGCATGCGCTGCAGTTGTGACCAGCGCCGATAAGCGGTTTGACCTCCTCGGCCAGGAAACGGGGACAATGCATTTCTTTCTAATGTTTCCCCCAAAACCAGACCAGAGACTCCAGACCGGACCAGACCAGACCAAACCGGGACCAGGACATAGATAAGCCGTGTGGTAGCAGTGCACGCTCGACCGGATGTGCTGGAAGCTGGAATGTGTAACGATCAGCGATACTGGCGGTCTCGGGGATGTGTCCATTACACGATGCAGCGCTGGTATGCGAGGTGGATTAACTGATGCCAAACTTTTTACAGCGATTTAATTGACCGTGAGTGAGTGAGTGAAAAGAGGATGAGTGAAAGCGATAGTTTAGGTTTATTTATTATTAAGCTTGGTTAGCTGGGACGAACGAATTTGCCGCAAATGGGCAGTAATGGAATTCAGCTTAAATGGAACCGAGGGAATGGAAGGTCCTCCCCCCCCCCCCCTCCCTTGACAGGCTGACGGATGGATGCGTCCACGGATTGTAAGCGGATCCGTAGGCGGACACGTATGATTGACAACCGAACGGAAACTTCAGTTCGTACGAATAGGGAGGAAAAGGTCACTAATATGAATGGCATATAGGATACTAAAAAAAAGCTTTCTTTTAATGTGTTGTGACAAACGATAGCACTTACCCTCTTCACAAAAGTTTACCCTTTTTCTTTGGCACTTCAAAAGAAATCTTGCGTGCCGTGTGTGGTGCCGGTTACTGTTGATCCATATCCATATGATGAAATGCCATGTCAACGTTTGAACGCTGGAGTTAATGAAGTTGTTCATCAAGTGACTCCTGCCGGCGCTTCTTCCTCCCCCTGAAAACAGTGGGATCAATCTGTTCCGGTCGTTTCTGACCTATTTTATTTGCTGCTGCTCGATTGATAAAACGATTTCCTCTCGGCTCAATTCAAGCTGGACGTAGCAACTGTTAAACTCCCCTTAAATTCTTTGCTTCAAAAAGTGTCGGTGAAACTTTAACAGACCACAGCTTTTCATCACAACTTGGAACGGTTGCGGCCGCTCCGAGTATGTTAGTTTCACATTCCTCACACACTGCATACTTGCCGTTAGTAGCGCGATCGGCATGTGAGAGCTGATAATGGACGCTACCCCCTCGTGGGTGTTGTAAACTGTGCCATTGGCCGCTACCCGGAAAACGTCGCACGAGCAGTGATTGATTTACACACCTTCCATGTGTCGGTTGCGTTAGACGTGTACGTGTTTGCGCCTAAATTTGTTTCAAGACTCTAGCAGCTCACTAAAGGAAGAATAAAAGGAAATTCCAGCCCACACCGAACGCGCGTACAAATTGGATTTGGGGCGTTGAAGAACCTGGTGATATTGTTACGATGCGAATTTTGAACGGTGCCATATGGCGCATTAAATGGCGCTCGGCGCGATTCTTAATGAAGCCAGGATATTGGTTTAGGCTGGGATTGAAGCACTGGCGGGAAATATGTGTTTGCAGTGTATTGAAGAGGAATGTTAGGATTGGAAGCAGCGTGTTGCATTATGTTATATTGCATGCTAACGGTAAGAAAAAAAACAATTGTCCGTACAAATCGGTGAACGATTTTATTCTTCCGTGGCTTACTCTGCCGTTGTCACTATGTTGCACACTGTTTTAGTGCTATAGTTTTAATGTACTGTGTTTAGTCAAAATTGTTCAAATTGTAATGTGGATTGTAACATTCTAATTCAAATAACCTTATATGGTCGCGTGGGTTTCGACACCCCAAGTGCCACAAATCCACAAAACGACCACAGAACGGGCTCTAAATGGATCGGGCTATCAAACTAAAAAGAATCTAATAAAAAACTTCGTTTCTTCTTCTTCTTCTTCTTATGGCTCAACAACCGTTGTCGGTCAAGGCCTGCCTGAACCACTTGTGGGCTTGGCTTTCAGTGACTTTTGGATTACCCCCCATAGCAGGATTGCCAGTCCTACGTATGGCGGCACGGTCTAATCGGGGCTTGACCCCATGACGGACATGTTGTTAAGTCGCACGAGTTGACGACTGTATCACCAGACCGGCTAACAAAGCATCGTTTAGCAGTTGGCAAATCTAACAAAAAAAAATGGTGGAGCCATCTGTTGGTGAGATAGCCAGACAGTGGAGATTTCCTCGCTTTGAGAGTTTTCTCCCTCTGTACTGGTGTATGGTTGCGCATTGAAGCTATGCATCAGTAGAACTAAAACGGCGATACGATAGTTTAAATACTAAATTTCAATGTGAACCTTCAGAACTGAAGCAATTAAGATTTCAATAATGGTCATTGGTGATGACACCCACAGATCTGACCACAGCAATATAATGATGAGTTATAAAGTCGCCTTCTATTGAGCAAACCAGCGAAGCTATGGAGCTAAGCTTCTATTCAATAATATTCATTAGTATTCAATAATTTTGTATCTATCCATTACATAACTTTTTCCGTTGGGTTTGAGTAAAAATTGTGAAAAAACCTAATAACCTTTGTTTTCAAAACAGCCCAGAATGATAATGCAATATGCTTCGGCAAACCATCACCAAATGCGTAGGAAACAATCGAAATTACTCTAACGACTACGCTCCATGTATCCCGACCTTAAGGGTTACTAAAACAAGCTCATACCAAAAGTGCTGCTTGGGTCGGCGGTCACAGGCGTTACGCGTAACGCCAACGTAATGCAGTGGGCTGCGAACACCAGCGTTACCTCCCGCAGGGCAAAAACGTGAGATCGCTAACGCTCCTAATCGGTGCGATTTTCCCTCGCTGGTGATGCTTTTTGTAAGTAGTTGCGGCGGTTTTTGACGTTTCGAGCGAGGGTTTTGGAGAATTCAAAATGGCCAACAAAAATAAGGCGGCTAAAGAAATATGGAGGCGATAAGGATAAAGAAAATGAGCGAGATGCAGCGATACTCAAACGTCAAAAACGCTCACCATGTTGTACGGGCTCGATGACATTTTCTCAGCTGTCTTTGTTATTGTTCGATTTTGTAAACAAATCGCCCCCGGGAACGAACAGAAAATAGTCCACGAAACTAATTTTACGCTTGCAGCATAAACCATACACACACGCTACCCGTTTAAATGTATAAATTTCTTTCCAAAGCACTCGGCATCTGTGGATACATCGTGCAGTATGGCTGCATTACCCACTGCACCTTCGAGTACCTGGGCGATTTCGTTGTGGTAAGTAATCTGTTCCGCTGCCGCCATCTCCTTTACATAATCGTCCAACAATCCTGCACAACGTGTCTTCCTTTTCGCAGTGCGTTGGCCCCTCGATGGAACCGACTCTGATGACGAACAACGTGCTGATAACTGACCGCATTACCCCACGCCTCGCCAAACTGCAGCGAGGCGATATTATCATCACCAAAAGCCCCACCAAACCGGTGCAGCACGTGTGCAAGCGCATCATCGGCATGCCGGGCGATCGGATCATGACACGGGCATCGTTCAACCTGAACCCGCTCTCGAACACCTACACCATCTACACCTCGGTGCTTGCGAACGACAGTGGCAGCGAGCTGGAGCTGGACGCAGATGGACACCTGCCGAGGGCGAAAGCGCAACAGCACTACGAGGCGATGGTCAAGCTGCGGGAAAAGGTTGACTACGTTAGCCACTCGGTGGAGGAAGCGCAAGCGAAGCAGCAGCAGCAGGACGGTACGGGACGCGTGGCCATGAGCGGTGAAGGACGAGGGGTGGATATACTGCCGGAGGAGGACAGCCATCCGGAACCGAGAACGAGCATTGTTATTGTGCCGCGGGGACACTTGTGGATCGAGGGCGACAATGTGCAGAATAGTTCCGACTCGCGCAACTACGGCCCGGTGCCGATTGGGCTGGTAAAGAGCCGAGCCGTCTGCCGTCTGTGGCCTTTGAGCGAGTTTAAGCTGTTTATTTGAGGGAGAGAGAGAGAGAGCGACAAAGCTAACCCAGTGATGATTGTTCTGCTATGAGATATTAGATTAAATGTTAAGTTAGTAAAATATTGAGAGAGAGAGAAAAAAGAAACCCATTTACATCCGTTTCGCTTTTTTTTTCTTTATTGTATTCCATACTAAGAGGCTAAAAAGTGGGAGGGGGAGGGGTTCCTGTGGAGGATGATGTGCCATTGAATTATACGATAAAGATTCCCCGACCCTCGAACACGCACACAGAGTAATCTATAGTGTTTAGAGTTCATAAAAAACTAAAACAAACACAAACGCATGTGTATAAACTCTACCTTAAATTTGAATATAAAACCAAAACGCAGCACACGTTCACGCTTCCAATCGGGCCGAGACACTGGAGTGTGGAATGGGGAGTACATGGGGGGAAAGGGGGACGACCGGGAACAGCAAATTGGCTAGTAGTGAGGAGGGAAAGAACATTGCGCTACTTCTCGTGTGTCTATTACTACTGGTTCTCGACCGTTTCGTCTGCGTCCATTGCGACGGCCGTCGGTGTTACGGGAGTAGTGGGCTGTTCGCTGCTCTCACCGCCCTTTGTCGCAGCAGCTGCGGCAGCTAACGTGGCGGCATGACTGGCACGCTTCTCCCGCATCCAAGCGTCTATTTTGGCCTTCAGCTCATCGTTTCGCTTCACCTGCTCCATCGTCAGGGGCGACCGGTTGAACGGATCCGACTGGTCGGACAGGAGATGGCGCGCAATCGTCGACCGGTCGACGGTGATGCGCGAGCTGGGCAGTATGACCGGGTCGGCCATGAGCGAGGACATGATCGGATCGAGGAACTCGTCCGGCGGATCGATCAGCGCTTCCTCGTCAATCTTTTGCTGCTTCTCGATGCGCTGCACCTTCTGGGCGAACTCTTGCATCTCCCCAATCAGCTGGCCGCCACCGATGCGGGCTAGAATGGCAAAAAAACAAAGGCTACATTTGGCGAACACAAAAAGACGTCCAGACAATTGCTTTCCACTTACTCAGCACCTGCTCCGCGTACTCGAACAGCTGCGGGCTGTAGCTGCGACCGTCCTGCGACACGGCCAAACAGAACGCATCGCACTCGCACAGATTCACGTAGATGCGACAGATTTCCAGCACCGTGCGGGCCGGATCGAACTCGAACTCGCGCTTATCCTTCACCTTGAAGTTGCCCTTCTTCGGGCCGGTCAAGTTTAGGAGGAAATAGTTCAGCATGGCCGCCACCCGATCGACCATCGACGAATGGCAAAAGATCGACTTCGTCTCGGACGTGAGCAGCTGCAGTATGTTGATCGTGTCGCGGCCGAGAATGTTGTCGAACCGGGCCAGCATGCCCAGATTGCGCAGGTTGGCCACGTTCTGCTGCCGCTCGGTCTGAGCCAGCGATTCCCATTCCCCCGCGTCCTGGGCGCCCTGCATCTGGCGGATCTGCTGCAGATTGCTCAGCGACTCGTCCAGCAGAAAGATCGCATCGTTGATGAGCAGGTTGATGAAGCGCAGAAAGATGGGCGGATCTTCCGCCTCGATGTTTTCGATCGCTTGCCGCTCCAGCGCCCGGAAGCACTCCTTCTGCTCGTCGATCTTCCACAGGTAGTCCATGATGGCGTACATCGGCCGGCGGTAGTTAAACTTCTGCTCGAACTGTACGCTCTGGCCCGTCATCTCGATGCTGACGAACACGCGCAACAGGTTCGGAATGATTTCCAGACGGTGCGGATGGTTGGTGAACAGCGTGGCGCTCAGGCTGAACCCGGCCGGCTCGGACTCCTTCGGCAGCAGGCTCTCCAGCCCCTCGGCCAGCCGGGCGCGCAGATGCGGATTGCGGATGCGCTCCGAGCTGCCCATGAAGATCAGTATCATCGTGAAGATCGATCGCTGCGCGTCCACGTCGACGCGCAGCGAGCGGCTGTCGAAGTGGCGCGAAAACTGCAAGTACCCCACGATGTTCTCGATGATGTACTCGGGAATGCACTTCAGCACGCGCGACACGGCCACCCCGACCAGGGGCAGATTGACGGGCTGTTGCGTCTGGGGCGAGAACCCTTTCGCCGGCTCGAGCGTGTCGATCTGGGACGCTTCGCGCGCGCTCAGCTGCGTCAGCCAGATGGCGGATGCTTCGTAGAACTGCAGCAGCAGTTCGTCCGTTTCCGGCTCGAGCAGCACGTTCTGCAGGCAGAGGAACTGCTGCATCTGCGAGGACACCATCTGCATCAGATCGCTCGGCACGTCCGCACCGTTCTGTGACATCATCTCGTAGTACATCGTCTGCAGCCGGTGCAGCTCGCGGTTCATGCGGAAAAACTTCTCGATGCACACGCGGTACCCGAGATCGATCGCTTTGTGCGTCATGAAGAAGCACTCCGTGACGAAGTTGTACCGGTCCGCCTCGAGCCGCTGCTCCTTGTCGTCCTCCAGCGGCAGCAGACACGTTTCCTTCTCCGCGTCGAGCATGTGTACGGCTTTGGTTTCCTTGTCCGCCTCCTTCACGGCACAGTAGGTCGGGTCCACGATCAGCACCTTCAGCTGCGGTTTCAGCAGCGGCTGACACAGGCGCAACAGCACCCCGGCCAGATTGATGCTGAACGCGTCGGGCGAAGTGGTCTGATTGCCGAACATGCCCATGCCGTGGTGCGTGTTCCAGATCTGGCCGCGCGGCACATTCGCATGCAGGCACCGGCCGATCCAGTCGAGCATCTTGCTGCGCACGGTACCGCCGAGCAGCAGGAAGCTTTTCACGAACGCGTGCATTCTCGCCAGATGCCGCTTGGTGTAGTTCCACAGGTTCGACGACAGACTGTCCACCGCCGACCGGTTCGTGGTGAGCGGATTCTCATAGTACTCGTACGGCCCGTTGTGGTTGCGCGGCATTATCGAGAGCGACAGCAGCTGGCCGAGCAGGGAGTCGGAATATTTGATGCCGTCCGAGTCGGGCGGCGGGGTCGTGTAGCCGAGAAAGATGAGCGCCAGCCGGGGGTTGTTTTTGTCGCTCGGGAACACCTGCAGGAACGGCATCACCCAGCACTCGATGGTGATCAGCGAGGCCGCCCGCAACGCCTTCATGACGACCACGAAAATGGGCCCGAAAATGCCGCGAATGATTGCGAACCCCTCGGATTCTGTTTCCGTGTCGGTGAATATTTCGTTCACCGCTTCCGACACGAACCGGCCCGCTACCGCGTAGTCGTCCGTGCTGCACTGCTTGAAAATGTCCAGCAGCTGGTTCGACAGGTTCTGGCCCTCGTACAGCTCCGGCTGCTTCAGCGAGGTGCACACGTTGCGCAGTATTAGCGCCTTCATCTTGCGCTGGTTGTCCAGCGCGACACTGTCGTTCGGTTCGACCGGTTTCTCATTGCGCTCGAAACATCCGTACAGGTAGAGGATGGCCTTCGTTTCCGCAATCTGGGGCGTGTCGGAGGTGGTGATGTTGTTCGGTATCAGATACTCGGATGGGTTGGGCAGCATCAGCCGCTCGAACAGGGCCTGCTCCAGCACGTCCAGATCGAGCAGCCCACTGTCGACACCTTGCGCCACGTCCTCCACGTACACGAACTGTTTGTTTTTCTGCGGATTCTTGTTCAGCGTGATCAGGAAGATTTTCTCGATGTGCGCATTGGTCTTCTGCTCCAGCGGGTTCGGTTTGTGTGATGTATCCATGCTTTCCGCCATTCGATGTGCAGTTTCTTTTTCAAGCTCACTGTGGGGAAGCGAGGGGAACAAACGATACAATCAATTCGAGCGCATAGAACAATCCCGCCCCTCTCCCGTTTCCACAGCACACTCACCCTAATTGCAGCGAAACAACACAAAGCGATATACCGTAATTGGAATAATTTGGTTGGAAGAATGAGACACTGCACTACGTCTGCTCTACGTGGAATGCGTTGCGGCGGGAAAGAGAAATTTGGTTTAGATATTACAGCACTGTACACATTTTCGTCCGATGGTTTTGTTTTCATTCATGACTTTCACGACTCCGAGCAGACGAATGAGTTGTAATTTTTCTCGTATTTTTCTCCTCCCACCCCGTGCCAGCTGTCAGATTACTAAACATCAACCGAGATGTGTTGGAAGTCGGGTTGGCTCATGACCGAATTTGACACAATTGGCTTGACAGTTGTCAGCTGCGTGCAAGGAAGAAACAACAGCTCGTGTTGCGATGGAGAGTTCATGCGAATGAACTGAAATGAATTTATGCGTTCAGTTTTAAAAAAAATCATTGGTTTAATAAAATAAGTCGTTTTAGTTGCCATGCTTTTAAGTTGAACGCTCAATAGTTGGCTGACAGTTCAAATAAAAAGAAAACGTTTTGTATGAAGAGCCGGTTTTTGAAAAAATCATTAAAATGGCATGGACTGTTAAGAAAATTGTCATTCTTTTATTTTCTTTTTTTAATTGATAAACATGCCAACTAGAAAGCACATCGAAATATCTCTACCCTCTAAATATCGAAATACACGAAGCGCTTTGAACGTGGCTGAGTCCAAACGCGTATATTTTGGATGTTAATTCTAATAGCAATGAAATGTCATTAGAGGATTTGCGGCCTAATAAGATGAACCTTTGAGCGATTGTCAGCTTAAAGGGATATTCAAGTTGAAGAAAGGTAATGAAAGTGTTGCTATGAAGTATCCAAGAAACCACGGGAAAAACAATATTTTTGTGAACTGTCTCCCGAAAATTAATCTTAGAGCATTTCGAGTGCCAAATCGCATATGCAGCATAGGGAATATTCGCCTTAGAGAGACATTTAGCTTAAAGAGACAGAAAATGTATCGAACATAACGGGACCATCAAAATGTTCATCTTAAAGAAACAATCCTTCAGATAGGTGGGTTCTTGGAGATGATGTTGCCACCAGCATGTTAGTCCTTGCCTCGTTTATCTGCAATCTGAGGTTCTCTGCCGCTTGCTTTATCCTTTGGTAGACCAATGATGTCTATATCATCAGCGTATGCCAGGATCGGGGTTGACGTATGGGAAATGTTTCCCGAAGTCTACACACTAGCGTCCCAGATGACCCTTTCTAGCGCCAGGTTGAATAGGAGACAGATAAGCCGTCACCCCATCAGCCAGGAGAGAGTTTTCATCCACCTTCCTCTTGCGAGTGACGTTGGTCATAGTAATTCTAACTAGCTTATCAGTATGTGATTTTAAATGAGCACATTACGATCTACAGTTTTTCCTTGGCTATGCTATGCTATACAAAAGCGAAAAAATGCTTTGAAATCATTTCCAGTTGTTCAGAGTTATTAGCTGATATCGCGAAAGAATTGGTTTAAAATTAACAGTCGTTAAAAATTAACCAGAGTCGTTAAAAATTGCTAGAATATGGCATCGCGAACGCATTGAGTTCATTTGTTAATTTTAACGACTGGTCCTATGCCGTCGTTAAACAAACGACTGTCAAGAGCGTATGCGATACAAATTAACAGTCGTTTAATTATACTGCTCGAATTTTTTTCCCCGTGTTTGCCTATATGCGATATCGAGCAGTCGTTAACTGTTTTGACGGTCGTTTATTTTAACAGGAATGAACAACAAATGAACTCGGTTAAACCAAAATGAACTTTAAACGACTGTTAAAAAGAGTTCATTTATTCGCGATGCCGGCTATTATTTGACATTATGATTACTTCTGAACCTATAAAAAATAGGCATTATTGCTGTTTGTTTATGTTTTTCTTTGTAAAATATGTTGACACATCCATGCTGAACGCAGCGAACAGCCCTTAGCGATTTCAAAAACTCACGATACATCTATACTTATGCCACACACTGTACGCGCGCCAGCTTTACAGCGCGCACACTGTGTTGTGTTCGTAGCGTTCGTGTTTTCAGTATGCGACCATCCGTCGTTGAAGCAAGTATGGGTGAGTGAACGCCAGTTTCGCTCACGGCGATACTCTCCGAAAGCTCGCGTACGTACTTTGCCGTGTTTATGTTAATTTACCGGCCCGGTTCGGATCCCAATTTTTCCCGATACATTCCCACGAAACGCGCTGTTTGGGTTGCGTATTGCTCCCTTTTGCGTGCCGATACGTCATAAGATCACATGTTTGAAGCTAACAACATCGCGTCCGTGTGCTTTTCCCATTAGGAAAAATCGGTGAACGGAGTGCAAACATATACGATCGAAAATTGTAATTCTGTTTTTTTTTGTTGTGCTGTGTTCGGCCCTGTTTGTTCTTGTGCGCTTTCGAGCCCCTGTCGATACTTTTTGCTCATCCGTAGACCGGTAAACCGTCAAGGTCGCGACCAAACCAATGCGTGTGCGTATTTTGAAAGGAGAAGAAAAAAGACCGGTAAAGTGTTGTAAATTTTAAATTTTCGGTAACGTCCTTCAGATCACACAACGCATCTCCGTCTTGTGCGGAAAATCAGTCTCCATTTAATGGCCAACGCCGGTCGGGGGGAGTGAGTGCCCCTCCGGCAGCGGAACGCTTTCGGTTGCTTCGATTCGATTGTGTTGATTCATGGTGGCCGGATGAAAGGGCAGAGTAGCAGGGGGAGGGAGGGTTTGGTTTTCCCACAAAACAAATCATTACTGCCATCGTGACAGTGCTTTACTTTAATTAGTGTAATGTTCATGCATGGTTTCAAAAGTGAATGTTCAATGTGCACGTGTGTGTGTGTTGTTTGTCTCTTATTTTCGTAAGCTTCTTTTGAGCAGGTTTGAAAGGTTTTCGGTGCGTTTAAATTTAACTCAACCAATCATCATCTCCAGTTTGTGTAAGAAGCGAAACGAATTATGATTAAATCTACTCATCTTTACAAAGTGCTTACAGTGTTTGTGTTTGTGTAATAATTACATCGGTGTTTGCGAATGGATGAACGGATTATACGCGACACAGGAATGCTGAGCACCAACAATGATCGATCATCTTAGCGTTTAAAAAAAATAAGAAGGTAAGTTTTCATGTTTTTTGATAACTAAACAACATGTTTTGCATTCCCGTTTGGTAGGCTTAGCATTCGATGCTGGTTCTAATAATAAAATCAAACCATTAGAAAATGCGATAGCAATCCGTTAACCCGTTGGACATTCCTGGCATCCCTTGCACACTTATCAGCTACACTGATCGTTAAAGTTCAGCTGATAGTGGTGTACATTTGTTTTCCTCTTTTATAATGCGAGATTTTTTTGTCCTCTTCAAACTCCTAATCAAACCAGAATTTGCAGTTTAATGAGAAGGATTTGCCATCCCTTGTTAGTTTTGGGCGTACACATGATTCATCCAACGGAAGCGCCAACTGATTATTAGTTTCGATTTCTAAGCGATGATAATGTAATGTTGTGACTCTTGTGGTGACTTTTTGAACGATTGAAAAAAAAAACAAGTGCTACAAGTAGTTTTTTTTCAAAGCCGGTCTCGTAGTACAGTCGTCAACTCGTACGACTTAATAACATGCCCGTCATGGGTTCCATCCCCAAATAGACCGTGCCGCCATACGTAGGACTGACTATCCTGCTATGGGGGGAAATCAATTAGTCACTGAAAGCCAAGCCCACAAGTGGTACAGGCAGGCCTTGACCGACATCGGTTGTTGAGCCAAAGAAGAAGAAGAAGAATAGATCAAGAATTGAACATCCACGTACCAAATCGGGGCCCTTGTTGCGCACACAATGAAAAAGAAAGCTTTTCTATATCCGGGTTTTTGGTTTCGTTTCATTCTCTTCTGTGTTTTTTTGTTATTCTTCTCTCCATTCGTTTCGACTCCTACAACCACGGTTTCGGTAGACTTAGGTCCCCGCAACCTCTTCCCGTACTTGGCGTTAGATACATCGCGGTGTGTAGCAGTTGCGTTTCTTTTTTATACCTTTTACCCCTTTTTCCCTTTTAGCCGGGGCGAACTGAAGAACAGAAATCACAGAACGGTTCGACCAGAGTCAGGCCCGCGTCACATCAAAGCTCCGATTGCCATCCACACACAACACACACCGTTCGTTTGTGTGTGAGAGCACATGTGCGGGTGTGTGCATGTGTGTGTGCGTGGAGTGGGTTCAGAAGCGACGTACGGCAAACAACACATGTCCCGTGGCGGCTTATTGCCGAGATGAAGCCCAAAATCCCATATGGGAAGTGGACCTTCGCTCAATAGTCTCTATACGGTTTCTATTATCCTCCGTTCATACTTGCGCCTTGCACGGGTCAGGGTCGGGTTCGTTTCCCGCCATCCCGCTCGGATGCATTCTCGATCGGTGTTTCTGGTTCTATTCCAGTAATAACCCGGCCACAAGCACCCACTGACATCTCGCCCGTCATTTAGAGGATTTGTTTTGTTTTTTTTTGCTTGCGAGCTAAGACTTTTTTTTCCACTTGCACGTGTTCCCGTGAGGATTGGTTTTGGTGTTTGGTTTGGTTTTCACGTTAGGAGTTAAACTCCGGCCGTCGTCCTGAATCTTTGCAACAGGCAGGCACACGACAAGGCATCTCAGGCTGTAAAAGCTCCTTCTGCGCACTCATAACGCCACACTGATTTGTAATCTAATTCGACGGTTTACGGCTACGTTGTTTTTGCCGCACATTAACTGTATTGCCATTGCCGGCAGGATGTTTTGCACGGGTTTCTATCGATACGCGAAAATCGAAATCACAACATTGGAAGGGCTTCTATGCCATAACTTTTTGGCGAGTTTTTTTTTTTATTCTTTTTACGCGATGACTGGCTGACCTTGGGACCCGGCGAGGGCGACAAACCGTACTCCAAAGTTCGCTTAAGAGAGAACCTCAACCAGTGTGTGTGTGTGTGTGTGTTTGCCGGTACACGAAAAGCTCCCACTTCAGCTCAGGCGTTGTGCAGACCGGTGGGTATCGGTGAGAAGTACCTGAAAGAAAACGTTGGCTTGGCACCGACACAGCATTAGAATCGAGGCACGACTCGAGAACAAGTTTCAAGAGCATGGCAGCAGAGTATGGCAGACCGCTTTGAAAGGTCTTGGAGAAGTGCGCGTCGTAGTACCAGGAATCTATCTCCACTGGCGCGTCGCACCACACAAAGTCTAATCCATCATCCCCAGCCAATCCTCCCAAGTTCCCCAGGGTGGTCGACCGCGTAGGTCAATCGAGATGGCATTTCTGTTCAAACCAATCGGCAACCAATCTACCTTTAAAAAGGTGTCTAGGCGTGCGAATTGTTTGCACTGCAGGAACAACTGAATGTTTGCTTGCCGATCATCGATCAGCAGTGTCGCTCTGGAGAAGCGTTGAATTTTGGAGAGCCTTTTACGAGAATGCCCCGCCGACGGGGGTAATGTTTGCAATTTGTTATTCTTTTGTGTCTAGCATGTTTTTTTGTTTGTTTTGTTTATCCCAAAAACTCGATGACGTCACCTTTAACCGTATCAAACATGGGTGGGTCAAACAGTCGAGAGGTTCGCTGTTTACCTTACCACCCTTGTAAATGGAAGTCTGTTTGGCTACCGATCGTCCTTATTTGTTGTTTGAAATCCGTCAAAAAGTGACGTATGCTTAGGCAATACGATGGATCAAACGGACCACATACTGTGTACACACACACACATACACTGGTGATTAGATCAAGCTTTAGTCATAGTTAGTTTATTCGCGTGCGGCGCTATCGAAACCTTGTGGGGGCAATCTGTTTTCGTTCCAGACACATTCGAGCAATCATAAATTGATTCATAACATAAGCCACACAAAAGTGAAGGAAAATGTGAGCTGAAAAAAGGGCCCTGTCGATAAAGTAGGGTTATCATTTATGGTCTGTTCGCCGGACGTGCCGCCGCTTGTGCTCTCTGATGCTGACCCATTAATGGGGCAAAGGGGGATGATCTTGGAGGGTTCTTATAAACGCAGGCCTTAGTTTCGCCAGCACTAGCTAGGCTATCGGAACAGTTTTGGAAGTTTTTTAATTAAGTGCGTCATATATCTGACGATTGCAGAAGGTCGGTATGGTTTGCCCGTTTTTCTAGGTCTGCGGAAATTCCAACCGCGGACTGCCCCAAAACCAGACGCTAAATCAATCGATGACAGTCATGTCAACATCGGCTGTATTTCTTGTATTTTAATTGCTATTGTATTTTCACTGCCGAGTTCTTATTTTCCTTTCAAAACATTCGAAAAAAAGCAAACAAAGCCATGGACCATATGACATCTGTAAACGATTTTACACCATTAGGAATTATGCCTGCCTGCCTGTCAGGGCACTCGGGAATTGAGCAATTTCTTTCACATTGCACAAAGAGAAATAGTTCCACAAAGCACACAATGGTGAAATGACGCGTTCGGGCGAAGAAAGCAGGCGCCCCGAAATTTCGATCACAACCCGGAACCGTTCCCGCCCGTCCTGGGGGCAGCTCCGCCAGCCGCCGGCCGGAGTTTTATTTTTATAAATAAATCAGAAAAATGTGCGTCTGTTTTTTCTGCATCCAGCTGTCGGTGGTAGTGCTGCGCGAAGGTTAGCCCTTGGTCCCTTGATGCTCGCGGATACAGCCTTGGAGCAAGTCTCCAGTGGACCAGCTCTCTAGAGCTTCTTCAATGCTCGTCCGAATACGAAACCCAAAAGCAAGTTCATTCTGAGGAAATGGGGACCTAGATTTGCTTTTTTTTTGTTTGGTTTGGTTGGCACGAAATGGCGTAATAAAACGGATTGCGCCGTAGGACAAGAACCATCCTCCAGAAGACGACATTGAGCTGCTTCCGGTAGCGCGCATGCACACACACACATACACCAAGTCCTGCATAAGGTGGGTTCGGAGGGTAACGGCCCTCGTCGGGTGTTGATCGGATCGAAATCAGATTGTGGTAAATGCAATCAACGCTCGGTTATCGATGCCAAACGACACGGGGCCACATAGACATACCAGAGCAGCAAGGCCAATTCGACACCCATAACGATGTCAATCGTTTGTCGCAAATTAGTAAACCCCTGAAGCAGCAGCGATGTGTGCTCGGTGCCAGATACCAGATCGATGAGCTCATCCCGTCGTCGGTGCTGGTGGTGGTGAGAGAAAAACCTAAACCCTTCCAGCTGTGGAGTGGAGATAGAGCATCATTCGTATGGTTGGGTTAGCGAGGTGTAAAGATGCTGGTGTTTGTGGCAAGTGTAGTGCATGTACATGCAGCACTCTAGCACTGACAACTGCACATGATCGCGACTTCTTACGTAAGGTGGCGGGTGTGCGTCCATGCCCGGTGCAATTTACAGTGCACGCCACACACGCCACACACTTGTGATGCAATTCGTCATCACTCCCCGGATTACCAAGCAGGCTGCGAGGAACGAATAATTGGCAGCTGTGTGGCGGGCGATGTACGAATCAGACGAGCGGCGAAGGTGGTCCATGAATGGGACAGATAATTAGAATAATGATTGATGCCGGCTCCACTGATTGTTGGAAGGTGGCTGGATTCGGTTGATGAAATCGTTCTGAACTTGGACACAAATTCAGAAGCAATTGAATGACGGAACGCTTATCCGCCGGTGACAAGCTGCAGCACGTCCTCGCGCCGTTCTTCTCTCTTCCCAGGCCGTCATCGGGGTGACCTTTACCTTGAGAATATAAAAGGGGGACTTGAAATAAAAGGGCCACATCCGGATTTTAGATTTGATCGGCGTGCGCTACAACTCTATTTCCCTTGCGGAGGATGATGTGGTCGTCCCGTCTGTTGGATTGCGTTGCACGCACGCACGTAGCGAGGTTTAAATTGGACCCAAAAGCGAAGAAAACAAAAACAGAACCTAACACAACTTCACAGCCCTGGATTAAGGATCAAGGTCTGTAGGTCTTTCTCGCTCTCACTTCCCTTTCTATCTCTCTTTTTTTGTATATGCCCTTTATGCACAATGAGGAAGAATGTAGATCCCGTATGGTGGTGTGTAAAAGTCATCAACGTCGATATGCACGTCGCTTTCGGGGTTTTGGAAGTTGCCGAGCCGTAACGAAACCGAAACAGATGGTTCTTCCAAGCACTGCGGGCCCTTTTTTGAGCGACTTTGAAAAAGAGACAGATGAAAAAAAGAACAACCATTCGAGTGGAATGGATCCGGATGTGAACTATTACTCTGGACGGGTTGTGGACCGAGTGTGAGGCTCAAATTACCGTATTGGTAAAATGCAACACCGAACGTGGAGGAACCCCATTCGGAAAGGACGTCGTGATTAAAAGTTGGGAGGGAAAAAGTGCAACACCACCGTAAAGGTGTTTCATTTTCAAAAGATCACAAAACAACGCTGCTTTCATTCATGATGGTGGTTTGGTTGTTTAGTGAAGAGCAGTAATTAAAGAATACGCCCGTAAAGTTGCGTTTGCGTCACACACGAAAGCCACACGAGCCTGCTGCCAACGCTTGGGCTGGTTGGCTAGAGTTTAGCCCCTTCTTGGCCCATACTCCTAATTGAAATGCATACGGAAATGGTACAAACACATGCTTTTAAGTGATATGTTGATCTTTATTGCCGCCATAAAGCGTAACAGAGCTGTTTGTTTTATGAAGTCGGTACTTTGGGCCCAATAGTTCTTAGCTGGCCCAGCATGACCGGGGGTACCGGGGGAATTGTTTCCCATCAAGCGACGTGTGGTTCTCGAATTCTACTACCGAAGGCACTGCCGATGAGCGACGATTTCCGTCTGCAGCAAGTTACGGCAAGATTTGGAGTTTATGGGTTTTGCCAGACCGCATAGGGCCTCTCGGAGGCCACAAATGCGGGTCGCTCGGTGGATTCCGATGTGGCCCTTTGCCGGTCGAGATGAGTTAAGGTTATGTCACAGGAAAAAGCTGTGCTTTGTGTACTGGACTGTTTGAAGTACCGCAGATCGTTGGCTTCTTCGCAAGATTGGCAAACGTTGCTACTGATTAAATGCGCCGTCTTGATAACAGGGTCTATTTTCCAACCTCAACGCAAGGCTCATCAAAGAAGGCCCTCCCACTTGGAGGTCTGTTTCGTTCGCGTAATTGAATAATAATTCAAAACAATACTACCCTTCGCTCCGATAAGCGTTTCGGAGCTTGCTGGTGAGGCACGGAGGGCATCATATAAATCACCCGTTTGGCCAACTTTTGCTGCTTATTAGGGTCATAATTTATGATCCGCATGAAAACGGCGTATCGCGCGCGTTTTTGTTGGACCGCACGTCAAAACCGTCCAGTGCTTACGGGTCGAGCACCGTTGATACCTTCGCGGTCGGGGCGCCAATCAGCAGTGTTCCTCGGTCATTGCTCAAGAAAGTCAAATTACCTCGAATGGGTTCCTGCGCTCGGCGCTGGCGTGCCGCGTTTTGAATTGGGTGGAGAAATTGAGAGCATCCGCTGAACGGGTGGACGGTTACTGGAGGAGGTGGATGGTAACCAACAAAAAATCACACACAGTCCCAGCCGAGGCGAACACCAACCTAGGGAATGGCTCGCAGCCTGGGTCGTATTTGGGACTCACGGAAATGTCATCTGCCGTCAAACGGTCCCAGGGAAGGCTCGTTCGCCCAGTATGTGTGTGTGTGTGCGCGCTGCGGAATGTATAGCCATAAAAATGGCGACAAAAAACGCAGCCCGGCACACACACATTCGATGGGAAAATAAAACAAGAAGAAAATGTGTATGTGTGTTCCAAAGTGGGAGAAACGAAAGAGGGAATAGGAACTCACGCTCGTACCTCGCACATCAAAAACACACCCACCCACCCGGCGTGGGCTGCCAGGGTTTGGACCCTTTTTTACTCAAGTTCTCTTCCCTCGGCAATGTCCCCCTCCCTCCCCCCCAACTCCACACATCAACAACGGCATCGACATCCATCGTGCAACCTAATAAAATTATGTTAATGATACCTCCGGCGAGCCGTTTTTTTTTGGGGGCTGCGACACTATTTTCACTCGAGACTTCTTTTTTCTCTGGCTGTGGCGTTTTAAGGCTAGCTCCGGTTAAGGTCTTTTTTTCTGGGGCACTTACTGCCGTACACCGTGAAGTTTCCGTTGGCTGGGGTTAGTGTAGTTTTGCTTTTCTCAGTTTTTTGGGAAGGGGTTTGCTTTATTTCATGAAAAGAGTTGCATAAATTTCCAAAACACGCATACACACACACACACAAAAGCTGTGCTTAGGGACCCGTGATCGGGTAGTTTACCAGGAGAAATAAGAAAGCAACTTAGGTAAAGGTCCGTGTTTTTTTGCGCTTGAACAAATATCCTAGTTCTTGGATCGTGACCGCACACACAACAACCCGATAGACTGTTGGCATGAAGCTTCGGGGGTTGGGGTTTTTGTTTCTACATTTTGCCACCACCCAAATCAATCGATCAATCGAAACTGGACAAAAACACGAACAGAACACGGACCGTGGGGCATTGATATACACCCCAAAAAAGAGTGTCCATTGAGCATGGACCAAGCGTGTCGTTTGGTTCGTACTGCGAGAAGACATTTAGATTCCAATCCATCATGATCAATCGCATGAGCCTGTCGGGGGCCTGTCTTTTCAGTGCCCAAAAGGAGCCTTCACAAAAGCTCGATCGCTAGGTGGATTTGCCTGTCGCCAACTGCAGTCGAGCTTTAGTGCTGTTTTTTAGCAAGGCAAAAATGTGCCAAATTTAAAGTAAACCCCGCCACGACAGCGCTGTCATTGTCGCGAGAAATTGTTTGCAAATTAATTCCAATTAAATTAGCATACATCACCTGCTCGGTTGGGTGTGAGACGGATGACGCGGTGCACAAGGGACCTTCAGCTTTCGCGCGCCACATGATCGCACTCGCAATGGAGTAAAACCCACCGTGTCCCGAAGGTGAGTGGTTTTGTTCGGCTTAACCTAGCAAAAGGGCATGTGGCTTTAGTTAACCTTGTGTCGCCCTCGCGAACCCCATGGAACCAATCACAACTATTTTGCGCCGGGGTGGTAATGAATGGGACCAAAAACAACCCCACGAAAGAACAAAAAACACACACACATTCACACAAAACGATACAAATCGTTCCCGTCACAGTGTGCGCACCCATTCAAGTATCGATTACAACGATTAATGCGAATCGAATTAATTTTCCGGTTCCGCAGACGCCATGATACGCGTTCCCAGTGGCGCTTGCCATCGAAATATAATCGAGTTGTGTTTTTTTTCTTTCTCGCCCCTCTAGAGGGTTATTTTAGCCATATTTTGATCACCCCCCGTTCCTCAGGTCGAGTTCGATTGGAAATGAAACCAAAGATACTTAACATGAGGATTAAAAAAAAAATCACGAAAGCGTTTGTTGCGTCTTGCGGTGAAGACAGATAAAGATCACCTTCTCAATGTGAAGCGTGTCAGCAGCAGCAGCAGCAGCAAGGTAGGAGGACGGTTTCTTAATTTGCTAACTCCTAAAATGGAAGCAAAGGGTTGCCGCGTCTCATCCCACCTCAACCCCGGGGGTAATCCAATTTGCTGCCAAATAACATCCCATGCCATCTCCCACGATCCTTCGCCACGGTCGTTGCCGTTTTTTTTTGTTGTCCTCTGTTCACCCTTTCCACTCTGCTCTTATCAACATGATCGTGAACACGTATGCAAATACGCAGAAATCCGCGCTGAGCGATTGGGAAACGCAACAACAACACCACTACTCCCCCGTCGAGTGGCCGTTGTCTTGGAGGCTGCACTGGACGCTCCCGATGTTATGCTGCTGTTATTTCATCCCGGCAGGAGAAAGGTCAATCCGCATGCCGCCTGTATTGTTTGGGTGCCGTTTGAATTTTTGCCGCCCCTTTTCGTCAGCTGTCGAAAGCTGAAACATTGTCATTAGTCGTGTTGTTGTTGTCGTTGTTATTGTCGAAGGGTGGTGATGTCGGGGTGTCGAGTGAGGAGTCCTTTGGTTCGATGTTGCCCGGCTTGCCTTGGTCCCGGCGATTATCTTTGTGCGAATCGAAAATCGGCTCCGGATGGCGATGGATGGCGTCGGCACACATGTTTGTTGTGTGTAGCTGGTTCCCTCGTGTAGAGAGCTGACGGAAAGACGGGGAACGTATCAAATATCAAACATCAGTATCACTTTCTTTTTGTGCTGTAGATGTTTGTTTCTATTTTGGAAGGAAAAACAATTTGTCAGACAAGATGTTACAGCGAGGGTTCGGTGAGGGGGGGGGGGGGGGGGGGTGGGGCAGCGATTAGATCGCTGAGCTCGTAAGTGATGCTGATGATGGTGATCGTGAGTTTGGTACAGCATTGGCGCATTTGGATGAAGGAATGTTATAATCACGTTTAATATTGAAAATGTTGTGTTGATTACAAAGTTGCTTCTAACTCATAACTTGGGCGCATTGTATGTCCAATTTAAAGAAGAAGAAAACATAGTATTTGTCGTATTCAGTGGAAGAGAGCACGTTGAAAGTAAATAAGCAAAGTGGTACTGCTACAGCTTTTGGTGATCCTTGAGAGCGTTTACAATCCTCTTAAGAGCGTTCAGATAAAAACCATTTGCTCTGATTTAACGTATTGTTTGTATCCATTAGTATTCCAATTTTTTAAGCCTACAGTAAGCAAAAACTCATCCTGAAAAGTAGCATTCATCATTATCCTGCCAAAAACAAACCCCAGAACTAATTTTTCGTAATGTTTTGAGCTAAATGTTCCACTAACCGAGTTTTTGCCTGTGGTTTTGAATTGAAACCAAAACTCTTTTGTACGAATTTGTCACAGTTTTCCCCCATTCGTTCACGATACAAAGGCTTCTGTAATGGTTTTTTAGTAGCTGGCCGGCCATTGTCGCTAGTACGATTGTATCGTTTGAGCACGGAAAGCTGCAAAACGCCATTGCATAAATATTGTCCAATCTAAGGGATGAGATAGAACGAGAGAGAGAGAGAGAGAGAGAGAGAGAGAGAGAGAGAGAGAGAGAGAGAGAGAGAGAGAGAGAGAGAGAGAGAGAGAGAGAGAGAGAGAGAGAGAGAGCAGAATAAGTGCACAGGCACCGGAAATTAATCCTTCCTATCTAGACCGTCTTTAGTGCAGCCATGCGCCACTTCTGCCCGATTCTGCAACTCGGCGAAGGCTCATTGCTCGGTATGCCGAAGCTTTGGTAGTAAAATAAAAGTTACGTACCCCTCAGTAGCATGGCGCAGACCGGAAGGGGCAGCAGCCATTGTCTGTGATTTGTTGAGCGGTGTTTCGATGTGGCTGGAATTATGTGTACGATACTCTTTCGGATGCAAGCCAAGCGCCAAGAGCAGCAGAACGGCAGACCAGGACGGGGAGAGCTTTCATTAAAGCTTAATCTAGCTTTTTGATTATGATTTGTTTCATGGTTCAGTTGAAAGTTTGTTGTCTTTGAATTGGTACGATACAGACACTTTCATTGCAATCAGGAAAAGGACCGCAATTAATTGCAAGATATGCTTTCTTTCCTCTGGGATGAAAGTACTACATGCCGGACCGGTATCATTACAATGAGTCACTCTTATGCACCGGACAGACAATGGAACCATAAACATACGGTGCATTTGCAAACAGGCATTTACACAAAATTGGAAACAATAATAACATACTACGAGCAAAACGCACCGAGAGGACATGACAGACATGACTTCCCTGTGGTATGCCCCTGAACAACCAGTAAAAAAATACGAGGCCAAACGGTCGTAAAAGTAACAAAAACAATAACGAAATAAACCCTAAAATACGTCAAAAATTTGTACGAGACAGGGGTAAAGAACCTCGAATAAGCGATGGAAGAAAAATGTGCTACAGAAAATGAACTTTATGGCTAAAATATGCCATCCGTCCGTCCGCGACCTTTCCGTGTGCGCGCTCGGCAACCGCAGGACGCGGGCTGGTAGGGTTAGCTAGTTGAACGCAACATGGGCGCAACATTTGTTCCCATAACAAATGACTTCTTCGTGATGAGCCCGTATAATAGGCCCACGGTGTGTGTGTTGTGTTTTATTCCTGTCCAACAAGCCACCCGTACACACCCTCTTCTTGAATGAGGTCCTGTGGGGCGGGAGAGCAAGAGTCACGAAGGGTACGGAAAACGCATCGAAGATCACCCCGCTGGGGCACGTTCATTATCAATTATTTTACCTCGTCGGCAACGAAGACAAGGGGTTTTTTTTTCGATCCCTGTACCTCATGCACGAATAAGGTGCGTTTATGTTTTCTACCAAAATCGTGCAACAACGAAACAGTTGCGGTCCAGCGCAGGGAAACGCCGTTGGGATGTACCGTTTTTTTGAAATAGCTCCCAAAACATCTTCCCGGTATCATACACGCACACTCGAACCAGGAAGAACCGAACCCATTAAATTGATGCCCAACCGTTCGATGGTGAAATGAGCAATCGTTAAAAGGCGTATGATAAATCGAGAAGTGTGACTATTAAGCAGCCCGCACCACGATCGGATGCTTCGCGCCGAACAAAACAAGCCTTAGATTTGAGATCAGATACAGATCCTTACCGGGGGCCGTAGTAGCGCAGTAGCAACCCTACGGTTGGAGGCTGTCCGACTGCCCAGCGGGATGCTTCGCCCATCGCAGCTGGGAGGCGTCTCTGCTGATTGTGTCAATCAAAATTAAGCGATGAAACACAAGTAACCGAGTGTTGGAGTCGAAAGACAGTAAATTAATTTTATCTTCTCGTTTGCTTTCGAGGCTTTCCCGGCCGTGGCAGCCGGAGGTGAGTCCAGCGTTTAATCGACCGGGAGTTACAACAATGTTTGCCGGTTGTTCTGGCCGTGTAGTGGCTTTTGGGGGTAATTTGTTAACACGAGCGAAGGGACGCGAAGGGTGGACGATCTTCGGGTCGGGTTGGACCGTTGAGGCGATATTTGATCTCCCGCATCATCCCGCTTGCACACGCGGCTGATTGGTGCGTGATTAATTCTGGGAAAGGGTCCGGCTTTTCCTTAGGACACACCAGCCGATCTTTGCTGCTTCGTTTTGGTTCGTTGGTTGTTTCTTACCAAAACACAATTGATGGGCACTTTGGGGGCTTTAGAGGGAAGGTGAGGGTACATGCTGTGGGATCTGCTTAAAGGGATAATGCTTTTGAAATATGTATCGTTATTTATTCAACGTATTTCATTTGTCGTACCACGAACACATCAACAGTAGCATTTTGGTCTTGTGCTGGATGGAGGAGCACATGGTCTTGTGCGGGATTGGAGTACAATGACCGTTTGTAACATTCCACCGACTGATGCATATAACCAACACTGGATGCTTGCAATGCATCCTCACACTAGTCGCAGTCGCAGCAAAACTGTTTGCTCTATCGTTGTCTTGAAAAATAATACGGTTCATGTAGAAAGAAAACTTTGCAAATACCTCGCAGCAGTAGCATCGCCATCGGGAAGTCGGGAAACAATTTCATCTCCCCCTTTGGAGGATATTTCCATTGTCTCTGTAGGATTATGAGCTAGTTGAGTTTGCCAATTTTTGCCCTGCAACCAGCTGACGCCACAACACCGAGCGCGACATTGCATTGCCAGCCGTTTTCGACTGCTTTTGCTTTGGTGTTTTTTTCCCCCTGATGCTCTACGCCAGCCGAGGGACCAGCGAGAGGTTATACACCATTTGCCATTACTCTCGTTACGGTTTACGCGCCGTTTCTTGGCGGGCACAAATTGGAAGGTACAAGAGTGTAAAAATTGGGAGGTGAACGACTTTTTCCAGCAGTTTCGGTACTCTAAAGGGGGATCCCGGGGTGCGGCCTGTTGTGATGCTGCCACCACTGCCGTGTACTGCAGTGTGGTGTAAAGAGAAAATTTTTTAATTCATTTTGCTACTAGCACCGACTAGCGGCAGTGTGCTTCAATTATAGTTTATGCCACCAGGGAGTAGTTTTTTGTTTTAAACTGTAGGTATTGTAAAATGGGCACTGGTAATTGAACACAGGGTGCAATGTATAACTTTGAAACAGTTTCATTAAACATGAACGAGACACATCTTCAGTGTCTGAGGATGGAGAAACGATATCTTCGTGGTTTTTTATCTGCAAACACTCCAGAGAAGCTCATACTTGATTGCTTTACGTTATAATTGCGCAAACCATCCATGATATCGAGCACTGGAAAACATCAAACACTATCCGACGTTTCAAGGAGTTTGGCTATGGTCAAAAGCGGCGATTCAATTGTCAGTACACTTGAAGGAGCTTACGTTTTCTTTTCTTCCTTTAATCTGATATCTTGTTTCGTTCGGGACGTTTTCGTTAACGGGTCAGCAGCAGCCAAGAAGCGTCGATGCGTAATTCGATCCGTTGCTGGCTTCCGTTGAGTGCACTCACCAGTATGAGTTTGAGGAAAAACAAAGATAAATTGATTTTACGCTGAGAACGGGTGTCTGCTTTATTGAGTTTTTGTAACAGTGAAACAACTTAATGTTATTTGAAAACGTTTCACATGCAACCACAAAGAGTCCATCTTCTTGAAGAATTCATAAAAATGCTTGTTCTCCGCACAACTCTTTCATATTATAGACTTGTATTTGTACGCAAGCTAAGGATGATAAAAGCTAATTCCTCCTGTCATGCAGGTCGTAGTGTCATGAAACTTCGTGCTTAGTGCTAGCATAACTCCTCAGATCATTGCACAGTATCCCATTGCGTAGGTACAGCTGCTACTGCTACACTTGCTCAACATTAGACGGGGACTTTTATTAGGAACTACCAACTGCAATGGAACTGCTCATAAAATTGCACACACAGAGACATGCTACCATATTGCCGACAGTATATCCTTACGATGTCAAACCCCACCGCAATAATGGGATGCGAGTGTCCGGTTTGTGGTCGACTGTGGACATTTTTCTCCGGTGGGTGGACATCCCCAGCAAGGGCAGAGTTTTATTGCGGAACAAGAAACGTTCATTTTCCCCGTGGGATATGTGTGGGACGAGCTTACTATTCGTGCTGCTGGGCACAATTGCTAGCCGCCAGCAACCATTAAGACGTCGCTAAAGCATGGTATTATGCCGCAAGGACGCAAAATGGACAGCACAAACATAATGCTCAAAGTGCAATATTGATCTTCCTACTGCTTTTCTTCGAAGGCAAACGGTTGTGTGGTCAAGATGTTTTGATTGCTTCCAATAATGCTTTCCTTCCTAAACTCTTCTAATCCCGGCATTGAATGTGCGAACATGATTATAAATATTAGGAGCAGCAAGAAGTAAACGCAACTTAATATACAATGCAGTGGGTAAGTTAGCTTTCATTCGAATCGTTAAAGGCACACCCGGCCACCTATTCATCATGTTTAGCCACACGAACACGAGGGCAGTTAGGGCCGCCGGAATTGGCCGTCATAACACTGCCAAAGCCAAAACACTTCGTCACCGTTCGAGTCTCCCAATGCCAAGGGGAGCTGTCAAAGCCTCAAAGCATTCGGGAACCCCTCAATTCTGGAAGAAAAGGTGATGATTTGGCAAGTTCCGTGGGGAAGTTGAGAGTGTTTGTTTTGAGGGAGTCCGTTCTGGGAAGACGTCCGGTGGGAATTTCGGGACCCGAGACGATCCCGACGCGCACGAGTCACGAATCGCGGAGCGTGTAAATTCATGCGGTGTCAGATGCAATCAGTCGCCGGGTGACGTTACTGGGTGACGCTTCGAGAGCCCCGTCCTCATTTACGCACCGCAATGGCCCAGATTACAGCACGGTATGTTTGGCGGTTCATTACATAGCTTTTGGCACCACCAAGTTGGCTAGGGTGCGCGTGTTTTCATAAATCATTGACTTTTTTCAGCCCGGTTTTTTGGGGACCTACCGAACGCTGCATATCACGCCATTGCTCCACGAACTAGACAATATGAAGGGAATATGATGAAGGGAGAAGGGGAGAAAAGTGTTTTCATAAATCATGCTCCCTCTTGGTAAAGTGTCCAACGAACGAGAGGTGAAAGAACGCACAAAAACTGGTGAATAAGCACGCTAGGAAGGAAGTAGGGACTTTGCTCCACGACGACAGCCTGCAGAAGAGCAGCATCCTGCCTTGACGGATGGGACAAACAAAGAAAATTGGATTTTCGCGCCTTCCAAAAATGGTTGGATAAAGTTTAATATTTACGGTTGTGCGTGTGTACTTTTCTGCTCAATTTAATTGTATTGAAACACATCCCATTGGCAACCGAACAAGAATATCGCCTATAGCTATATTGATATTATTGGTATTGAAAGCATGATGGAAGAAGAAAATATGTTTCAAAAATCCCACGTACAAGCATAACAGAGCGACTGAAAGATGAAGCAGCGACAATCGTTGATTGAAGAATGCTTTAGAGAGAAAGCATCATCTGATCTGAGATATATTTATAAAGAGAGCTTTAGTCCGATTAGAACTGGACTAGAAACATCGACCGAACGCGACGCATTGATCCATCAAAACGAGTAAAAGTTCCGTTGGAAGCTGGGCCAACGATTGCCACGGTTTGATAAATTTGTCATAAGCATAAAAACCTTGAGCCGAAGCTAGGAGTAGCAATTCGGAACGGTGGAAGCCTTTCTTACCGCAAACCGATGGTTTATTGGATTATTGATAGCCAGCGTTTGACGATCTCAGCGTACAGGCTGTAGGCGGTGTCTTTAGTGATGCGGACAGATGCGAGAACAGTAGATCTTTTCCCAAAACCAAACAGAATCAATGTTAATCTCCTTCAGACGAAGGCACAGGATTGTACGGTTCGTAAAGCCGACCAACAGACGACAACACAATTTTCCCACCGGTGCTACCTAATGTGAATTCCATCATTAATCTTGCCCGGCATTCCTTGCTCTTGGCTTGCTGGTTGATCAGCGCGAAAGGCGGGGAAGGTTTTTGGGTGGATCACTTTCAGACGATCCGTGGATCAGAGGGTGCGATCGCGATATAATGTGCGGAACCCATTTTTATGCGTACCATTATTCTATTCACTCGGTTTTATCCAAACTTTCCGAGCCCCATATTAGGGAACTGTTCTCCGGTTTTCCAAGCCGATCTGACGCTTAAACGAATCGTTTAGTTTTACCCCCTCTGTACCAAGACGATAACAAACCCGACCTGTCTCGCGGCAGCCAGTTTGTGGCAGTGGAATAAATAATGATATTCCATTTTATTCATTCATCATCATCTCACCTGCGTGGTTGTTGGCGTTTGCGTAGTTCGCTTTCCAAGTGATTCTTCGCGTTGATCCGAGAATATGGAATTAAACCGTTTCGCTTCTCTTTCAATGGTGGAACGCGCGGGCTGATCGATACCATGATACTGATATCCACCGCAAAATAACGCCAGCACAAAAGTCGTAGTGATAGTGATCAGATATGCTCTTGAACGCGAGTGTCTCGATGAAGCAGATCGAAGGCTTGCCACTATCGAAGACCGAGTGGCGTGCGCCCAATCGCACAGCTATACGAGGAGTGGATTCCAACTGTGCGTGCGATCGAAAAAAACAAACTCCTGATCAAATAGATATGTCTTTCCTCTGGTGTTTAAGCAGCTTCGATTGCTTAAATTGTTTTCAGCCATCAGTGAACCGGCAGGATCTCGCAGTCGCGGTATAATTGGCTATACTAAGCATCGATCCATTGCAAAAGCGGCAGTACAAGATCGACGACTTCAAATACACAAAGCGCTCCACCACAAAGCGAATTGTGCGGTTGGTATTTGGACTGCGTACCATCACGGGTTTAGGAAGTTCTTAGGAAGTTCTTCTGCGAAAAGGTATTATGCCGAGCTTAACCATAACAGGGATGGCTTTTAATGGGCTTCTCTATTTTCTATTTGTTATGGTCCAACGCTAAGCCGATGGTGCTTCAGAGAGCAACAGATAAACTTTGGACGGAAAGGAGTGTCCTTTGGTAATTATGCTGGTAAGTCTTCGTTTTTGCATCGTAACGCACTCACTCTTCTCGTCTTTCGGTGGTTCTTGTTTCTTCTAGCATCATTCAGCTAAGAAAACTGCGAGACGAAAGAGTATTTCGCTTAATACCCAACATAGACTTCCAGCATAGTAAAGTAAACAGCTTAAAGTCATCCGGCAGAGGGAAGATTTTTGGTATGCGATAAGACACGTACTGGGAAGGTGAACGAAACGAAAAGAATGGATAAAAGATCAGAAGACGCGGCTTGCGGTGTACGAATAAGACGATTACGACTGTATGTCGTTTTGGTGTGGTAAACCATTATCACCTTTTGGTCGTTTGATGATGGTCAGTTCGCCTTACCCCTGAGGCAGCGCCCCGATCATTCAGATCGTTTATTAAGCTTGATTATCTCGCTGGTTTCAATCAGGCTTGGGAGCGTTTCGTTCGTGTGTGAGTTTTTTTTGTGTTGTGTTAGCGCGATCTTCCTTTCAAATTAGGAATAGAGACTGCATTTGGACGTGGTTGATTGTGAAAAATGGGGAAGTCATTAATAGGAAGCAATAAATTCAATCAAGCAGAGTTTAGCGCAGCAAATTGGCGAAAGGAAACAAACATAAATAAAGCGACACAGGAACTGAGCATTTAGGCTTGGGAGAGGATGAGCCATTTAGGATGAGATCAAATTAATTTCTCGTAATAGTTCATTAAAAAAAGAAATTAGAACAAGTAGTTTAACAGCCTGATACATTTTAGATGATTTTTAAAGCGATCAGTTGGCTCGAATGTCTTTCAAGTCGGCAACTTGTTGCTTCTCTTTGAAACACCCACCATTTATTTCGGTCGTCGCTGACTGCTTATCCCGTGATGCTCATGCTGGTTGGGTTGTGTCGTAAAAAAAAGAGAGATAATATTTTTATAGTTTAATTAAGTTGCTATAAAATGCAAAGTTAACTCGGGCGGGGGCAAAAGCAAACCAACGGGTGAACCGGATCAAAGTAAATGCCTGATACACCCCTGATTCCACGGGGTTCACTGGTTTTATTGTCGAAATATTGTTTTATTTCTGTTGGTGGCCATCTATTTCGTAGATCTTCAGTATTGCAGCTTTTCGAAGAAACTTGATTGACTAACCAACAACGGCCTAGAGCGCCATACGGGCGTCATCGTACGCGAATTGGGGATTGTAAGAAGCAGTGTTTTTTGTCGGTCAAAAGTTTATGTTCCCCGCAGTTTGATATCGATCGTGCGTGTTTCGGCGAGTGTCATATGGGAATAAAATTCTTACCCCGTTGCGAGTGATTCAAATGGGCTGGTGAAAGCGGAGAGCTGTCTAATTACCATCAGCGGAATGCCATCACGACTTGGTAGGGGGTTTCAAATGGGTGGAGAAATATTAATAACGTAAGCAATGGAAAAAGGTTGATGGTTATCAGCAGTATGCCTAAAGCCTGTGCCCAATTCAACTGTCCGACAATGGATACGAAAAGGAGTGTGTAGTACGTTGAATTTCCTGTCCCACATCCCTCCAACGGTAGCATGGATTTTTCATTCCCTTCAAATGTGTGTGGGTGCTGTATGTATGGTGGCTCGCGAGAGTAATTGTGGATGCGTTTGTTAAAAGGGTCATTACAGAGGGTGGCGTAGCGTAGGAGCGCCAGTTGAGTTGAGAAAAAGCCCTCCAAGTTCCCAGAAACCATCAGTGCGTACCTGCAGTCAGTCTGAAGGCTCGGTTCGTTCGCTTGGACACTAATTTGCATGCACCGCCCGACAGAACCGGGAGCTCACGTTCCAGCGCTTCTTGGAGATTCGAGACAGAGCTGACGGTTGACAGCAAGTGGACAGTTGGTCCTCAATACGCTTGTGGTCGGCTTTCGACAGCGTCGGCTTCTTGTCCAAATGGGCACGGGCTGATGGGGACATTTATTGTTGTTAATATTATTTTTATTAGCAATAAATAATTTCAATAAAGGGCCGACTCGCGGTGCGACGTATTTCGGGAAGGGAGTTGCAGCCCCGACTCCTAGCCGCAGATCGACGATAGGCCACTTGAATGAGGGGAGAAATCATTACAGTTGAAACGTAATGACGGGTGGTCAGCTAGTGAAAAGACTTTGGGCTACGATTGTCAAACTCTTACGGCCAACGGCGGCTTGCGTCGTGAGGGAAGTCGAAAGGCGGTTGACAACTTCGGTTGAACGATCTAGAAGCTGATCAGAAACCGATCCACACTGGGAGAGAGGGCAATCAAAGTCAAAAAAATGCATCCAATGGATGCTTTATGAAGCAGAACAAACATAATCTAATTCCACGCGTGCATGCGTACATTGTGGTCGGGTAATGACTTAACAACATGCCCGTCATGGGTTCAAGCCCCAAATAGACCGTGCCGCCATACGTAGGATTGACTATCCTGCTATGGGGGGGGAAATCAATTAGTCACTGAAAGCCAAACCCACAAGAGGTAAAGGCAGGCCTTGACCGACAACGGTTGTTGAGCCAAAGAAGAAGAAGAAGAAGAATGACGTTGGGGTCGTGGCGCATAAATTGTCCGATCGTAACGATTTGATACGCATGGCTCAATGTTTGGTGTGTGTTACGGACAAATAGTTAGACATGGTTATAAAAACTAAGTTTAGATCAAATTTAATAGATTCAATTATTTATGCTGCTACCTCGCAGCGCACTGAAACTGTAAAAGTTCTTTTGGCTTAATTCTAATACTGCACAATAGGCTTTGCCGTTTTTTCCTTGCTACTTGTTCTTTAATGTGTACAAGAATAATTGTTTAAAGTTCCCTCTTTTAATGAACAAATATCCCATTTGCTTTGCCATTAAGCCCATTAAATTGTTTGGTTATGGTCGCTTTATTACGATGTTTTGTTCTTTTCTACCTCGGTCCCTGTAGTTCCAGCCCACCAACAATCGGTGGCGTGTACAATAGTACCCCTTTTTGTTTCAATTAGCCGTACCCATAAATAATGCATATTAAATCACCCAATCGTACGCCGAATCCATCGTGTTAATTTGACACTACAGGTCCGCCCAGCCGTTTACTGCACCCTTCCAAACCCAATGGATTGTCAGATGCTGGAGCATGTAAATTAATCGTGAATTATACCGTCCCAGTACAATTGCTTTCATGAGCGCTAAACCCGGTGCCTAGGCCCAGAACACTGTCCAAATAATAAATCATAATCAACCATTCGTTGCACCGCCCCGTGTCTATTTCGATGGGGCGCTTGATACCGCTCCTCACTTGATCGGAATGTCAGAATCGAAAACTATAGGACCTGTCTGACAGCTGGAACTATTATTACCTGAACGAGTGGAGGCATCAACACACTCGAAAATGGTTTGCTTGTTTGAAGTTTTGTTTGTAACACCAAACCATACGATGAATAGGAATAGCAACAGCACCTCTCAACCAAAACCGTTGTGGATCTGGCCGGCCGGCCGGTTGGTTGAGCACACGACTCGTTTGTTACAGATTTTTATGCAAATTAACCTTACCATCAAACAGGCATAATGGAGAGCATTAAAATTATGCTAAACACCACAACACAAGCTCCCCCTTTGGCCGCGCTTAAGTGGGCCCTACCCCAGTCTCTTGCGACCCGATAGTTTGCCCTATTGCGGCCCGTGGGGGTCGTTCTTGCTTGGGCAGTTTTGAACTGCGAGCGAGGAAGGATGCTCCACCATGGCTGCCGTGATGCTCTCGTCGTCGTCGTCGTCGTCGTAGTGTTGACTGTTGGAAATTAATTTATTATTTACATGCGCTTTTCTGGCAAGAGGTGGAAAGAAAAGATTACGTGTCCAAAGTCTATTGAATGTTTAAGCGCGTCGTTGTAGCTGTTGTTAATGTTGTGACTGCGGTTAGCTGGGTAGAGGGAGCGTGATCAAGGTGTGCTGTGCAGGTATGAGGCGGTTGTTGCGGAAAAACATAAATTTTTAAATGAATGCGAAGGGTTTTTATTATGATGTTACTCGTGTCTCGTGATGGAAGATTGAATCATTAGCACCAGAATAGAGGGGGATTTTGGGGGGATAGGATTGATGTATAAAAAAGGAAGAGAGTTTTTGGGAGAAAGACAGCAAGACAACAAAAAGGTGAAAGTTGGTTTCCAGTGGGTGCAAAACATATTAAATGCCATTTAAGGAAATTGCTTGACATAAATATTATTCTCAAACCAAGTTATTGACTGGACGAGCATCCACTGGTTTGTAATACAGGCTTAATTAATCGTGAAAGCAAATGATTAATACACAACAATATATCATCGTTCGAACTAAAACCAAACTTTTTTAACCGGTTTTCTAAGAGCTTTCCAAAACATTCAATAAAGGTCAGGAAACCGTTTAATTTTTAATTAAATTTCATTACGCTTCAGAAGACTCTGGTAAAGCTAAAAAACAATTATGTCTTGTCCACGTCATGTTTATCGTTTACGCTAGACATTGGAACGCACACGCGCATGGAGTATGCAGTGGCGATCGGTCGATTGTGCCGGTTTGATTATGGTGCTTGGCATGATACGCTCAACAAAATGCGACTGTGAAAAATTTAATTTTGGATAAAGGCCCTTGCCCGTTCTGCTTTCCCCGGCGAAGATATTCCCTGCTTTTCGTCAGCAAATTCTGGTTCGTCTAGGTCGCACACAAGCAGTACCGAGTTTGGTGATTTGGCTTACTCGCGAGCAACTTTCGCGTCACCGAATGTGCAACGAAACGGAACGGAGTAAAAACCGTCTACGATTCCTGAGAGTAATGGCTTCCTTTTTTGTTGGCACCAAATTGCCAGTGGGTTTCGTTTAATTTCATCAACTATTTTCAGCGAATGAGAGTCGACGGGTTGAAGTGAATCTCGGCAATCTTTGATAGATATTCCAGAAAGCAGAATCGTTGCTTCAAAGTGATGTCATATCGTCTGACCTTTAAGCGAGCGAGCTTTAAACTTGTCTATTTTTTTGCTTCAAAATATAAAAAAAAACTCCACTGTGAAGACAGTGTGCCGTTTGCACATCTTTTGAATAAGCAATTAGCTCGATTGCTCAAGCTGATGCTCCAATAGAGTCACTGAGGAACGATTAAAAACCCAAAAATGGTGCGCCGTATTCTTCAAGAATCTCACGAATCGGGCCAAACAAAGTGGGCAAATTGTCAGTGTCTTGTTTCAAATTCAGGATGGCAGATAATCGCACCATTTGCCCATCACGACCGTAAAATATCGTGCCCAATGAATGGTTTAAGATGTCCATTAAAAAATGTTGATATACAGTACGCTCCCGATTCCCCCACAAAAAAGGTTGTCTGTAAGCATTCCAGCTCCCAAATAGAAACTCAATGGCCAACAGCTAAGGAAAGAAGTAATCCCATAAATCGTTGCCTATTTAAACTATGCGTGATCCCGAGTACCACTCGAGCGTTCTCTTGATCGGTGATTGACTTGCGTGCTCGCGAAGAGTGCTACCAAAAGCAGCATTCTCTGCGTCGTCCGCATGCATGATTTGGATATTTCATTAGAAGGTTTGAACGCTTCGAACGTTGTCAATCAGATGGTAGGCGTTTCGTTTAGTACGTCAGCAGATGCTGCTCGCTAGAAGCAGTTTCCTCTTTGCGGGTGGAATGAAAGTAGCGCTTTCTTATGACCCTCCCTTACCCGGCTATTGCAGTGCAACCAATTTCGAGATAGTGTGCACTCTCTAGCGCCACTCAGCAGCGCACAACAGCGTGGAGATGGAGCGCTATGCACTAACAAAGGCACAATTTCATTCTTCAAACACCGTTCAACCGTTAGAACGGTTCAAAAGCTCATAAAAGCATGTGATATGTTAATTATAGCGTTCTGCTCCATCTCCAGCCCTGGCCCGCAGTGGAAGATGAACTCTCCGGCTAAGCGTTTTGTTTTGGCCGCACCACGAACAGGTCGTCTTTTGCTACATTCTCAACACTCACCGTGAACGTGTCAGTACCTCGTCTCGTTCGTTTTGCCGTAACGCGCTGATGATAAGCGCAACAGATGCGCCCGTTCTCCATCTGACTTCTAATGGTTTGTCTCAAGTCTTCAGCAGCAGCAATGAGTGAGCAAAAAACCCTTCTAGGGAAGCTGGAAAAAGGAAAACCAACACTAAGACGTCGACCTGCTAACCGTCATGGGAATTTGAGGTATTAGAATAAACAAAACCGCTTCAAATGAAGAAGCGTTAAATGCGGTCCGCTTCGAGTGGAGATATGAATTGATACTTTTAAGAGTTTAACCACACCGCATGATGCTGTAAATGGCCGGTTGCATTACACAGGTGGCATTCTTTCACCGCCCGGTACGTGCCTGTACTGCTGCACAAAGTCCCGTTGTTATTTCGGAGCGGTTTTTGTGTTCCGATTTCATCTCACTAACGCGCTTGCAGGTCCACCGTCCATCGGACCGATGTGCGATCGATGGCGTCGGCATACGATAGATCATCAATCACGACGGACGAGGGCGACTTAACTGCTCCATCAGAACATGTAACCGATCATTCCGGGACCGTATGTAACAATACATCATTATCGTAGTGTGCACAGTTAAATTGGTCGTAGTTTGCTGGAGAAAACGGAGCCGTGCCCCATTCTTGTGTTCTTGCTGCCCCAAAGTTATGAACTAAGAAGGATTGGGTGGGTTTTGCGCGCTGCATAACTCAAACACACATGCGGACATACATATACACACACCGGTGCCCTTTTGGTTAATGCACCGCATCGGTATCTGTCCGTACCGTACAGAGTTGTTATGCGTTTGTACGGCAACAAATCCGTTCCGGCAACACTTCCAACTCCGACTCGCTCGAACAGCACCCGGGCGGACACATGGCAGAGTACGTAGCGGCACAGCGCGCCGCGGAAGTGGAATGTGTAATTAATATTTCTAGCTAGCAGCCCCCACGCGTGCATGATACATGATTTATGTTCATCTGCTTTTCGCTCGCCCTGATCTCACCCGACCGCCCCATCTCGCCAGCTAATCTTCGCTGACAGGCACTGTCGTATGGGGTGGCGTACGTATGGGGTTGACTTTTTTCTCTCTCTCTCTTTAGGTGTCGTTACTTTCTTTTCCGGGCATCATTCCTCGGGTGACAGTCCGTTTATGGTATCAAAGGACGGCCCATGTTGGTGTTGGTTGGTGATATGGTTTATTTCAGAGCACTATCCCTTGAAGGAAGGCGGGCAGTGGGGTTGATGGTGCTTTGAAGCCAGACGAGGACACGACACGAGGGAAAGGTTGGGCTTAGTTTTGTTTTTAAATTGTTAAAAACTTTACAGATGCTATGGAATATTAATTCCAAGATATTGCATTCTTTTTTAAATGATTAAATGGGTTTAACGTTAACTTCTTTTCCTCTGAAGGGGAACTAGACGCGAAAAATAAATAAATCTTGATAAAATTATGGAAATAATTCTTGATTATAGATTTTTTTTTTTCATTCAAGCTCCACCACAAAGGATTTACTACCAAGCGTTCCGGCGCAGACAAGATAGGATTAATTGAATTATTATTTATGATGATAGGAAATTAAACAGCAGCTCACAGCCGCTTTATTTAGCCCCAGCTTCCTGGCACGTAAGGCGTGTGGTATTTTCATGCTTAATGCCACCCTTTAGTACCGTTTATCGATCTTCTCTGTAAATACAGAGGCGCGGGTAAAAGCTTGCAACCGTAGCAGGAAACCTTAATGAAAGAAGACAGACCCTCAATTATGTGTGCTGTTCTATGTGTTTATTAAATGTTCGCTTCTTTGTCTATGGAACCGTTTGCTGTCGTTTCTACATTTGAATCACGTATCGATATTTTGCGCGAAATCAAACATAGTTGCTGACTCTTAGACATTGCTGCTAATGATAAAGCATGAAGCACAACAGAAACATGAAGAACACAGAGCGAATAACGTCACGTAGCTAAAGTAATTGGCTCGTTTATGAGAATCTATGAATCAGCAGGGCAAACGATAAACGAAATCACACACGCAAGGTTAATTAACAACATGAAATGAAGTGGAAGAAAAGTTTGTCTACGCTAAATGGTTTTCGGTGGGAATAGTTGGTGTCATAAGACGCTGAGAAAAGAGTGTTTAGAGTATATTCAATAAATAAAAAAAAAAAAATAATAATTTAATTTAAAATGATTATAAAATCACCGACTGAACATTGGACTGCCATAAACTTCTCGTTTCAATTCCATGCAGCATACCGGTCGTAACCTTACTGGTCAATATCATCACACAAACGGTAGCATTAGTCCAGCTGTAAGCTTTCTCACGACACCGACAAACGCCATCACCGGCCGACCTCTTGCCGCCAGTGCAACTGACGTGACAGCCGGCTTTCGTTCGCCAAAAGCGCGCTTCTTTTCTACGCAGCACCGCAACACTGCTTTCGCGCTCCCGTTTTCCGACCGATTTTGCGTTGCTGCCGCTTGCGTGTGTGTGCTGTCAGTCAAGTGCACGCAACCGTGGAGGTGTCAAACGTCGGATTTATCGGCTGCCCTTTTTGCCGCCACCGCGCCACCGGGGTGCAGGGTAACATGTAACAGAGCATTTAGTATTCACAGGGCAACCTCTCCGTTTCGTTCGGTTGTGCGCTGAGACGTGAGGCGGCGGCAGCATCGCTGTAGGTATCGGTTTGGCAGGCTGGTGGCGGCTGGTGGTCAGTTTGCAACAAATAAAAGATTTCTGTACAAACGATCTACCGACCCGGGTGGTTGCTTTGGTGGGGAGCATTTCTTTTCTTTCCTTTTTGGTGATTATGTTGATTTGATGAACCGGCAAACCGACGTCTTTGGGGAGAATTGTTTCGCACAAAAGATGTCTTCCTAACGATTGTTTGGTCATTTGTCTACTGCTTGGCAAATCCTTATGCGCGTGACTTAAAACCTCTCCGTTTTCGACAACGGTTCCGCACAGAAAGCAGGACAATTTATGGAAATAACAACGTAGTTACTGAGTACCTATGGGCGGTTTTGATGTCGCAAAATATAAAGCAACGGAATAAAAGCTGACGGTTTACCCATAACCAAGCTTTATAGGCGTGATGACTTCATTTTCAGGTGCTCAATTATTGATGTCCTTTTGTGGGAGTGAAACAAGGTATTTCGTATCTGGTTGGTCGTTACAATTTTAACCTCGCCTTAAGCAAGACAAGACTCGGGCGCTTTGGACGGTAGATGTCATATGCCCCAAAAAAGGACTCTCGGCTGTAGGCAGGAAGTCGTGTGAGGTAATCACGAGCGCACAAACCATGATCGAAACGATGTATTGTGCCGCAAATTAATGCTTACGCTCGGGTTGAACATATTCCTGTACCGGGAATGGGAGTCAAGGGACAAGGGACACTGCAACATAAGGACAAACTTCACTCAGCACCACCATTCGCAACGAATCGATCGTCGCTCCAATACAGGAGCTGCGAACTGCACAAAACATAGACCAACGGTGTTGTGTGTCGGCAGACACTTGTTTGACCATTTTGGGTGTACGAATTTATGGCTATCACGGTGTTAATTACGAAACATTAAGCAATGAAAAGGTGCGCGCGCGCGCACACACACACTCCCAGGAAGCAGATAAGCGAAGACAACGAACCTACCAGTCAGTGCAAGATTTGTTGAATGTCTTTTGATGTTTTACGGTGCGCGCACTGTGCGAATCAAGGGAGCGAAAGGCAATTGTTCGATCACCTTCCCGGTGTCCCGGTGGAATATCGAAAAAATAAAACCCGGACGACAGTAACCAGCTTGCGCCGCCGCCACATGTTTCTTTACTTAATTGTGTGTTTTTTATCGGCTTCTCGTGTTTTGAAATTCCACCGAAACCGAACAATGATTTATGCACTTTCATTAATATTTTATTTTTTGTCTCTCTTTCTCTGTATTTTTCTTTTCTTTTCTGAACGCATAGGTATGCACCGTAGAAGGCCGGAGGAAACAAAACAGACACAAAAGTGCATCACGCTATGCACGGAGAAGACTTTGGAGGGGGTATTGGAAGAAAACATTTACAAATTTATGGACGGTTTATTTAAATTTGTCTGTCGCCCTTGCCGCTTGGTGCGGCGCTGGCGGCGACATGCAAGTTAAATCGCATGCACGGATATCTCGGCATCGGCACACGCGGCAACTGGGTAATTGTTTGCATATTTATTGCAGGACGAAGCTGGGCCCTTCCACAAATCAATGCAATTTCTTTCGGTTTGGTTTGCCCACCATACTGAGGGAAAGGCGATTGCCGTCCGGAAGAAGTATCTGGCCGAGAATTAATTCTGAGAAGTATCCATCGTGCAAGGCGCCTTGCTGAGTGACATCAGCATCCTGTCGAAAAAAACCCATTTGATGTAGAGCTCATTTCGGGGGGAGAACTTTTTTATGTTCTCCGTCATTATGCTGGTATCATAAAGAGAGGATTGCGTAAAAAAGTCGCGCACCTCTTTCCATTGCCCATTTATCACTTTATATCGCACTCACCTTGAGTTTGTTGGAGCGTTATCAACGGTGATGTTATCGTTGGCAACATAGAATGCGCACGATAAGCATAATGAAGAATCTGTTAACCAAAAGTCAAGCTAATAGTCATGTCCAACTACCAAACACGTCGTTGTCTTTCCGTGGCAGCTTGGCGCGACCGGAAGTCGAACGAAGGGACAGCGCAATCAAATTCTTCGCATTCCGCAGCATGGGGAACTTTGTGTTTACTTTGTGTTCAACACGTAAGTCATCGGACTCCGATCTAAACACACCGTTCATTATGCCGCTAAAGGAGGGCTAATTCGTAGATTAGTACCTCCGAGCCGTAATAGTAACGCAGCTCGTTTAAGCTGGGTTGTTGTTTGCCATCCGCCCAAACCCGTTACTTCCGGTCGAGCGATAGTTTACGATCGGCTGAACTGCAATCAACTAACGGGACTGATTTTGATCGTCGTTCTGTAAAGGAAAGTCGTTTCTATTGCTTTTCCCACCCACCTAGCTGTGCCAGTTTTTATTTGTTGTTGCGGGAGTGTTCAATGGGTTGGTTATAAATCTTTCCATTCATTCGCCCGGAGCTCTCTGCCACAAATGTCTGATTGGAGGTGGTGGTTACCCTTTTTTTGGCCATCGGAAGTGCTTTCTTTCAATTAGCATCGATCGGTTGCACCGGGAGCTTTCCTTTGTCCATTCTTTATCACGATTCTCCCCCACTGCTAATGCCGAAAGAATTTGGGTTAAAACGATCGGTTTGATTGCAAACTTTTACCCCTGACTTGACATGAGTGCAACTATGCAATTTGGAAATTTCGCCCCATCTAGCCAGGTTCGGTGCCAGAAGGGAGGGTGGTTGTGGTTTTAAACCACCGCCCAACCGGTCGAAACTGTTCATTATACTCCATCAAAACATGTACGCCTAGCTTAGTCAAAAGGGCATTATATAAAAGGGTAAAGCGGCCCTTTACTACGCCACTCTATGATCATCTGAACGGATTCAGTTCAATGGTCATTGTGCGAGGGGTTGATTCGATTTGCGCTTCCAGCACTGTCCGCTGTAATTGAAAGGCAACAATGGAATAAAAAGCAGTATGCTCTTCTAAAGCTGCCCCTACCACCACGTCGTCGTGAGCGCTTTGTTTAGGTCAGTGGGCTAAGCTAAGCTAATTTACATAGAACATTGAGTTTAGGGGTTTCAATTCAATAAAGCGCATTCAGTATTGATGTTTGGCTACGGGCGGAAGAAGAATCTCTTATTCGTGTCCAAAATGTGATATTCTCTGCATTTGCTTAATGAAAGGAAACATATGTGATTTCTCCTACCCGACCCATTTACTGACTAATGACACAAATTGCAGTTGACACATTCTTGCACGTCCGATGCAATATTAGCCTTACTCCATATGGTCACACGTCGCGCCACAATATAGACATTCCTGGCTGTCCCAACACATCGATCGCCATGATGCATTGGAATCGAATAGCTTCGGCTTGGAGAATCGAGGACAAAGAAGGCCTTGCAGATCATATGAACAACTATTTGCCTTTTAGAGGCAATTTTATGTGCAAAATTGGTTTGGTGTCATCATTTGGGTGAGAAAATTTACAATAATGCAGCCCAGCACAGGATCGGCTCCACCCAGTGTTAGTGCGTTGAACAGGGCTTAAAAATGTTTTAAAACATAAAAATCGCCAAAGATTCGTTTTTCAAAATGTATTTTTCATTCAATCAAAACGAAGAGCATCCGTGTTGTATATTGCTAAGCGCCCATTCGAGTCCCAGTCGAACGGTAAGCGACGGTTGGCAGCAACAAACGCCCAATCGGGATGTTCGCTTGCAACGTCCCGAAACCGATCGTTCGAAACCACAGCGCACTGGTACTGGGCGGCGATTGCCATCAGGATTCGGTCATCATACACCTGTGACTTCGCGCACGGAAACTCCTTGCAAGGGGTAGGTACGATGTAACTCTTTCGGTAGAGCCCTTGCAACCGGTCCACATTGTCCCACTGGCCGGTGTACAGATGGAACCGGGGGAAAACTGCATAAACCTCGTGCCCGTTCTCCACAAAGTACTCCAAAGCTTTGGCAAGTCGCTCAACAGAAAACCGCGGTAACCTGTTTTGATAATGCGAAACGTTGCACGCATCCAGCAGCACGGTACGGCGCTCTGGCCGTGCTGCCCGAAGAACGCCGGAAGTTGATCTAAGCGCAGGGCGTCGTTTTCGAATCGTTTTTTTTACCGTAGAACCATTCGATTTTTCGGGTCGCTTTCGATTTATTGCCGATTTTGTAAAATTCGATTTTGAACTTGAACGATTTAGAACTTGTTTGCGTTTGGATGCCATTTTAAGGAGAAATCAAGGAATTGAAGAAAAATGTTTAACGAATACAATGAACGAAACAGCAAACACTACACCACACATAGAAAGAAATGTGTAATGCAATAAAAAAGTGCTTCAATGAGCACTGCGAGTAATTTTCGCTTCCAAAACCAGCGCAAATTGTTACCATGACGACGGTAGCTCTCGATGAGCTGATGAAGCAAAAGCCGAACAAAGCTATGACGCATTATGTTTACAGCCGGTGCGCGGTAGATTTGCATAATCAATAAGAGCGGTAGCGACACGGAGGCACTGATGGTCCGGCCGCAAAACTCTTGCGTCCGGGAGATGCTTGAAGCTTGCCCGCAAAAGACGCCCGACGCAAAGATCATTAACATAATTTATACGTAAATACCAGCAACCCACAGCGCGCAAAGAGTGTTTTTAATGTAAAACCAGCGTGGAAAAGCCATTTTTGAGGGAGGATTTGCGCTGGCCAGAGGTTGGGTCCGGGAACAACATTACTTTCAATTTAGTTGTTTTGGTCGGCGCGGAGTGGGTCCCCTTTTCAAATATTTGCCCTTTTCGAGCACGTGTTAAGCTAAGGTCAAGCGTTGTGTCAAGGTAAACACTTCTTGTGGTAGTACAGAAATAAATTAATAATAATAAAAATAAGCAATTATAAGTTGATTGATGTATGCCTATAATCACAAGCTTAAACTAGCCGATCGATCGAAGCTAAATCGATCAGCTTCAGTTGTTTTTCTGATTGAAGGATTGCTCTGGGGCTACGATTTGCACGATCTCATCAAAGTGAAAGTAAGAATGGAAGGCACCTCGTACGCCTCACATAACTGGTGCAGACAAGCCTTAAATCGCCCCTCTTGCCAGGGTGACATATTTCTGGCCCTTTTTGCAATCTGATACGGCTGCCCACCGATGAGGGATGAGAGTCGAGCCTGAAAACATAACGACTGTTAGCCCTCCGGTGTTACGCACGCACGACACAAAACCGTCCCCCAACCTGTCCAATATGTCCTTTTATGGGTTCGATAGGATTCTTGTTTGGAACCGGTACGTGTGCGTGTTGTAGTTTTTTTTTGTTGTGCTGTTGTTTATACCGCTGAGCGAATGTCACCCGATGTGTTGTCGTGATAAAGTGGAGTTAAAATGAAAACCGATTCCAGCCCGAAACCTGCACTGGTGGGGAAATACTGAAGGCTTCACAGTGACTTCGCTGAACCATCTGCTGAAACCAAGAAAACGTTAAATCTGTGTAGAAAGTGAGGAACTGGTTTGGCCCGTGTAACAATGGTAGTAATGTAGTGCAACAATATTGCGATGGCTGGAAGCGTTTCTGAGGGAAAAAAGGAGCTGTACGATAGGACATTCCTTTGCTCGCTTGAGCTGTCGATTTTAGCATCTTAATTCTGTTATATTTTCTTCAGATAACAATCTGTTTATATGTAGCCTCTACAAAATACTGCGTATTTGCCGCTATAGCTTCTAGCTAAACCACAACTCAACTTCCACACACAGACGATCTATTTAACAGCAAACAACGGGTTCCTCAAATTGCATCACCCCATCGCAAATTCCATACAGGCCGGGTGCGCATTCCTTCTTTGCAAAAGTGTGCAGCATGTGAAAGAATGCACCGCCTCAGTACGATGAGCACCGACGACGGCAAACCAAAGACAATTGTTTAAGAAGCGGCTTAAAAAGTATTCTTCCAGGAATTCATCCCCTGCCGGAGCTGGAAAGTTGGGTGAAAATTATCGCAATATTCTCTCGCTTTCTCAGCATCTTCACCACGCTCGGAAGCTTTCCAACCGCGTACCGATGATGCGCGCTGCCGAAAGCAGAGTCGGTGCAGTGCAAAAGTTTTATGAATGAATTCAACCCAACGCAACGGGGCCACGGGGGGAAGAAGGAGGAGGATGCATAACAACCGCTTTGCAGAAAGCGAACGAAAACGTGACGAAGTTTAAAATTATTCCATTCGATCGTATCGGAACCGGAGCAACAACCGGTTTGTCTTGGGAAGCAACCGGCAGGCTACATCGGGTTGGAGCATCGGGAAGGTATGCGCGACCAAAGGACTTAGGAACTTCCAGTGTTGAGCCGGGTGATGAACATTTATCGGCGACTTCTGTTCCTCCTCGCTGCCCGCGACGGATGGTATTTCGCGTTTTCCGATTGCATTATTAATGTGTCTGGGGGCTGGAGCAAACGAGAGTGTGAGTTGTGGTCTTTTTTTAACAAGTTTTGTGACATCTGAGTGCGGCAAAATATGTATGTCTGGGTGTTTTTTTCACTTTTCTACGAACATAAAAATACAAAAAAATAACATCAAACTCATACTTAAATTTGAGCGCAAATGTTGCTTTGCAAGCTGCGCCTTCTTCGTGACTTTATAGTGGAAGGAACTTCTCCATCGTAGACGATACACAGCCACGCAGACTAGACCTTTGAGACCAATAATTTGTGTCCATCATTTTCTCATAAATCTACACCACCTTCCTGACCGTACCCCGTAAACTCAACCATCGCCAAAACGTTCCTTTACGTACGAGAAAATTGTAAAATATGGATTAAATCATAATATCAGCCCACAACTCAATTTTCACCTTTAACGTAGCGGGTGTGTGTGTGCGGTTGTCTGTGTAGGCTGCTCCCTTCGTCACTATATCGTCCTTGCCAACTATTCTACAAACCATCGAGAGGAACCGGTTGAATGTTGACTAGTCCCCTCGAGCACAATCTTCAATTTCCACAAGCTCCTCTACCATTAAAGGTCGTGTTAAGATATCCTCTACAGAATGACGGCAAACCTGGCAACGGAGAGTGGAAAGCGAAACGCATTTTTTCTTGATCTGCAACTTTACAGGAATACCAATAAATCTCCGCACACCGTACCAATCGAGGTCCATCGGACTGAACGGTTTTTGATTTGTTGTCGCTAAAAACGCACTCGTGGCGTGTTGAAGCGTTGACTTTCCTAGCGTCGGTGAAGTTTGTACCTTATAATTATCCCTGCGACGTGCTGCTGTGCAATGGTATGATAAATTATTCAATACCAGTCTGTCAAACCGTTGACTATTAGTCAAGCCAAGGAACATGGGAACATAGAGAAAGGGCTTGTTTCAACATAAATATCACGTTAGTCTTTTCCGCTTCTAGCCACCACGCGTACGGAATAACATGGATCGCGCAGGCTAACATTTCCGCTCTCTGCGATAGTTCAAGACAGCGATACGGAATGCAGAAGTGTGTCTTATGAAAGATTATCTATCAGTTGTATGTGTTGATGGAAAATGAAATTCTTCCAATTGTCAACATAATTTAAATGTTATATTAGACATCTTTTATGTTTTGCTATTATTAGCACTCATTTCGTCACGGTCATGAGCGTAGCAAAAAGGAACACATCTTTGGACGCTTCCAAAACAACTGTCTTAAGCAAAATCCACCAGCATAAGCAAATCCTCCTTTTTATCATAACCGTTTTCGCCCCGTGCCCGTCGCGAGACAAAGCTCAACGATTGGGCTGTAAGCGGCCGAACATTATCATTATTAATATAAATCTTTTAAGCACTTTATGCGCGGTGGAGGATCATGCCCCTCGCGCACAGCAGGGACTGGGCTTGATTTATGTGCCGGAGCAGTTCGCGGTTCGGGTCTTTCGTGGGCACCTACCCTACACAGCGACGGTGTCACTGATTTCGACAGCCTTGTTCGCGCGCGGATGCCGGCTCATTTTATTGCAGAGCTCCACGAGATTGGATGTGATTGCTTGAATATGTTATGCGCCTGTGTGGCGTTGGTTTTGTTCGGTTCGACGGGAACATATGCGGAACAGACACGGTTTAGGGTTTTGAAGGAGGAAGACAAGAAATAGAAGCGGTAGATGATAATCAGAGGAAATCTCTAAAAATTCCTTTCCGCCTAGTTTCGAAGGTGGAGACTGTGTGCTCAAGGTTAGCGGAACAATCAAGGCGTGAAATAAAGCATGTTGAGGGCGGTCTAGATTAGAAACAGACAGAAGTCGCTGTAACCAGAAGCGTTCAAAACCGTGTCATGTGAATGTGTGACACGTTTATTGCCATTTTTTTCCTTCTTTGATTTAGCTTGTAACACAGAGTAGCAAAGCTGGATGGAACAAACCCAACCTTTCTCGTCAATCATTGACTGAGTGCGCGGGACGAATCAGAAAACAAGTTACCCGGACCATAATTATATCGTTGACTTAGAGCGAGAATGCATTTTTCAGCCCCGTTCCGATCAGGTCCGATTATAAATCGTTCAGTTTTTCGTCTTCCTCCATTAGATTGCCGTCAACTTTCGCTTCATCCCTTCCCAGACAAACAACTACCAGATGCCAGCCCCAGAAGCCACATGGAGTCGGTCGACGGTTCATCATCGTCCTCGTTGTGGCAGCGATCCTCTCCGCCCGCCGGACGAGCTTTCTACCGGTGCTGCATTGCAAACGGCTTAACATTAATTGAAATGCTATCACTTCTGCCCAACCAGTGCCTTCCTTTTGCCCGTCCCAGTCGCTCGTGCCAAGATACTGTGCTGCGAGCGCAAGCACATCGTAATTTATAGGACGTGCCTTTTAAGTACCACGATTGCACGATTTGTGCAGGTTTCCGATTGCAACCCGAAAGCCGGCTGCGCTCACCGTCCAGAACCCGGCGGTCGACGGGCGGCTTGAGGGTAAAAATATTATCTCGAAATAATTATCGTAATACGCCCTGGGGAGCAGTAGGAGCTGGATGAAACGGGTGGGCTGGAGAGACGAAAGAGAAAAAGGCGGGCGAATTTTGCAACTCCGTGGGGCCCATGGTCACGGTCATGGTGGAGGATGCAACGCTGTAATCAATTAAGCTTCATGATGGTATTGCATCCAATAAATAACTCGTTAAACAACAGAAGTTGAGCTGAAAGTGGAGGTTAATTTATTGCTGCCCGGTACCGTTCACCATAGATCAAGCGGCTGGGAGCAAGCAGGATGGAGGTTTTGTTTGGTGTTTTACGGCAGCGTTTAAAGTGTGTCGAGTTGGTGTCTTCCCTAGACGCTCGACCAGCTGGTCCGTTCTAGTGGAAAACGGGAAAAAATAAACGGCAAAAATGTTTTTGTCTTGAAAGTGTCTTGTTAGGCCGCTTCGTTTAGTGGTTGTCTTCATTTTGAGCTCACCTTATGCAGGAGAGAGAAACAGGAAATTATGATATTTTTTCCCCTTTGCTAGTTAATTTGTCCAGTGTTGAGTGCCACAACACGTATCAGCACGATTATTGATCCGCATTTTAGCGAACATAAATAACCGAGAAAAGGGTGTTCCCATGCAAATCAAGACTGAGTCCATTTGCAGTAAAACTCCGCAACGATAAATTTGCGATTTATTCCATTCACAAACACCTCATGAAAGAATGCAAAAAATCGAATCAAAACAAAACGGAATGGAATTGAAATGATTCGAATTCTCGTCTCATTTACATCTTTTTCGCGCTCCTTATTGCCGATTTTGCCATTTCTCTTTCTATATTTATTTTCCCCTTCGCTATACAGAGCACGTACCTTGGCGAAATTCGCAGGTTCACGCTTCCTTTCAGATGATTTCATTTGCTTAATAAATTATCTCAACGACGTTCCGCGGTGCAGTACCGGGCTGTGTGGGGCCGTTTTGCTGCAGCAAGCCTCAAGATGCATAATATTCGCCATCTACAACCGTAGAAGGAAGGCGAGGACAGCACCGGGATTCAAATTTATTGGTTGTCACCTTACATGCTTTCTGGTTGGATTTCGGGCAATGTTGAGGAATTAATTAAGCACAACAGGAGTTCTCAAGTGGAGTCAAACTTTTGTTTTTGTTTTTGTGAGATCTACATAAAAAGGTCGAGACCAACATGAATCAGGCACTAACCTTCAGCTTGCAAGCAGCAACAAAACTACCTCAATGTGAAACGATTGCGTGCAAGCGGTCCCGGGCAAGGGTTTAGATGATTAAATGATACCGACACCGTTTTTAATGTTGAAGCTGTTGGGTGGTTTGTTAAACCAAATTGAATTATGTACATGCTTACTGGCGTGAACCGCCCTCCAGGCAAAGAGGTGTGATCGAACGGCACGGAAAGGTTACGATTTGCACTGATAAAGTGTACGCGATAAGCGTAAGCATTATGTTCTATTAGCACGACATGGAAAGGGACCAACATGCAACCACAGGGCCACGCGGCCAATTTTAGAAAGTGGAGTTATTTTGGTCACATTTTAGCGTAAATTAGTGTTATGAATTATGTTGATACGCGCGCAATCGTGCTATAAATTTATTATACTGCAGTTATTTAAGAGTAGACCTTCCGCTTCATTTTACATTAAAGTAGGCCAAACAGGATTGTAACCATTCTTTGCAGAACCTTTCTCCCGGTTGGTGGTAGAGCTTGCGGTACACATTCCATTGAGCACAACTGGCACAACAATGGTCATACAATCTTGTACCACCTTAATGACCCTAACACGTTTAAATGGCTGTACACGGCCTAGACTTTCTACTAGCCGTTTTGTGCCACGAGTTGTCAGGCGTATTGCCTCAATGCACACGAATCGAATGGAGCAGGCCCTTTTCGGAAAGGGCCACTCCTACAACACTCGTGCAAACGAAATTAGTCAAGAGTATCACCTACATTACACTAGCGCCTTCCAGAAGCGGAGGCCCGGACACTGCAGACCGCACAAAAAGTGGCGCTTCATCAAATGCAGCTCTCCTGTGTCGTTCTGTGGGTTGTGTGAGCTTGTTAAACGAACTCCCAGCAGCTCCGTGTCTCTTTGGTGTGGCGGATAAGCAAGCTCAAGTACGGGCGGATGAGGTGGTTAACAGTTCGTGATCTCGAGATGCCGTCGCACTGTTTGGGGTACTTCAGATACGAGTAATCATCGTGTTTGAATAGTTCTAATGGAATTTCTCCGCAGTTTGGTGCATATCAGGGGTCAAATAATGCAAATGACGCTAAGGGTAGGGAGCGTTTGCTGTGAATGTATAGAAAGGAATAAAAACAGATTCAAAGTGGAGTTTGGATATTTTTGAAATGTTAAAACTTTGATTGCAATGGGACTCATAAATTGTTGGTTGGAAACTTTGAGTAAAAGCATGTCTGAAATAATTCAATTGTTTGAACAAGCAAACCAGACATGAATTTATTAAATTTGGGTATTTGGTGCAGTTGTTGATTGGGTAGTATTGATAGGTCTTTGTTGACCGATTATGTCATTTCTCTATCTGTTGGTTGAATTATAATTACCATGATCACGATTATAACTGAAAATAAAGCATTTGAATTACAATAACATTTATAGAAAAACCATTTTCAAGATGCAAAGAACATATCATACTATTCAACGTCTTGCAATAGGATGTCGAACTGATCAATATCGGTGACCTTCCTTTTACACAAATCTACGCATATGTTGTTGTTTATCCCTGCTGTTTGCAATTCTTTGATCGCCTGCTCCTTTCAACACACAAAAGCCGACCCATTCACGCTGCATTAGAGTTCCCCGCCGCGATTTCATTTCCCGGGCTGTCCCGGCCCTTATGCCTGCGTTGCGAACGAGTGCATCTGTGAAGATCAAGCTCAGCGCGGTGGTAAAAGGTGAGTCGGCCCGCAAATATCAAATGCCGTAAGGGTGATTATTCAATTTAAATGCCCTCCCGGACCGATCTCGATCCGCCTGCGTTACGGTCGATCCTCGCGACGCAATGTCGACGCACAACAGCACACCCGCGCAATTAGGTGTGCCCAAAAATGGTACCGGACCAACAACATTACCCCTAGGGCCCATCACCGTCGTTTGGCATCCTGCGGTGCGTAGCGGAAGCACCCGTACCCGTCATTGTTGACCCGGGGTCCAAGTCCGGGGTCCGGGGAACCAACGCGCGACGGGCGGAAATTTATTTGATTTAAAATTTTATTGTCATTTCACGCTGTGTGCCCGCCTCGTCATCGATCGGGTACTACCGACCGGCCGCATTCGGGAATCTAGAGCGACACGAAATGGGTTGATACACGGCACGGCGGGGTTGCTGCCGTTTGCCATTTAACGGCATACCGTCGTTTGCCAATTGATACTTCAAAGCTTAATGGTTTCTGTTGCGCTTAGCCCGGTGCGATGGTGCGTTTTGTGCAGAGCTTGGGTTCGATTGTCGGTCGGGGAAGAAAGATTCAACTAAAATAAGGGATGCGCATTCGTATCGGGTGTGTACCGTTGCAGCTGTTACGATTTGTCTTTATTTACCGAGTTACGTTTTTGCTATAATTAAGTTATCGGGTCGTGTTTGTATACCCCAAGCGCTATTGTTGCACGTGTCGTCGCCTTTCAAGCGACCCATGAATGTTGCAATTTTTCACAACCATGTCAACACGTTTATTGCGGGGACATTGTTGTGAATGCTTTTTGTGTTCATGGCGGTCGTTAATTGATTATTCAGTTCAAATTGAAATTCCAAAAGGTCGCTCAAGAGCCATCTCGGGTTTATCTTGAAGAATTCTCGGCAACGTTGCGCGCCTCATCAACGATAATCACAGTTTGTTTATCGAGCCAATGGTAAAGGACGCCGTGTTTGTTGACGAGCATCTTTTATGTTGCGTTTTGTTTTCCATCATGCTTCCGTCAAATTCAACACGTTTTTTCTATTCTTTTGCTTCTTGCAGTCCTACGATGACCTCGAAAAAGGCAATCAGAAGAGCTGTTGACCTAACAGTGATGTGTGAAAATTTTCAAAAGAGATTTCGTGTGCTCAGAAAAACATGCTTGATAGATACCGGAAAGGGTCAAATGTATAATGTGCAAAAAAACTCGTTCAGAAAGGTTTATGTGTCGGAAGCGATTTGACTAAAACAACCAAACATTTTTAAGCTCTTGCTACGTACTCGTAGGGTATGGCTGGTGTATTGCTTAAAAGAGCTAATTGATCTTTAAAACAAATAAACAGGAGCACATCTGGTTAAGCATCGGACACGGGGCTAAAAATGATGCATTGTTTTGACAGCAGCTGTAAAAGCTGCTGCTTCTGGGAGGTCATTTCTTTTTCCAACAACCGAAAAAAACAAAGTTACTTTATTTTGAGTCGTACACGAAAATCTGTGCATTAAATGCTTATGTAAAAAAAGTCGCTCCACTCTGGTTAGCAATACGAATGGCTCCACACACGCCAGAGATGACAATCTTGCCCCCACTGTTGGAATGATGTACCTTCCTGTCGCGTTCGCAGTGATAGTATCGAAACACAGCATCTACATACTTGTAACAAAACTACCTGCCAACCAGTTTCCAGCCACTATCAGATAACGTGCTGATTTGAATATCGCAGCAAACGCCACGTTTGATGCAAAAAAAAAAACACAGACAGACAGGCGCTTACCGAGAGCCCGATGCAGACCAAAAATCTCAGATAAGCTGCACGGTGTTTGCTTCTGCTTACACGCCCGTTTTGGTGTGGCTGTGGTGCCCGCACCGTGCCGTTTCATTCAGCACCCAGAGGTCATTAATTATCTCCCCGCGCGAAAGGGGAAGGACTCGCTTGGGAAAGCTTTCGGCGGTAAGAGGCATCGGCGGTAGCACGCGCCCGCGACCGAGCGAGTGTGACAATCGCTCCAAATTAACATGTCGCCAATCCGTGACTGACTTCGACTGACGTGTCGTCGGTGAGAAGGTGGAATGCTCCCGCGGTGCGCAAAACACGAGCACGCAAACACGGCACCGGGAAGGCCTAATCAATGCAAAATTGCATTAGTGGTAGCTTGGTAATTAATTACGCGATCCCTTTACCTGAACCCTTTGCTCCATGTGTGTGTGTGTGTGTGTGAGTACTTGGAAAGACTTATATGTGTGAGATGATGTACTGGGTTTTTTTTTGCCCCTGCAGCTTCAGAGGGTTGAGTTTATGATATTTTTTATTAGTCAGTGCGGTTTTTGCCTCTTTCGACCATGTTTATGTCGAGTGAGCCGTTATCTTCTGCACACACACACACACACATGCTCGAAGCAGAAATTTTCTGGCACCTGGTTAAAGGTTTATGTGATGTATGATAAATCATTTACAATGTACGCTTGAAGCTACATACCTGTTGAGATCCCTTCTCTTAGACAAGAAGTTAAACATTATGACTTAATTTCAGAAACCGTTTCGAGTAAATTAAAGCCCAGCGGATGGTAGAATTAAAAGCTGCCCAATGAAAGCATTTAAACCTTTACATTCTTCTGGCCATTCGGCTTGCCCAATTGAATAAATAAGGAAAGAATTCCTAATGGAAAATTAATGTACATCTTGTCATGCCTTCGCCGTAGGAATACCGTTTGTACGTACATTAGCACCTTCCCACGGGGTTAGGATTTCTTTCACTTTCCCTTTCCTTCCCTCGTATGGCTTCCGGCACAGTCGCACCATCCATAGGCCACAAACATAACACACGGTAACCTACGTGCACGTAGCTCATAATTGTAATGGCAACCGTGCTCGGTGCTCCGCCGCTGAGGCTCCACCACAACGCAGTACATTGAACCGTAGCATTCCGGTAATAATGCTACCCCGACCGACCTGTTGGTAAGCAGGTCGTGAGCAAAGGATTAGAGTCGAGTCGAGTTCGAGATGGTGGCAGAAATTCGTTTGCCAAAAGGATTGCCTTAACCCGTTTTTCCGACCGACTCTCGTTAATGTCACTGACACCGATAAAGCGTCACAGGTAAGTGGGGGAGTGAACATACATTGTGTGCCAGAAGCAGGGCCTATTTACCGATTTTCCATTTCCGGAACAGTGCACGTAAAGCTCATTCGCTCCCATTCTTTTTGGAGAGAGGGGCAAGGGAGCCCACCAATCCAAAAAGGAGATTTTCTTTCACGCTCCTTCCCTACCCCCCTTTTATCGGAGTTGTTAAATCGATCACAACGAGCGGCGACACGATTCGATGAACTTTTCCACGGCTTTTGCGATTACCAAAGCGCTCGGGTCGGTCCCGCGTTGCGTTCGATCGGAGTTGACTATTTTGGAATCTAGGACGGGCGTACACCGACAAGGTGTTCAGCTTAATAATAGCCTATCAAATATCAATTTCCTTTGCGGTGGTCGGACGTAGGACACGGTTTAGTACCGGTGCGAACATAAATCATAATGTGTGTGTGTGTGCAAGGTGACCGTTTTGCGTTGGGCCAGGTACAGTGGAAACTCCCGGGCAAGATTCCCGAGAGAATGAGAAATCATATAAATTGTGTATATCGTCGTGTGATTTCGGGAGGTTTGTAAGAGCCGAGCAGCGTTGTACCGTGCTTGATGGTTGCTTGTGGTTGTTGAATGATGGACCGTTTGATGCCTCGCTTCGTTCGCTAATTGAACAAAATTTTGCGGATGAAAAACAAATCGGATAACTAGTCGGGTCGGATCTTTTTGTGAGGCGACCGCTCACTGTTGAAGGGTTTCACTAAGCAGCTTTGGAAGAGGAGCGCTGATGGGAAACACTTCTCCTACGGAAGCATGAAAAAGATAGCGTTAAGAGATGATAGCAGGAATTGATGCTTGGGTGGAAAATTTATGTTTTCTCTTAGGAACGATTAGTAAACCCATAAAATATTGGAAGATTCTAGAAACTCTGAGTGTTAGAAACAACTTCAAATGGTCCAGATAATTTGAACAGTATCATTTGTTCAGACATCAAATACATCATCAATTCATAGTTGGAAATATGAAATATCTTCTTTCTTCCTATTTTGAAACAGTTTTAGAACAAAAATTCTTTTTAGCATAGTAAGTGAACCATTCTTTGATCCATAAGTAAGCCAATTAAAGCATAAACAATGTTCAGCGTAATTCAATGCCTTACATTGCTCAAACATGCGTATTTGAATTCCCTTTTAAAGATCCCGGAAATGTAGATTTACACAGAAAAGCAAAAAAAAAACTCGACACCCCTTCTCACTATTCTCCCATTCAGCTTCATTCTTTTACAACCCCAACTGACCCAATTCTCATGCAGCGGACCGGACCATTGGGTCGGAGCCAGTGCGCCATACTTCCGCATTTGCCACCCTGCCACACATATGGGACCATGAAAAATTACGCTTCCAAACGCGGCCCGAGTTCTGAGAGATACAGTGGCTGGACACACACATTCTTTCTTCCACACAACACCCAACAGACGCCGACCCTTAACCGCGGCCCTACGGCTGGCCGATAATTTGTTATATCTGCTCGGCTCGTTCCCGGTGCCTCGGTGGAAAGTTGAAAGAGGAGCGACATAGTGTTAAGCTGCTCATTCCAAAGGGAAGGAAAAACGATGCTGCAGTGTTTGCATTCCTCGAACTCTCTGCCACAAACCACTGTGTACTAACAACACTAGTCTCGGAACACACGAACGTACTGCCCGGATTGATGCTGTACATGCGTTCTAGTGGTGTAGAAATTCTAGCCTAGCCAGGCACAAAGGCACAGATGTGTGTTGCTCTTTTTTCTGGCAATTTACATTTTCTTCCGGCAAGGAAGAAGCATCCCGTCCAACTCCCCACAAACGCCCCATGAAGCGCACATGACTGTTTGTTGGTAATTCTGGCGTCGCCAATCGAACGCCAACTCCCGGAGGCAATGCGCGATTGCAATCGCACCGGAAAAGTGTCCGTATGGGTTCGGTTCTCCTGCTCTCTCTCTCTCTAGCCCTCCCACATGCCCATTCTTAGTCCGGCTGGCACCACGGTGCATTTGATCGAAATACCCCGATTACACACGCAGCAAGAAGCCGCATGCATTCGTTAATTATGCGTCAGCCGCGCGCACAAACACAACGGGCCCGTCTGTGTGCGGGATAAACAAACCGTTTGTTTTATTGACTGTTACACCAAGTAAGGCGTTGCGTTAGAGTGCGCTTTTTTGTGAAGGGAACCTCCGATGGGAAAAATTGCTCAATGAAGGAACCGTGTCTCGGGACTTCGGTTTGGCCTAATAACACACAATAAAAGAGAAGATGAGTTCGTGGTACTGCGCCGTGTGGGAGGTTTGGTATTTCTGATGTATTTAGTTTACTTTAGCTTCCGGCGCGTGTTTCATAAGCGAGTTGCAAAAGGGCGGCTCCGTTATTACACAACAACAAGAAGCACCCGAACGGATAATGCTCTGGGTGGGCTTTAGAAGCAAGTCTTTTGCACAGAGAGTCGCACAGATTTACTCACAAATAGCCGCCACCCGCCAAAAAGTCACCACAGTTCCTTGGCGGAGTTGCGTCGCATGGCCTGTCGTTTACATCCAATCGTACGTCAATCGCTTCTCCATCATTAGTGACGCTTGATCACCCCGATGCCGATGTTGCGGTTGACCTGGCAAACATGCCCGGGTCGACCACCTGGACTGTTTGCGACATTGATGTCTGAGGTCTGCGAAGGCATCTCTGAAGGCGGAAAGTCACAAGAAGGCACAGTTTTATGGCTTTTTTGCACGCCCAAAGACCCGAGGCCCGGTCTCCGCCAGAGTACAATGCAGCCGACCGGATAGATTCGATTTGTCATTGTTGGTGTTGTTGCGGTGGTGTTGGTGGTCTGTAAATTAATTTGGAAGGTCAACGCGCGAGAACGCGCCCACCGTTATTAGTGGCTTCACGAGCGGCTAGCAGTGTGCGCGCGCGACCCAATTACACGGTTGGCGCTGCCTTCAATCACTCATTAGTTAATTGATAGATGTTGATTGAAATAATCGCTCTGTCAGCGGGGTGGACCACAAACTTTGCTCATTTCGTGTTTTGACTGGGGTAGCATTAGAATGTGTTGTTTTTTTTTTAAATAAAGTCACCAACTTTTCAATTCAATGCCATACTGACTCATGCATTCATCCAGTACCCCAAAACCCATTTAGATTCAAATAAATCCTTCTATCTGATAGCCTTGTTTTGCCGTCAAATGTAATTTGTTCGTGTTTTAAGCAATCTTCTGCACGGGGAAAGACGGGGCGTGCTTCGATTACAATCTTCACTTTACCCCCGATCCAAACTGAGGATGAATTCATTTCCCCGTGATCTGAATTTGGAATCATGCGTTAGGTCATCATCGAAATGAACTCCATCAACTGAGCGTAAAACAATTGTGCTGCACCCACTACTTTGTGTTTGTTGCTGTCGTACAAAGAGGACCGCAACGAGGCACACTATCGTTCATCAGGAAAACCCACACTTTGAACATCATATCTTCGATATCTGATCAGTTGCAATAACGAGCTTTTGCCCAATGTTTTTAATGCATCAAAATTGTTGTATTGTTTAATTCTCATTCTTGGTTCCTTTCCCTCCGGATCGCTGATGTAATTGATCTGTTATCTTGAATCATTTGTTCGAAATTAAGAATATTCTCATCTTTGCACGCGCACACGCTCCAATCCTGTTCGGTAGGGCCTGGCATATCTTACCCGTTTCGCACGCACGCTGATGTTTCTGTCAGTTATTTATAGCCGTCCAATATATTTCGGCATCCCAAATCCCAGCGCTGATGCTCTGGAATGAATTATAAAATGTAATAAATTGTGCATTCGATTCCGGCACATGCACCCACAAACAGACGCCGTCCGCCTTTCGGGTCGGTATTGCATTTCAGTTGCGACCGCACGGTATGCATATGGCGTTGTGTGGACCAGCGGACTGTGCCACCGCGCACATCCCAAAATGAAATCGAGAGCAATAACAAAAGTGAAAAACCACTTTGCACTTTGCTGGTGGCTCCCCTTTGATAGATGAGCATTTAATGTGCAAGTAATTTGTGTTCGCCCGGATTCTGCTTTGTGTTCGGCCGGGTTGTCTGTTTGTGAACGTCGAGCCGGGATGCAGTGTGCCCCGGGAACCGGGAAGCGATCTTTGGGTTGAAGTTTTTGCTTAATTTTTCATACATCTTCCCTCCCGTCAAGCCGTCACTGTCAGGCGGAGTGAAGTGTGAACATTTATTACGTTCATGTTAAGCCGTTTTGTATTTTTCTTTCGAACGAAGGAATGCGTCGAGGGCTGATTGCATTATTTTTTTTTGCGTGCAATATGTTCCAAACGACTGGATGTGATTAAGTCACAATTTATCCGAGTTTAGAGAATCGTTTGTCTTGATCAGTTTGACTGTTTTTTTTTTGTGGGGCCAAGATAATCGAACTCATGTGTTGTTAATACTTCAATGCAACCATGTTAAGTTGATCCTTTACTCTTTACAAATGATTCTATTTTTCTTAAATTCTAATCCGTCTGAAGAATTCATCTTGCCAGTTTTAGTCATGCAATGTGGCAAACTTTTCAAAAATGTTAGACAAACGTTCCAGATCGTTTTGCTTAATATTTATCCTTCTACTTACGATAACACCTCGAGCTAGATACGTTGGCACCTTTTACCAGTTTCGTTTGATGTTTATTGTGTTTATTTTACCCTCTCCCATGGCAGCTGCTATAATCACACTGTCAAGTAGTGGAATTGAATGTTGCATTTTATATCAATCCCAACCGCTCAACCCCGTCTTTATGCTCCGTTTTCACCCATTTAATGTGCAGTGTTATGGTTACGGGTTTACGAAGAGAGCTTCGATGCAATCGAGGCTTTCCGCTACGCGGCCCAGCATCATCCCACGCAGATAGCTTTTGTCTTGAAGGTTTTGCCGGAAATGTAGCATTACAAAAGGCACTCTCCTTTCTGGAAGCACTCCCAGTGTGCCTGTGTTTGGAGTTCCGATTCCAATCAACGTGCAGCCGCCGCATGTGTCGATTACTGTTTGTGCTATATAACCCATAAACGAAAATCGAACGAAGTGGGGAGCTGGGAACGAAAGCTGGGCGGGCTCCGTCGCCGGCCCGCTGTTGGAAGCAAACTTTCTCCAAACCCACACGTATTCCGCGAGCCCTTCACGCGGGAACAATGATATGTATTGACAGCAAAAGTCAATCCCATCGGGTCTGGCCGGGCGGCCGTGGATCGATTCGAGAGGACGGGCCGCTATCCATCGGCAGTGCGGCACGAATCGCAAACGATGAGATTAAGCCGCGTTTCGAGAGCACGTAGTGTTGCTGCTATCCTCCTGCTAGAGCGATGTAGGTGCAGCTCTGCCGCCTCTGTACGAGCGAGATGTATCGGGAAGATTATACCGCCGAGATTCCAACTCTCCCGGAAGGCGTCTCAGAAAGAAGAAAAAAGTTTAAGTAAAACACAACTGTCCTCTCGCCAGTGCTATGCTGTCCCGCCGCGGTCGTATGTGTCGGTAAATGGTGATTCTTTTGAGAACGAACAGCCACAAAATGCAAACAGACAGTTTCTAATGCGCGCCAAGCAGAAACCTAGTCCCGCTGTACCGTTGGTTGCATTTGTCAGGCGGCCGACCACCGATCGGTAAGAATTCCATTGCCAGTTTCGTATGGCAGATTCGCTCCAGCAGCGGCCAGCTACGGCGCATGACAAATGAAAGCAAATAACTCTTCAAAAGCTGGACCCGCTTGGTACGTTGGTGCCAGACAGCGTATGTTCGCTGTTACGTTCTTGTATGCTTCCCTCACGACATGTGGACACGATACGTGAGCTAGTGGTAGCGCCGCAACGGTCAGCCAAACGCTAAAAAGGGGGTGTTGGATCGTGTGAAGCGAAACAAAACAGCAATAGAAATGCAAAAATGCACTTTAGTACGATTGACAAGATGTGCGGAAAAGCTAGCAACAGAGCGGATGGCAGTATGATGGCAAAACGAGGAGCAGGCTTCGACATGGTGGTTGAGGGGGATGTTCCGGGGGCTCCAAGATGTTGCATTTAAATCCAGCTACAATGTACCAGTCCTCACGCTGAACAAGGATTTGTTTTGCAAACGATTTTTTCGCGGAAATTGATGTTATCTTAAGGCAGCGAGGGTGCGGTATGGTATGAAGATTAGTCACCACACTACCACACATAGTGGCGCGAACAGACATTAAACCGTGTCCCAAAATTGCAAATCGATTATCAAAAACGGATTAGCAATTATTTAAATAGCAAATTCTTTTTGGCAATGTTTATCTTCAAATCAATAATCACTTTAGCTGAAGCAATTCACCATCCCCGCTTGCGCTTGAACGTTGCGCCCTCTCATCCAAAATCAAACACGAGAAATATCGCCATTTAAGGGGTTCGACATAAATGCAGAAACGTGTGGATGGCGTGTGCATCATCATCGTCGATCGTCACCGTCCGGAATGAAGGCGTGTGTACTGGCGTTGTGTGTACTCTTTCTCCGCTTGCGATGGTAAACGCTGTCACTAGCGAACCAGTAATTGCAAACAGTATTTGTGCAGTACGTGCAATACACATATTTATGTACATTTCGCGCATTAACGCTGAATAACTTTGGAACACTCCTCGTCTCGAGAGCGTCCCGATTGGTAAGCTCTTAACGTATCGCTTTGCTTTAGTGGATGGTGCGATGTGTGTGCATTTGACGTGAAGGATAAATCGGGATAAAGGTACACATGAACCTTACGGTGCAATTAGTTAGGGCGTTATTTGAACTAGCAGTGAAAGCTGATGATGCTGATGGGGTGATGATGGGTGTGTACACATATAGAGATAGTTGCTTATTTAGCAAATTAGATTGACGATAGAGCGTTGTTAGGTGAATAATGCATTTGGATCAAATAGTATCTGCTTGATTATGTTATTTTTTACTCCACATCGAGTCTTTGGGACGATTTCTTACCAAAACCTCGAATTATTATATGCATAAGTAATACTTCATGTCTGAAAGTTTTTAAGGCAAACAATAATCTTCAACTTTTCAATTATATTTTCTCTCTTTACAGTTCGATGGCCCCAAGAGCATGGTACGAAATTCAAGGATGCAACGCAAATAGAACATTTACCGGCAACACCTCACCACAATATCCTGTTGTCGTAATGAAAGTGACAGTGAAATGTGAAACTCAATACACGCCGTAAAGAATCATCTGCGGGAGAAAGGAGCGAACAGCTCTAGACAATGAAACGACACAAACGCTCCTGTCGGTATGTGCATTCGGAAAAGACTTGTACCGCATTGTGTCAGTTTGTGTTCTTATTGTTCCGTGCAAACCCAAATAACATTCTCTGTGAAAGTGAGCCGCTCTAGCTGGGAGTGAGCTGTGCGACTGTGTGTGTGTGCGTAATCAGGACAGTGGCAACCCTTCCACCCACCGTAAGATGCCGTGGGGTTGCCTCTGTTCAAAGGAGAAAAAACGGCCCCAAATCAGCAGTCCGATACTGAACGTAAGTAGCAACGAGCAAGTGCAACGATGACTGTAATAAATAAGGAGACATTACTTGATTACTGCTAGTGTTTTATGAGAGCAATTAGTAAGGCTCGTTAAAATATATTACTAGAGATTAGAGAGCCAACTCGCTGGTTTGTGCGCGGATTAATTCACTTTGTAGTTTCAAGTGACAGTTGCATTTTAACACTGTAATGATCCACATAAGCATAATTACATCTTGCAGTACCCTCCTTGTGCTATTGTCAATCCAGCAAAGATTTTTACCATTTTATGCAACAACCACTCGTGAAATCGTTGTCAAAGCAGGAACAAGTACACATCCGGACAGGACTAACAGCATTTTCACCCCCAACACACCCACCCACGCAAGGCATGAGTTTTGCGTCGTGCGAAAATGAAAATGACAGGCACTGCAATTCCCATTCACAACGAACAATCATCCATTCACGATTGCCCGTGTAGGTTCCTTTCGATGCAGCCTCGCTTATACCGTATATGCAGCAGCACAGCCTTGATGCCGGTGCTATTTGATGCGGATGACCTAGATTTTGGGCTTTTTGCTGTGTTTTGGGTTTGCTTTCGCCTGCCCATCGTTCTAAAATCCATCTCCAAGAAAGTGTGCAATGGAACAGCACTGCAAAATGTATGCCCGCTGCTGGGGCGTAAATCAAGGGTTTTATTTATGTGTATCCTTGACAGTTAATTACCAGCTTGCAGGCAGGCGACAGAAGAAACCGTCCATCTTTATTACATACTTTTAGATTTTGGGGTCTTATAGGATGCTACTCGTGGGGATGGTGAGAACTGACTCATATTTGTCTTTCTGAAAAGAAAAATTGTTATTTGTTGAAACCGAAAGCACTGAAATTCGGCCCAAAGAGTGTGTGTGCGAAACCCGTAAGATGCAAATACGGCTGTGTTGAATCGCAAAAGGTGTAGCATAACACGATCCACACCGCTTTGCGGTCGTGATCTTTAAATCACACGCAGCATTCGCAAAAGCCACAAAGTAATACATCCATCATGCGGCTTTCGCACGGATATTACCGGTGCGGTATGGTATGGCTTTCCCGGAGTGTTGTGCAGACTCTGTGTACTGCTGGACACTCTACCATATATCGTACCTTGCGCTAGGCCGGAAATTACACACACCGTTTTCTTTGCCAACCGCTCGTTGCGGTTTGAAGAAAGCAAATCTACCAGAGACGACTCTATCCCTCGGCCCAGTGCCGGTCCAATATATCATAGCCACATGTCAGCAGATCGATCGAATCATTATCCAATTATCGGTCAAAACGGGATATACGTTGGCCCGTTTCGCCGCTCGATGTGTTTGCTAAAGTGCCGCCAGCATGATTTTCCCATCCCACTTTTCAGCAGAACTCTGCGTGAAGCCGCAACTGAAACTGGTCAGTGTTGTGTAAAAAAAGGAACAGGGAAATGACAAACCACAAAGGTTGCAAATTTCAACGCCAATTCTTTCACGCTGTGCAGGGGTTTGACGGATGTGGGAAATCGGAGCAACGAATGTTTCCAAGAAGAGGAAACTTTTAGGAATAGGATATTGTTTTACTGCCAAAAACTACATCTTATTTGTATCTTGTAGCTGGCATACCAAAATTTATGACTTTTAATGATTTTCTAGAACAATTTTTAATTAATGAATAGCGGAATTTGGGGCAAGTGTGCCATACGGGGCAAGAGTGCCACCTAGCACTTTTCCTTAAAAACTTTAGTTTAATGATCAATTGTGTATACAGTTGGTTGCTTTCCAATGACTAGGTATACTGAGCCGAATTTCATACAGACCAATCGATATTTCACATTGTTTTGAACTGATTTATATTGAGTTTCAAAATTGAGCAGAATATTATAATTTTTAAATCCAACCAAATAAGTTCTCAAAAATTATGCGAACAATCAACCGAGAAAATATTTACACCACCGTATAGCTGAGAAAACGTGAAATTGTTTGTGGGGTTAGTTGAAAAACACTTTCTTTTTGTCACTGAAAAATTCAAGTTCAAAAAAGTTACAACTTTTGGGGCAGAATAGCCATCTCTATTATGGGCAAGTGTGCCACCATCTTTCATAGGCTGGTAAAAATGTAAACATTGTTGTAGCGTTCAGCGGTATGGTGCGCTTTTACGAGCGGATTCTACTCTGGAAAAACAGACCAGCAACAACCCATATTGCGATACAGTTTGTGATGAAAAGGGGTTCATTGGTGACTCAAGACATGTAGGAATACATACACTAGTGGTATAAACGTAATAATTTCCAATTATCAAAGAAATACGGTTATTTTAATCAGGTGGCCGTCTTGCCCCATACGAGTGGCACTCTTGCCCCATAGCCCAAAAAACAACGTCTTTTTGGACCCTTTTTAAAACGCTTCAAAAACTGTTTTGTTTGCACTTTTTTCAAGCGAAACTCATTTATAAGTAAGGAAATAGATGTAAAATGGTTATGAGATTTAAATCGGCTTTTGAAAAACACGTTTTAATGAGTTATAACTTGAAATGCTTAAGGTGACACACTTGCCCCAAATTCCGCTATATAGACATCTTTTGTAGTCTCTAAAGATGTTTGGGTCACATTAAACCAACATCAACGACAGTACAATGTTTATTATATCATCGTTTAAAAATGCTCCAAAAACACATTTAAAATTATCGTTAAAATCGAAGAAAAAAACAAGACGAAAGCAAGGCCACCAGTTGAAGCGAACCAAATCGAATGATTTCAAAAAATCAATTAGTGTTAATTTTTATCTCCTTTTCCATCCCACATCCCCCATACGCCACAATGTGTGCGCGACCGTGCACAAAGCAAGGCCAAACCGTTTCGAGTCGGAAGCAGATGGTATTTTCCAGCAGTGCGCGGACCTGTAGATGTCTCTCTGCCCCAGAGGCGAAAAGTCATTTACGTCGATTGAGTTTGGCGTTTGGCAAAACAAAAACAAAACCTACTTCCACACATTTCTTCCCCTCTTCCACTCTCAAACTTCCCCTTTCGATTCGGATGTGGAATGTTTCGATGCTTCCTGCCGACAGCGTACACCTACGGATATTCAGGATTAGCCCTTCGGAAGAGCATTGCATCACAATCACACCCTGCGAATGATGAGCGGGTGGTACCGGGTTCAAGTATTAGGTTTCCACAAACGAGTCGAGAAATTCTAATTGCATAAGCAACGATGCATCAAATCAGACCGACCAAAGACGTGGGAAGGGAATACCCGAAAAGCAAATATTTACCTACCGGTGGCTCGCAGGAGTGGTACACGGAACTCAGTAAAAACGCGCAAAGAAAGTATCAATTATCGCTACTGCCGTTCCATTAAATCCGTCAGTGAGGGATGCGTGTATGCTAAGGGTGAAACTAGCAAGAACAAAAAAAAAGATAGAATACGGCAGTATTTCAACTTGTGTTTGGTTGAGTCCATTCCTAAGCGCTCTTTTCCGGGTCACGTGTAAGTTTATTGTATCAGCTGAGCTGCCGGGAGTGAGCACGAAAAAGGAAAAGGTGACGACAGATTTACACAGAGCTCTTACCGATACCGATGAAATGAGAACTTGCTTTTACCCGCGTCCGTAAGTGAAGGAAAAGAACTCGGCCACAAAGAGCATCACCAAGTGTCGATTGAACTGCGAAGCAAGATGCACAACAGCGCATCGTGGTTGGGATTGGGACATTGAGTAGAACGCAACCCCCAAACAAGCAGTGTAGAGTGTCGAGATTATTGTCACTGTCATAGAAATGCTGTCACATCACTTAAACTCAATTTATGCCGTTTTGTGTGCCGCAAATCAATACACTCAGCCCTTCTCGCTGCGTTAACTATGATGGATATTCAATAGTAAAGTGCGTGCGTTTACGCAACTGACTGAGGGCCATGAGTTTGATGGTAGTGCGTTAATCAATATAATGAATGGAAGTTGGTAAATTAAAATGGATGCTTGTCAGCAAGTTCCAGGGTAATTCATGCATTCAAAGTTTCCAAAATCAATATGATAGCCCGGCAAACTTCTCAACCAAAATGATTGAACATGCATAACTTTGTGAAAAGCACTTATTGCCCAGTTGCAAATCATATTTTACTTTCTACAACAAATAACTCCAGCACAAGCAAGACAAATATGACCATCCTAACTCAGCCACGTGCCGTCCATTTTGAATGTCCCGCTGAGCATCCCGAACTCAGTCTGCCAAGGCTCGGTGTGTTCCATTTTTTTTGTTGTCTGTCCCAGTATGACCCCTATACGTTTGGGCCAAAAGAGGAAACTTTTTAATCACTCGTCCACTAGTGGTCCACCAGTTGCCGCGTGTACCATCGGGAGTGTCGTAAGTGTCCATAAATCTCCATTCCCAATCGTTCGATGTCTGATTATCGTGGTCGGTGGTGTGCTGGGCTTTTCGAGTGCGCTCTTGGGTTCCACGAAAGAGAACGAACCGAATCGCCACTCGTTGACCGGTCAAGCGGGAGACCATTTTCCTGGCTTTTGGCTGCTGGGGCCGTCTGTGTATCAAACGACCGTCCGACTGCAATCTGTTACGGACAGGAAATTTACGAGCATGTGCAATTGTCCCTGCCCGTAACTGTTGCCCGGGAAATTGAAGCTCTGAGATTCAGGAAAATTGTACCCTGTGCCTTGTACAGGGAATATGATTGCAAAATCTGGAACAATAACCCCTTTGTGGAAATGGTTTATCGGTGAAAGTTACGGTTTAAACTGTTTCTTGACGTAGAGTTACCACTTTTTCTCCCCTCTTAAGAATGCAATTGACAGTGAGTAAATGATTGAGCTGCATTGATTTTTCGCTGTATTTTCCAATTCCAGCCGGAGGATACCCAGAAGCTCCAGTTACTTCCCGCCGTTAGACGTCCGCTGCTATCGGACGCGGAGAAACTCGAGCAACGGTTGCTGGCCCCGAACCGGAACGCCGACTTTGACAACGAGAGCAGCGAGGAGACGCAGCCTCCGAACGATGCCGGCCGTGATAGACTCCAGCAGCAGCTGCTCCAAAAGTCGCGCCTCAAGTCCTCGAATCTCAAGAGCACGACCTACACCCGCAACACCGAAAACGACAAGCTAACGCGCCACCTGAACACGGTCAAGTTTAGCTTCGACGAGCCCGTTCCCCAAAAGCCGGAAAATGCAGCGGCGGAGGGCGCACCGAAGCCTCAGCGGAAGTTGTCAGACCGTGGCGAGCCACCGCCCAAGCCGGACCGTCGCATAACGACCACCACGCAGCAGATTGTGGTGAAGCTGCCGGAAACGGTGGCAAACGTATCGCTGGAACATCAGCAAAGCGGCGCCGGCAGGGATGAGATCGATTGCAATGGAAATGGGAACTACGATGTCGTGGTGCCGTCGATAAAAGTCTGTGACGACGGTGGTGTCCAGAGCGACGGCAAAGCGACTGCACCGGTTGACGAGAACAAGAACGAAATCATAGCGCCGGGCAGCAGCGAGGGTAGCATACCGTTCATTGACGAAGATCCGTCGCAGATACTGAGACAGCTGAATGCCAATCCCCAGCGAGGTCAAAATTTCCATGACGCTCGTATCATTACGCTCACACCAAAGAATGTAGGATCGGAGGCGACGCGGGCGACGGCGGCCGCGGTGGCCAGCGACCAGGCGCACCGGGAGGCACAGTTGCGCCTGCTGGCGGACACGAAAAAGTTTACCCGTTTTCTGGTGGAAGCACCGCCGGTGGCGAGTGTTGAGGCGGTAAAGTTTACGCACATTTTCCAGATTCTGCCACCGTCGTACGATCGGTTGTGTCAGCAGTGCCACAAGGCGCTCCATCTGGACATTGGATTGCGCTGCGTGGTGTGCGATTTCACCTGCCATCAGCAGTGCGTGCGACTAGAAAAGGTAAGTGGAAATGCTTAAATTATTTACTAAAATTTCACTAAACATAATATTGTGGTGAGAGCAAATTGAAATGGCATAAAAGTGGTTCACTTTTCAAAGAAAAATTTTGAACGAAGTAAGAGCGATATTCGCTCACTGTGCAACGCTTCGTTAGTTTGTTTGGTTGATAATAGATGGCGCTGGTGCAAAGCGTTGCATTGGTTTGTGGCAAGGCTGTGTTTGAAAAGGCGGGAAGCTTCAACGCTGAAGAACTCAATTGCAGTTTTCGATGCAGCTGAAATAGGAAAAATAGTTTTTTTTATTAGATAAAAGTATTATTTATTTTCATGTATTTTGTGAAAATTATGTTTTTTTTTTTCATTATTCAAACCAGGAGAACGCTAATCAAAACCAAAAACAAAACGAAGTACTCCAACTACTAAAACAGTAAATCCAGTCAACCGGGTACATTGATACTGGAATTCTAGCAAAACAACACCTCACCTTTCTACCTTTTACCCATTCGCGGTCGCTATTTGCTTAGAAGCTGTCAATATTGTTCTCGCATGCATTACGTTTGTGCTGCTCGCGTGATTTTTATGCTAAAACAAATATTGGATCTTGTTTTCCCTGTCCCCTCTCCCTTTCCTATCGATTAGTTGTCAGCGATCGGTAAGCGTGAAAACTGAAGAAGAGGAACGGCTCGGTAAGAAGGAAAACAATCTACAACACGTCAAATGTAGTGCCGGACTGCGTCGTGACTTGCTCGTTGGCCATAACGTTTCCACCGGGACCGGGAATGGGTGAGGCTGCCAAGGGGAGACGGCTTTGACAAACATGAAGTACGGACATGAGTACTTGCATATGTGTTCTTTTCCCCGTTTCTGGGAGTTTGGAAAGCTTCATTATTCCAGCAGAGTGTGTAGCAAATTGGGATCCTACTCTTCATATTTAAAGGCGAGAAAAAATAACTGACTGCATTAATTGAATTGGAAAAAATAGCTGAGTTAAGTCATATTTTAAGCTCTAATGCTTATCCATTGAATTCATCATATTTATATGAAGAGAAAGAAACTAGACCAACAGCAATAGCGGACTTAGAAGCACAAGTCCTCGTCCAAGAAGGTAAAGTTCGCCAAACGAGTTCTTGCTCCGGAGACATGACGGCCCAATCACGGCCTCATTCTGGCTTCCCCTGCACAACTTGAACGTCATGACAGGCTATCAAAACTGGGATGAATTCGTTGCGCACAGTACGGGCGTCGTCTTTTGGTCCTATGCGCCGGAGATCAGGTTCGCCTACACTCCATATACATTGCCGCCGCGGGTTGACAATCGAAACCGGAGCGAGGTGCAGCACCGCGGCTGTCTTCCTCTTCCTCGCACGGTGGTTCGCACAACAAATTACAAGTTCGACAGACGCGAGGTGGGGCCGGTTGCCATTCAAGGAAATCCAGTCGCTCGAGTCCAGAAAACCGTCTTGGTAAGGCTCGATCGGAGCGGTTCCGGCCGAGACGCACGCGGAACAGTGTACTATGTTGGTTGGCGAATGAATGAATGATTTAGCACAACCGGGCCAAATGAATGAATGAACCAGGTAAGCATAAGCACGGGTAAACAAACCCCTCACACACATACACACTGACACAACAGCGCTGGTGCAGCGATGGTGCCCTTGCTTTTTATTTGCTTTAGTGTGTGCTTGGCAGGAGGTGGTTACCATTCATAAAATGCAATGTTATCAATCCCCCGATCCTCGGGCGCCGTTGCCCACCCCAAAAACCTTCCCTCCCTCCCCAATTGGTTCGGGTCGTTTCTCTTCGACTGTGTGTGTGTGTGTGCGCGCGCGTGGTGTGTTCTTTTATTAATACGTTTTACATCCACGGGGGAAGTTTTCGATTTCCACGCGCGTTTCATCCCAAAGGGTTTTGGCGAGGAGGGAGGGATGCAAGGTGGGAGAGCGTTTTATGTTTCAGCGTTGCACCACAGACGCTTACGCTTGTTTTGTTTGTGCCCCCCTCCTTTTTTTTGTTCGAAGAAACTGCGCATAACCTGACGCCCTGACCGCAAGAAAAAGCGGAACAGCAGCAGCAAGATGTTAAATCGATTCGTTTTCTCTCGAGCAAAGACCCACCAAACCATCCCTCCTGCTCCGCGTCGGGTTGTGCTGAAAAAAGGGAATAATGTTGCAAATGTTTATGGTTTCTTTTTGTACTCTTTTGAGGGAGCGCAGCGATGTCAAACGGGGCGTGAGCGCGCGCGCGGAGTGCAACGCTGGGAATGAATCGTTTCGGTGGTTTATGTTTCACTTTCTAGTGTGTCACTTGGGTGGGAAGAAGGATCGGTTTTGCTGTGTGCGATATGGATTTCAATTTACCATCACCACCCCCTTTGCGGTGGTTGAGGAGCCTCCTTTGGGTTTGTTTTTTTTTTTCTTCTCACTGTGAAGTGGAGTTTCAATTAAAACGTGCCATTTTTCTTCCATTTTAATGCGCCGCTAGAGGCGGAATGATTAAAAGACCGTTCGATCATTTGTGGCATGTTCTCGATTTCAAATTAATGCACAACACCCACTCCCAGTGGTCTGTGTATGCTGAAAGCATTTACTTTCGAGGAAGCAACACAGCAACGTTTATTTTAGCACGCGACTTTTACAAGCACTTTTCCTTGCCCAGAGTGTTGCACTTAAGAAAAGTCCCACTTCCACACACACACATTCCGATGCACTTTGATTGTTATGTTGGGATCTCCATGCGCTCCTTCCGCCAATTCCAACGCTGCATCAGTCCCCCACACATACAAACACACACTCACACTCGGCCGAAGGGCCTTGCCTTGCTTGAAAGTGTGCGCCCACTGCTTCTGCCCGAAAAGAGTTGTTAAGTGGCACGCCACAGTAAGGAGAAGCAACGAAAATAAATGCACTTATCGTCCACCACCACTCTCCCTATCTCTTTCTCTCTCCCTCTTCTTCTCTCTTGCTTACACTGTATGTGGACGCGTCCGCGATCCTTCCAACCGGATCTGCATCTCACAGACCCTTCAGCCTCGCGGCAGTACGGCATTCCATTGCCGATCGATTTGTCACGCTCTCGGGTACGGCTGCCGGCTCACATCGTCGCCAATTGGGCGTCCCCACCAAAAATGCCAGCTTCCGTAAACGCGTCACCTCGGCCGCGTGTTCTAGGCCCGGCTAATCCAAAAACTAATTTCCTGTCGAGCGGATCAAGTTTCCAACCAAAAACAAAGCGAGATTTGACTGTTTGGCATCGCACGGGAGAGTGGGAAAGAGAAAACGCCGAAAAGCAATGCGCACAACGCGCACAACAGTTTTACCATACGGCGCGCCGGAAGGTTCTCCGGAAGAAGGGCAAAAAGCAGCGGTCCACGAGAAGGAAGGCGCAAAAAGCAGACAGAACGAACCGGGCCGCCGTTTTGCATTTGGCGGTGTGTACCGCGGTCGGGGTCGTGGTGGTTTTGTTCTTGCGCTTTACATACACCAAGATCGAACGATCGGGAAACGCTTGGGATGTTTGATGCAGGGCTGAGCGCGGTTGAGCTCTTCTGCTTTTGCGTAACAACAGTGTGTGACTATTTTAGTTACATTAACTTCAACACGCCACACAACGAACGCGATTGAGTCATTTTGATAAACTTGCACAACACTTGCGCACACATTATAGGACTACTTATTGCGGTATTATTAATCTATCTTCGTGCTTTATCAGTCGATTTACATACCAGTTCACTCCGTCCCACTGACTACGCGCATCATCGGCGTACGGTGACTTATGTGACCAAAGGTTTCTCGACTTAAACTCTACTATTTGCATTTCGACACGATGGTTTAACTTGTTGATTGCTCTCCTCCGCACGCAACAACCGATGTTAAACCGATTAGCATACTATCATGCGGCCAGATCCGCAACCAACTTTCCTCTCCGCAATGTCGTCGGCGTCGGCGACGTTTTTGGAATCGTGGCGGTATTTTGAGCGCTTCCATAGAGAAATGCCGCGTCCCAGTATAGCCTTCTTCAGTTTAACCTACTCAAGCGTGTGTATGTGTATGTGTGCTTGTTTTCAAATGCCACACACATCGGGATAACGTTCGACAGCAGGCATCACCTTTGCAAGCCCTTCCTGAGGGTTTGTTTTTCTCTATTCGCTTTGGGAAGGTTGCTGTTTTTACGTACAGTGTTTCCCTTCAGCTTGAAAGGGTTCTGTGGCTCTTTCGTTACTGCGATGGTGATGATGATGATGATGATGGCCGTACTGTAGAGCGTCTCAAGTCCCACGTCGGAAGCCCTTGAGGAAGTACTGTTGCCGCACGCCTGCTTCTGCTGATGCTTGACGAGCCCCCCTCGTGATCGTTCCGCGTTTGGAAGCGCTGCACACCTCCGCATATGCTGTGGGCTGCGACCGCGTACACACTTGCTGCCGAGAAAGACAGAGAGCGAGAGCGAGAGCGAGAGCACGAGCAGCAGAGAGCGGAATTTGTATGCCCGTGTGAGAAGCGAGCACGTTGAACATAGCCAACGCACTGTGAATCGGGTGCGGGACATGATTCAAGCAAGAGTTTCTTTCTTTAAAATTGAATTTAAACTATACATTTTATTTCGGGTTTATAAAATCTAATTGTTGACATTTCGATCATTTTGTGCAATCCCAAATTCGCTAGTTTATTTTTCGTTTACTTTTTTACTACCTTAATCATGGACATGTTCGTCATATTTGTTGGAAATCTTCGTAACAAAAAACAGAACGGAAGGTTTACATCGAATGCACAGTAAATACATGAATGCATCGATTGTGTAACTATTCACTTACTTAGTCAGTTAAAATATTTCCATATTTATACTTCATTTGTACAATAGCGGTGTTGTGCTATAATGGTTATAACACCGACAAACCGACGTGAAACTGGCGTTAAAAAAGTGTCCCACACGAAAGTACTGTCATTTACCAGTGAGGCGATCACTTCTGTCAAAGTAAGCTCTGTTCACTGCTGCTTCGATGTAAACAACTTTTCTAAATACAAATTGCGAAGGAAGTGTGAGGCAAGATTTTGTGCGAAATTTTTGAACAAAACACCCAGGAAAATCATTTTATAAGTTTCCAAATCAATGCAAAAGATGTGAGAAGTACATAAAACAATACGCATTGGAATTTGCGAAGAAAAACAAAAAGGGGATTTAGCAGTTTCTTCTCTGTGTCAGTGTAGTAAGCGAATCATTATAGAGATGGCGCTAGTGTTTAACGTATTTTCATTTGAAATCAGGAGATAACTTTTGAATCTCATTTTGTCCGAAGTGTCACGTCGGTTTGTCGGTGGTTATAATGCTATAATGGTTCTGAAATAAGCTCTCCTCATTGTTTTGTTTTTGTTTTGTTTTGTAGCTCTTGGCTTATTGCTCTCTGCATTACGTAGCTTTTACCGCTAGGACGTTAAATTATAAGAGAAAAAGTGTTTTAAGAAAAAAAAAACTCTGGAGTGAAATCAGCCTAATACTAACCTAAACAAAATCATAATTCCTACAGACATCGGTTGTATAATCTCAATATACTTTTCATGAATAAAAGCATTGTGTTGTCATTGGATGTGATCATCATGAATCAAAGTTTAGGACAACATGTAGCGATATAAAACATAAAGTGGGTATAATATTCAGAAGAGCTTATTCCTAGCAATTCAATACCTTTGCTATAGAGAAAGAGCAAATTAAATGATTTTGCAGCTAGGTGTACGGTCGTTTGATGGTGAGAGTGTGTACGTTGTTGAATTTTGCTGCGCAGCATGCACTGGCTTCGCTTTGTTTCTACGTAATCGGTCGAATATAATTTGATTTCAATCATCACTCTTAGATCATTATCGAAGATGTTGTGTTAGTGAAATGGTACAGTGTAAAACCGTACTTTGACTTGTAATATTTGTTTATTTGTTCATGTGGGAAGAGCTAAACGCCTAGCTACACATATTATGCTATAGCTGTCAGTTAACTGTAGAATATTTTAAATTTTCTAAGTGAAACTTAGTGAAAACTGGGGATTCATATTACGCGCTTGAAAATAAACGCCAAATCTGTCCGCTAAATTATTTTGTTTTTAATAAGAGGTGCATAAGACTTTTAAACCAAATCAAACAAAAAAGCTGCATAACCCTTCGTAACACACCACAATTAAAAATATTAGCGTTCACTATAATAAAGCACAAAATGTATAATTTTTCACACCATACTGCACTACCCATGACCACACGGTGTCCCACTGTACCCTGCCCACGGTGAGAGCGTTTCTCGTCTCGGCATCGCCGCTACTACCAGCAGCTCTCGGCAAAAGAAGCTACACGCGCGCGGAGGACGCGCACTTTGTTTTGATTCGTTGCCGCGGCTAGGTTCGTTTTTGTGTTTCTCGCGCTCTTCGCCCCAGCCGCCTGCTTACACACTTGTGCCTGTCGTAAGTAGTACCGCCGACCGGTTCGCGCAAAAACACGGGGTGTTCGGTACTACAGTGTGCGTTGTATGAGCGTTGGTGGAAACGGTGCCGCGGCGTGGAAGGCGCGGAAAGAGCCGCTGTATGTTGAGAGACGCGCGCGGCATGTTTTTGGCATGAGATCGACTAAAATGCTTGCGTCGTCGCCGCTGATAAGTGTGTTTGACCGTGTGTGATTGTGTGAGTGTATGTGTGTGTGTGTGTGTGCAAGGTAGCAACGCGATAAGGTACACGGCACACACCAGTACAGTGCAGCCAGGAGCAGCAAATGTTCAAGTGCGTTATCGTTATCGATAACTGATCGATAGGCCGCGCGCAGTTTACGCTGCTCATGCTGGTGTGACACTCTTACGCACTCGTGCTATTGGAAAACAAAACGCCTCCGTGTGTAAAGCCGCGCGCGTGTACGCCGTTGTGTAATGAGATGAGTTTTCTTGTTATGCTTTTCACAGCAATTTGTTTGTGCAGCGTGTGTGTGTGTGAGTGAGTGTGATTTACATGATTGTGTACCAATCGGTGTAGCAAAAGTAGAAGAGCACGCCAACCTTCCCGCTCAGCCCTTCGCACGCTTTATCGACAACGTTTCGACGATCGCCCATTTTCTCACCCTTCTTCTTCTTCCGTGTGCCCGGCGTTGCGCGCGCGTGTATGTTTGCGCGAATCATGTTGCTCGCACGAAAGCGCGTGCGAAAGTGGAAGGAAGTGCGAACCCTTTTTTCTCCTGCTGACAAGGCGTCGACAGGCGTTATGACAGCGGGTGATTAATTGCGTCAGTTAGCGTCAGGCTGCGATTGAAATGTGTGTTTGTGTGTCGATTTTTTGAAGTTATTATTGTTTTTTTTTTTTTTTGGTGTTTCTTCTGGTGAATATTTTCCATTCTTCCGTGCCTCCTGCTCAGCATGCATACTAGTAGTGGGGGAAGTGCTAGTCCGCCCGCCTGCAACGGTGAAAGTCGGAGCTTTCGCAAGCGACCCTTGTCGTTCGCGCGAGTGGCGGCATCCATTTTTTGTTTAAAATCCGAGAAACTTACGACCGAACCGAAAAGGAAAAGGAGCACCCCGTTATCATCGAACGAACCTCCCCGCCCCCCACATTCAAACCTAAACAAAAAAGTAATAAACGCACGACGCGCACGACGGAGGCTTAAAAAGGAAAGTAAAAACAGACACCTCGATGATGATCGAAAGTGATCACCGAACAGGGGACAGCGCCGGGCCGGGAGAGCGCGTTTATGATGTTTATGTTGGGCCAACATATCGGGTGGCGTATCGATCGGCTTCTTAGCGATCCCACCCACCTGAAAACCGTCGCGCGCGCCCGCGCCATTCACCAGCAGTCCCGAGTTGTGCGTGGGGGCCACCGCCAGTTGGGTCAGTTTGTTTTTTTTTTTTTTTGGAGATTTCGAAATCGTTCCCTGCGCCCGAAATGGGCGAGGAAGACGACATTCGATAATCGTAACGAACGAAACGATCCATCGATTGCCGCCACACTTTGGCCACACTGGCGCGATCGCTTCGGTGGATAAGACACTGCGCCTCTCAGACCGGTGGTTGGTTTGCCAGTGTTAGAATTTCTTCCCTTTCCGTGCCGTTGGGGAAGGGTGTTACGCTTGGAGCGTGGTGTTTGGGTTCGAATATGTGGCAGTTGGGAACCAGGAGACACAGAAGCACCTTTTTTTCTTCTTCTTCTTCTTCTTCTTCTGCCTTGTCATCCTCGCCCAGCCAAACCGCGCGCTAATCGGGAACGCTTCGAAGCGCACTTATTCGGACCGATAAATTTAAAAGTCCACCGGCCTGGTCCACCAGTCTGCGTTCTATTTTTAATCGCGCAAACACGCATACATATCGGCCCACTTCGTTATGGGGCCCCCACCGACCGACCGGCCGACCGATCGTCGCGCGCGGGGTGGTTTATGGTTCACGTTTGCCAACTGTGCTAACGGTGGGAGTGGGCCACACAAATACCACATGCACTCACAAACACTCGCCCAGGCTTGTACGCACGTGCCCCCTAACACTGCAAAGTTGCAGCGCCAAACAACTCAACTGCCCCAGTGGCAAGTACCTCACCGTGTGTGCCGGGTGGTTTTGTTTCATTGTTGAATGGTGCGGGGTTTTTTGTTGATGTTGTGCTCTTCAAGTGCAAACTTTACAGTCTGTGGCACCTCTTCGGGTTTGAACTGTCCTCTGCGACCGCTAGGGAAAGTAAAATGAAAAGCGTCAAGTCGTCATAAATCATCTTACCTTCTTTTTTGCGCAGCAATGCTTAGAACACAGCTTCGAGACAGTGTGTGCGTGTGTGTGTGTGTGTGGTAATAAAATAAAGATGGTTCTTAGAATGAGCGCACCTTTTGCTTCCCGGTACAGCACGCAGCCATAAGTGTGTGTCTCCTTTGCCAACCGGACCCCGGCACACAAATGCACCACCGTTGCACATTAACCTGCAACTGCTGGGCGCGAGAAAAGGGGCGCTCCACGCGCTCCCCTCCTCTGCAGCACACGTGCGCAAGGTGCCAACTGATCAAGGGCCGCACAAGCGAGGCAAAAAATGTAGTAAATGCAGAGCACTTGGTGTCGGTCGAAACTCCCGCAACTGTGCGCAACTGTCAAGCGCGAGAGTGACAAAGTCATGTCGCGTAGACGGTGCGCGGGCTCGCCTAATGGCGACCAAACGACTTCCTTTACAACCGTGGTGTGCACGGTGTACCGGGCGGCACGCTTTCATGTATCCGTGGTGGACCTTTGGATAAGACGGAGGACAAAAAAAAAACGGCACCGCACCGCAAGACAGACAACCAGAAAGGCGGACGGCAGACGGCCGTTGACAAATCGATGCGTTCTGGTTTGGCAGTTCCTGGTCGGCCGCGCCAAGCCAGCAGCCCCGGGTCTGAAGTTCTAAGACATTTCTGGCGATAGACGAAGAAGACGAGGATGGTACCGCTTTGCGTTTGGTATTTAGTAATTAAAAGTACGCTACGGATTGACCCACAAAATGCGACATTCAACGAAGGAGTCCGGGGTCCGGGAATCCCAATTACGGCTATTGCATCACTTGGGTACTCGTACACTGTGGTGTAACGTAGGACTCATTTACAGTAGATAACAAACGTATGCTTTTGAATTACATACATTCATTCGGGCAGCAGCAGCAGCAGCTGACCTCGAACGGCAGATGATAAGGAATTGGTCGAAAAATTCGAACAATTGCGATAAGGCGTCGTTGATTGAATCACAGACACAGGCTGCTCTGTTCCGATTGTACTTCTCTCTCTCTCTTCCAGCAATTCTTCGTTCAAGGTAAATTTTGTACTTCCGCCCCGCAAATTATCACTCACAGCGGCCCTTTGCTGGGCGGAAGTTGAAGTGAACGAGTTGTAGAAGAAGGTACCACCGAAGCATTAGAGTGTGCTGTAGTTATATGGCGATTTCTCTCTAGCCTGGCATTCTTGAACGTTCCTATCGAACTCACTGGCTCGGCGTGTGAAATACAAAACAAGAATTTCAAGAATCAATTAACATCCTTCTATCTCTCTCTCTCTCTCTCCCACCCTTTCGCGATTGGGATGGCATCCGGCTGTACAAGAAGGAAACTAAAAAATCCTTATCGAATCGAGCTGCCTTTTAAAAAGTGTTAGAGCCTGAAGAATGTAGCAGCGAACGCAGTGAGGGTTTTCAGATTTTTTTCCTTCTCCCAGCGTGTTGGTTTCAAGGTTCATTAAAGTATGATTAACGAAATTGCTCTTATTATCTTGCGCTTGCTTCGTAATCGTCTGGAACGATCATTGTGCAACTTTTGGTGGTTGGTGTGTTGAGAACGTGGGGTTTGAAGTTATTAGAAGCTGTTTGGAACTCGCGCGTGTGTGTGGATAAGGTAGAAATAGGAACTATTTGTCTTTCCATTTCATTCGTCAGTTTCTTGTAGCTTATTGGGTAGGAGAGGCAAAGATGAGATGATTTACATTTAGTAATACATACATTTACTAGTAAAACTGGTTTATGATCCGAGAAGAATGGCACGAACCTAGACCAAAACGACGTTGTTTCACATGTGGTGAACTATAAACACGTGTATTCACCACTTTATACAAAGGGCGAAAGCAACAAAGCCATTCAGTGGAACGCTCTTTCTCTCTTGCAAAAGGCCGTTACAAAAGGTCCAGGATACGTAAGAAGTTCATTTAACTTGCAGCACTTCATCGTGTGCCCTTCTCGCCACACCACGAGGGCAGCAGCATCAACCAGCAACAAAAACTGCAGCATCTGGTTAACGGTGCAGGCCACTTCTAACCATCAACTGCGTCAGATAACTTGTTCTGCTACTCGTCAACGGCACTGGAAGCACTCATCTCAAGTTCCATTCCTCCCGAAACCTAGTACACCGCGCTTCACTAGACTGCCAGACGAGCCTGTAGCCTAGAAAGGCCAAAAGGGCCAAAGAACTTTTAATCACACTGTTTATCGTGCCCCGAGATTTGGAGACGCAGGCAGTGTAATGCAAGTAGCAGCACTAACAGCAGCAGCAGCAGCGACAGCAACGATGCTGGATGAGTTTTGCGGATATGTTTACAGTGGCACATAAATTATGTATGCTTGAATTTGCTGCACACCTCTGCTCTGCAACGCTGTTGCTGCTTCTCCTTGGCTAGTCAGTGCACTGATGCTAGTCAGTGCTATTCCTGGCTGCGCTTTAGCAAGGCGCCAGCTTGAACATTTTCGAGTGAAACGTATTTTTACGGAAAAGGTGCGTTGAACACGCGCCTGTCTGCCTGACGTGCTGACTACAAGGGCCGGAAAGTGTAGCCAGACGGTGGAAATCGGTCGCCAACAGTAGAACGCATCTCGAATGTAGGTTATGTTTAGATCTCCGCATAGTTATAGTTCCGGGATCATCTAACATGTTCCATACTTTTTCTGACTGTTGCTGCTGCTGTGTGCGTGTGTGTGTGTTTGTGTGTTTGTGTTGAGATTTCTGGCACGTTTTGCTAGTGTTCCGGTACTTTCCGAGCGATAGGGGAGTACCTAGAGGAAAGTCAACACACGTCCATTGTCGGTTAAGAGTTTGTTGGGTCAGAAAATGGGTTTCGTGTTACGTTCCTCGCCGCAACGGCATAAATGATGATCGATGGCATCTCAGGGCGTGTGGAGAACGCACTGTACACATCAACTTTGCCCGCGAGCCAGAGGAAAATTCATTCTTGCGCGAGTTCTATGAATACCACCCGGCAAGAGGCTGTGCTGGAAAGCGAACGTCCCACACAGAACCATTTGCTTGCAATGTCCTCAGGCTACAATCGCGTGCTGTTGTTGTGGGTGAAAGACGTTGACTAGTGGCACGCTTCCAGACACACACACAATTTGCATTCGATTGCAAGCCTGGTATTGCACGAGCATGCCAAAGGGCACACACCATTTTATGGAGCGAGATTTTCCTCCTTCGTCGGTCGGTTAGATGCCCAGTTGGATGAATTTTCACTTAATTGGCATCCAGACGGGCATTTGGAAGAACTGGCGTGTGCGAGTACCATGGAACGAGCACCCTTTGCCCTACTTTGAGTTATTCAGCAGTAATTTTAGTGTTTTTACATGAGCGCCGAGCACGACTCAATGGGGCACGATTTAGGTCCGGCTGCGGAGGCTGGGGTTTTTGTATCTGCCGGTAGCAATCCCGGCCACTTGGTTGACAAGAGGAGGACAATAGTGGCCAAACCGAGACCAGAAGCTTGGCATCTTTTCAATAGGCTCCGCTACCGTGGACAATAGTTACAAGTTTTGTTTTCCTCATGTTTGAGTGTTGTGTACAAGGCCCTGAAGCATGCGAGAGGATGTGTTGGCATGTGCTGTTGACTTTCCCGAACTTCTTGTAAACACTCCGGCTAGGTCACTCGTATTTGTTATACACTCGTCCAGGAGGAGCTGGGCACTCTTCTGGGTGATGAAGTGGTTGGAGTTGATGACCGAAATAAAAAAAACGAGCAGCCCCCTTCTCCAAAACTCTTCCATCCCCGTTTGTTGGTGACGTTGGGACGATGAAATTGTTGGTAGTTAATGTCGTCGTCATCATCACGTCAGCCCTTGTCAACTCCCGCGCCAGGCAAGGTGGCTTGTTAGACGTTGCAGCTCGTTGATTTGTTTGGCCGAAGTTTTGTGTTATTTTTTCACCTTTTCAACAGGCGACTGCTGCTGGAATCTCGCACCACAACAAAGCCGAAGTCTGTCCGATGTCTGATTTTGGCTTTCTATGCTCACTGACTCAAAACCTTTGCCACTTGTGACCGGTATTTTGCTTTTGCTTTTACGCCGAGTTGCACTCAGCTCTTGTGGGCAGCTTTGTATGATGGATAAGAAAAGCTCTCGCTTTAATTAGTCTCAAGGACGTCCACCGACAGCAGACACACGCTTTGGAGCTCAGGGGCCCTCAGTTGTTTTCGTCTGCGCTGCCTCCGCAGGTCGTGCATTTTGTTCACCTAAACGCCCAAACGAGTCGATCAGAAGCGTGAAGCGGTTGACAGCCCACGATAATGCAACGGAATAATAACGAACTCGGAGCCCTTGCGAGCTGAAACGGCGGCGGCTCATTAGTGCGGTGAGGCCACGGGACTCTCTGCCAAAACCTGGTCCTGGATGGTGAGGGCGAGTCGTTCGAGACTGGGTTGAAAGTAACAAGTGGCGCTCGATCGATCGCACTGTGTTTGACTTTTGTTCGTCATGCATCAACGGTGGAAGATTTGTTTTCATCGGAAACGAGTTGGTGATGATAATCAAACGAATAAGTCTTGCCAACCAGTTTGAAATTAGGCTTGTTTTTTCGATGATTACAGAGCCTTATCAAGTGGAAATTCATTCATTCATTCATCTTCTGAAGGTTTGGCTCCTATCAAGACCGCTTGTGCGGTCATATTTAAGAAGAAGAAGAAGAAGAAGAAGAAGAAGAAGAAGAAGAAGAAGAAGGAAACTTGTTTTGCAACCAACTGGAAAAGGCCATTCAGCAAAACTATCGGAAGTCAGGCCCGGCAGCAATTAGCAATAACTAAGTTACGCCCAATTGCTGCTGCAAACAAATCCCGAATGATTGACAGGCGGATGACAGGTTGACAGGTATTTGGAAGGTAAATGGGTTTTCAAAATAAACGATGCGAGAGCAGTAGAGTGAGCTGCTCTACCCGTCTCAGTTAGGGCCTACACATTCGAAGGAGATCGCCTGATTAATCATCTAACCTTTTGATAGTGCTTCCCGTCCATTTAACACTTCCGATCATATTTTTATGACACTTCTCCTCCCACTTAGGCTGGTTTTTTTAAATGGACTCCTCCAAACACGCATTAATCTTTCTTGCTTGCTAAAACCCCGGTATTATGTGAAATTTCTCAGGACCCTGGCTGGTAACGAATGAACGGAATTAGCAAAACGCGTGAAGGAATGTCCACGAAGCGAGCGAGTGCGGGCATAAAAGTGCCACAGGAGATAAGATCACCATTACCAGGCGCTGGTGTAGACTTAATTTAATTAGGAATCCATCCTTTGCACGCGATACTTTGCCAGCTCCACCACGGTTCCATGGCAAGGTTTTTTTTTCTATGTACCACATCACAAGGTGTATCCGCGCAAGAAAACGCGTCTGGCGGAGCGAAACCACCACCTTACCTTGGCCAGGGTGGCAAATATTTGACCGTTGGGGCAATCGCCTGAGAGGATAGTTTAATTATTTGCTTCTTGATAGCCGGTGGTGGTGGTGCGCTAGCAGAAAGAACGTAGGGTGGGACTGACTTTATCGGGTACACCTTTTTGGGATACAGTGAGGCGAGTTCTCTGTTGTCTGGGCTGGTTAAGGGTCCCCCTTTATTGTACTGCAAAACGTGGCGCGTTTTGTTGGTGTTTACATTCCGGCATGATAAGAGGTTGCTGTTTTTGTGAGCTAAGGCTTTAAACGACTTTAGTGTACACCGCGATCGGTCGTTTGTGTAATTCAAACGTTGTGTTAAAAACCTCAAGATCATTTCATTTCTTAGATTGAACTGTACTTTTTAACAAGAATAATCAATTGTGTTTATGCAAGAGCTTGAACATCTTAAACTATTCCGGTTGAAAAGAAGGTACTTCAAACAATACAGTTTATGTAAAGTGCTGCGAAAGTTAGGGGTTATCCTCCGGAAGAAAGCATTTTACCTGAATGAAGTTAGCGACTTACGGCTAAAACGGTTTCTTCAGAATTCTCTTCTCCCTTCCAAAGGTAATCCACCCTTTTCTGTTCATCACAGTTATTTGCGTGCCTGGTTGTGATTAATAATTGAAGCTTTATCAATGTATGGGGAGGGCTCGGTACAGGTACAGACGGTTGGTGCGCGTACCTACGACCTCTGAGACCTAATTTTTCGACGTTGCGCCTTCCCTTTTACGAAGCTAGCGCGCTTCCGGACAGACTACCCAGTTTTCCTTTACCAAAACCTCGTCAACATCACGACGAGAGAGAATGCGGGAGGGGTAGAGGAAGTGTTGTGGAAAACGATGAGACGGTGAAGTTTCGCAAAACAAGCAACCGAGCGACTCAAGTAGCGCAACCGATGGCCCAAGAAAGGCACTACTTTTGAGCGGCGAGAGTGCACACCCCGGCCGGAGCAAATGAACTTTAATAATACGGAATTATTAATGATCATCAATTTGAAAATAAATAAAGAGATCCGTTTGTTTTCGGTTCGTTCCGAGCAAACGATGGCAATTTTATGGTTTCGATCGACGGGTGGCCACCACTTCGCGGAGCGGAAACTACCGCGGGATGATGGGGAGGGAACTTACACGGAGCGTTTCTTGCAAAGGGTTGGAAGCGCAGCTCCACGCAAACAGCGCTGCGCCACGTCTCACTGTACAAAGGCTCAACTCGGCTCCCTATCTCAATTAGAATCTTACTCAATAAATTTCACCACGCGGGCTTGCAGCGCTAGCCTGCTGTTGCTTTCGTGCTGATGCAGCGCAACAGTCCCAAACACGTACACACAAACACACACAGAAAGCACGCTGATGCTCGCAAACATTGCCGATTTCAGTGTTTTTTCCCTTTCGCTCTAGAGGCACACAGTTTTGTCTTGGTTTGAGATCAGTAAATAAGAAAAAAGATGGTAAAAGCATCGGCAGGTCTTCTCCCTTTCCTTTGGGCAGGCCACAATGTGCGGGAGAAAGGCTTCACGAGGCGGCCCAGCTCCATATTCCCGTTTAATCTTACCTACCACCGAGCGGAAGATCAAGAGTCCGGCAAATGAAAACAAATCAAATTTAAAACGTTCACACATCAAACAAACAGGGGTATTGCTAACCCACGGCAAGAAAGAAATGGGTGTGTGTGTATGTGTGTGTGTGTGTGTGTGTGTGTGTGTGTGTGTACTTCGGACATAGCTTTCCGTTCCCAGACTGGAGTGCGCCTACGGGTCGACACCCTCCGGAGGCGAGATCACACTACAACTGCTGCACATTGTTTACAAACAAATCAGCAGTTTCGAACTTCTACTTGTGATCGCAATTCTTCGTCGTGTGATCTCTACCGGCAGGTTAGGAGCCGCACAGAAGCCCTTCGGGGTCATACCTTTCAAGCCCTGAGGTGATGTTCGTTGCTGATTGCTTCAACCGTCCGCGCAGCACGTGTAATTGGCACAATCGGCGAAGGGATCTAGCTTGGATCTAGCGATCTGCGACGGTTACAGCTGGAGATGATCCTGCGGGATCTCCGCCGGTAATTCACCGCTGCTACGTGACGTTTCGCAATGAGGCTTTCAGCTGTCATCAGAGGGGCAGTCAGGCATGTGCAGTCGGATGCCATTGCGGGTTGCGGTTTTGTGTGTAATTGTACGCCCTCCTCCCGGTCGCTGGGAAGGAGATGTGGCTGCGGTCCAGACACTAAGGCTACTCGCCAGTCCGGTTTTTGGCGCTAGTTGCGAACGTGTGAGTGTGTGTGCAAGAAGGTGACACTGGTGTGGCTTCGCTTCCATCACGCCCGACGCAAATTGGTCCATAAAAATGGGAACGTGAGATAGTGGATGCCCCAGCGTGCTAGCAGTAATTAGCAAAAGCAACCACCGGTGCAGATCCTCGTCGGCGGTGTCGTTCACCAATGCACGGCTCTTGCATCAACAAAATGGTTTACCTCATGTGATCTGCAGAGTTTGGGACGGGACAGTCCGCCACGCTGCAGCACTTTGGTGCTAGATCTTTGATAGCAGTCACGCTCTTGCGCATTTATCACGATGACAAATACTACTTCCCCGATCGTGCGAGGTATGTGCCCCGGCGGAGGTGTTTTGCAAAAATCAGATGTGGAGAATGGTTCCACCAGGACCAGATCGCTCACTGTTCAATTTGTGTCGTGAGACCAAGGGTGTACACATTTTCATTCGTCACTATTCAGCTGTCATGCGATAGGCGTGATAAAGTGGACACAATGTTTATTGGCAGTACCGTGCATATACTTTTGCTTGAGCGGAGTCTGCTAGGTACGGAAAGGTAAACACACAGATTTATTCCTAGCAGAAGCACTTACTGCTGATTAATTCAATACGATTTGATCCAGCAAAGAGGTAAGCCGTACAAAAAACTAGAAGAGTCGTTGACGAAAGCGTAAAGAAGGAAAGAGTCTCACTCTCTCTCTAAATTGTTCACTCTACATGCGGTGGTTAAGATCTTGCGCTCTCTATCGAAAAGCGAATAGTGTCGATTTTAACTGCTAAAGTACCTCAACCTTACTGCCTTGTTGATCTACTCGGATGCTCGATCGTTCCATCTCATAGATACGAGGATCGAATTCAATTCACGCCCCTGGACACTGCATCAACAAGTGTGCCTTCGTTGCATGTAGGATATATTATCCCCTTCACGACTCGCGGAATGGACTCATCAGCATCGTAATACATCTGACCTACCGAAGCGACCTTTGACGATCGGGTTCCGAGCTATCTTCTTACCGCCGCCACATGGACTCATCCTCTCAATACTCGGGGAAATATTAATTAATACACACTCCACAGCACTTAGAGTACTGGCCGTATCGATATGCAGCGCGCCAGTGCCTCAATACGCGAGGCTAGACGATTACCAATCTAATTGGATTTGGCTGTCAGTTTGGCGAGTTTCACTTCAATTCCTTACCGAAGATTGATGCCCGTGCGATGATAATTTCAAAGCTGATGAAGATGACGGGTACTTGTGCGATGGTGGTTGCACATTCAAGTGACATCATTCAAAGTGCTGCGTGCTACTGTTTTGCTACCGCACGTACGCAACCGAACCGAGTCTGGGTGCTGCGGTTAGGCGAGACGAGCCATTTTTACGACCATCAGAAGCCGTTTGAGGGCAACTCGAAGGAGCAAGGCCTGGCCTGTGTCTAAATTTTTCAGATTAGTGTGTCTAATTGCAAACTTATAACTCGGGTTTTCGGGTGGGGATAATTTTATTGATCGTGAACCGACGGCGGTGCGTTCGCGAAGTGTATTGAAGATCGTTCGTCATCCATACCGGCTGTGCGTCTTGCCGGAGTAGAGGGTTAATAATCGTTGCGGGAAAACGGACGAGGAGCTTACCCGGCCGCCATGACAAGTTTGCACAGTGATGTAACAGACACTCGTATTCATTACACTAAAACCACCGTGTACGCCTCCGTACGATCGCATCATCGTGCAAAGGGAAAAGAGTTAGAAGGGGACTGTTTTTCGTTTGATTAGTCGCTTGCCGCCGCCATGGTGCTGTGTTTTATGACCGTTCTCATTCATTGAAGCGAGCAGGCGAAGTGAACACACATGTGCGAGTGTGCTTAGAATCAGAAAAGTAACAGGTTGGTGACGTGATCGCGTTGAGCTAGAGTGCTGGAAATAAACTGGTACTGGTGCCGTACTAGTCTGTTTGAAGTAATTTTGCAGACGTCGCCTGTTTTTTCTGTTTATTTTGAAGTTGTTTTGAAGCTATAATACAACTATGGGTGCTCGGAAGTGGGAAGCAATCCCTTGTTTCGTTCAGACACACGCAACAACCCACAGAGATACACACACACCGACAAAGAAGATCTTTTTACAAGACATTGACAAGAAAAACTAAGCTCCCCAGCCACGTGGTGGAGAGTGGAAATATTTCATGCCTTTTTATTTGCCCCTTTAAGCCTGCATTTTAGCTCGCTCGCAGCGCCCCGGCCCGATAGTACGCGCCACAGCTCCATTTCACCTACTTTATTTAATCTCACCAAATAAATGTGTGCAGCTTGTGAAAAATCCCTTCCGCTCCGCGCCTAAGCGCCATTCGTCGGGCCCTTCCCGCAGGGGGGTTACAGCGGGCACGGAAACAAAGCGCACACGTCGGTGGTTTTCCACTAAAAATAGTGTCGTGCCTTCGCTGCTGACAGGCCGGCGGAAATTAGACATCGCATGCAGACGGGGCGAGAGCACACACATATCTTTGGCCAGCATCGGAAGTTTTTCGTACGCGTCTGCCTAAATTTAGATCCGTATTCGACACATTTACGCGATCATGGAGGGTGGCAAAGGTAGAGAGAACGGGACATATATGAAGAGAGGGACGGAGAGAGATAGAGAGCATAGAAAAAGGGTATAAATTTTACGATTTACCGGTAGTAAAGCGGCGTCTCAGATTCGAAGGTGTGGACACCTTGAACAGAACACAGAACACGGTGTTTTTGGGGTTGGCGTTGAAAAGGGGAAGAAAATAGACAGCCTAATAATCGCACGTGATATGGAATCCAATTTCAAATCTCTTTTTCCACATTCCTCGGTGGGAAGCCCAGAGTGGCAATATTGTGTGTATGAAATGACAAACAAAATGAAACATTTCACCAGTGTGGTAAAAGTGGCACTCTCATAAAACCATCAGTCAACAGCGTTAACACCCACTTTGGGTCATTTTGCGGGGGGGTGGGCATTTGTTGTGCGGTTGTGTGCTTCTCCGCACAAAAAAGCCCACATTAGTTGATCTAACAAACGATCTGGGATTTTTTTTTACAACCATCTCCTTCCTCCCCTAACACACACACACACACACTCATTATCATATTGCTTTGGAGGAGGCGTTTGCCGTTGCTGGAACCACGGACGCCTTCGGGCTGGTTTTGTTGTTTGGTGGAGAAATCGAACGGAAACAAAGCGCGCACTGCTGAGGTCTCCAAAACGGAGTGCCCCTTTCTTCCTAATGTCGCACGGTAGTGGATAAAAAAAAACACACACACACAGTGGGCAAACAATCCGTTTGATGAATTTACAAGTTGACAGTATCCATTACCGATGCTAATCGATACGGGGCAAATTGGGGGAAAACGAACACTTTTTATTTCGCTGCCTCGTTTGGAGCTTGATCTTTGTACAGGGAGTGTTAGGTACAGCAGCAAAAAAAATCCTTCCGGAATGCGGAAATCTGTTTCGCTCACAACGCCATCGCCCACAGCTGCGAGCATGGGGCAAAGCTAGTTACCAGGCCGTTGCAATTGCAAAAACAAGAAACAAAATAAACGAATTACGGCTCTTGCAGGCTTGGATTGATAGGTTGGTTGCTGTTTTGTTTGTTGCTCATTGCTTGTGTTGGGTGTGTTGGAAGTGTTGTTTTGTGCAAAATAACGAGCGTGAACTAGAAACGAAACGCGAACATCGCGACACCAAACTGTGACCAACGTTGGGCGGCAACTGTGTGAAGCGGTGTAATTTATTTAACGAGATTGAATTTATTTTACAGCAGCAATTTGTAGTTGTGTGATTTGAACTAGTGTGTTGTGCTTTAAGTTAAACTGTTATGCAAAAAACGTTATCGTTAGTGCAACAGTGCAGTGTCGCAGTGTAGCGTATGTTTGTGCTTTATTCCGATGAAAATGTTGCCTTCTAGAGACTATCAGCGTAGTGACAACTGTAGTGATACTGATTGCTAAAAATAATGGATGTATCGGTAAGTACTCAACTAGAGTAAAATCCTTAAAAGGTTTGAATTTTTTGAATCACTCATAAATCAAATGTTCTGTACTGCTGCATTTTGTTATAAAAAAATGGAATGTTTAGAAGAATTGAATGCAAGATGTCGCGATCAATCTGCCTCTTATTCAACTACTCTTGAGAAATACTCAAAATTTGAATAGAATAGGCTCTGGTTAATTGAAATGCACGACAGCTGTAAAAAGGTTAACATCAGGCTTTCACTTGGGTTTTATCTCTTGGGGTCGTTGCGGATCATTTTTCATCCTATAAATCTCTAGAAACTATGCAAGATTTAGTTATAACTTATTTAAATGCTAAGAGGTTCAGTAATAGTTATAGCTTGGAACCCATTACAGGGATGCAGACAGAACAGTGTTTACTGCTGAAAGTGTAAATACAAATTCTAAAGCAAAGCTGCTTCCTCTCAATTCCACAGCAAAGCATAAAACATTATACATGCTGAATATGGTTCCAGGAATGTATCGATCGGTTAATGTCATAAGGGATTTATAGTTTACATCGAACTCGGCGTCGGGCACTACATCATACACTACTCAGGCAAAAGCAAAATACCGACTCATCAATCATTCGTTGTACACAAACATACACACACACATACTCGGCTTATCAAAGCCGACCACCAGACATGCATTCACTACTTCAACATAAGTGTGAGTGTGTGTGTGTGGGGGGGGGGCTTACAGCGAACCCACAAAAAAGGAATAAAATCTACATTTTCCAGTCTGCAGTCTGTTTTCACTGCTGGCGATGGAAAAAGGCACCCGAGTGCCCTCTTAACCTTTTGGAGAGGGCTAGGAAAGACAAAAGCAATAAATTTGTCTACGCGTCTCTGCGCCTAGTGCAGCACTCTCTTTATCATTTTTTATCTTTAATTTCGATGACAAATGTTTCGAGTGCTATTTACACGGGCCCTACGAAGCAGATGCAAAACGCTCGCGGTGGAGTTTTCCCTGCTCTCTGGGTTTGTTGCGGAGCGTGTCTTTCATACGCTGTCTTTCTCTCCCGACACTCTTTCCCGTAAACATTTTCTTCATTGGAAAGAGATCTTTTTTTGCTGTTCACAACGAAGCTCAAAAACCTCTCGAGAAAAAAAATCATTTTTATGATAAAGAAAACATAATGTTGAACGAGTGCATATGCGCCCAGGGGGAACGGGAAACAGGAAACCTACAAATTTATTAACTTCACACTTTGTTTCAACAAGTTAATTCTCTCCGACCCCACGTCGGCCGGGCCCCGGCACGCGAGAGGGGTGCATCGAATGTTAGAAGAAGAAAAGAAAAAAGACTACAAGAGATGAACAGACAAAAAACAAGATAAAAGCAAAACTTTAATGCTCGCCCCGCTAAGCAGCGTGTAGTTTTTCGGGGCCGCGTTTGTTTTAAAGGCCGCTTCTTCGGCTCCGTTCTGGCCATCCCCTTGTTCGTGGGGTATCCGCAACACGACGAGAGAAGAAAAGAGGCATACTGCGTTTCTACTTGTACGCACGCGTGTACCGCGCGCCGCAAAGTGCATAAATCCCTGCTGCACACAGATGCATTGCTCCGATGTATGCTGTATGTGCGTTAGTAATTCTCGAGAATTGTCGATGGTGTATTTTGGGGGGTTTTTTTCTTCTCAAATCCGCCGATGTACGGTTCGTGTTTGTGTATATGTGTGTGTGTGTAAAATGCACTCTACAACATGAGGAGGAAAGGTACAGGAAGCAGCAAGATAATAATAATGTCGGTAATATGTTTACATTCGGTTTTTTTTGGGGGGAAGATAAATATTGTTCCTTCACTATCCCCAATCGCACCCGAGAGGAGGAGGGTGCACCGGGGAGAGATGGCGAGACGCGCATTCTTATATGGACGCCGGACCTTTTCTCACCCGTGCGTGTTTCGATTTGCTTTCCGTTTGTGCGGTCGCGACGTTGGAAGAAGGTCGAAAGGCCGACACGATCATCTTCCGCGAGACGGTGACGATGATGTTGATTTCTTTACGATCGACTGTATCTTATTTCCGAGCTGCACATCGCTATTGCGCGCGCCGATGCGAGCCAAAGTCACAAGCGCACAGTGCCCGGTTGCGGTGGAAGTCCGGGTGGCCTCCGGGGCTGCGCTTAATCGACGGAAATCGTTTAAATTTTATTCTAAAAATACAAGAAACGGTGAGCCGTGAAAAGTCGGCGGAAAGCGGAGGGGTGTGCGGAGGTAGTGAAAAGGGGAGTTTATTTATCATGCAGCATAAGTAAGCTCATCTGCTCCCATGATGAGTAAGGGATGTTTCGGTGGAGGTTTCACTTTTAGGACGAACCTTATATGTTGCAATTTTAAATTACGAGTGTTCCGCCAACTGTCCATAAAAATCAACTACCAAAATAGGCATTCCATGACGCGGAGCAGGCATTTCATTCGATTCGTGACAGTGAAAAGCGACGCTCACAATCCCACCATCCTTTTCTGCATCCCAAAACGACCAATTAGCAATTATTAAATAATGTTACTCAACGGCATAAACATGGTCATTTCGTGCCTGCCCGCTCTCAACCCTTCGCTCGTGTCCCGATGCTCAAACCATAAGGTGCAGCGCGCTTGCAGTGGTTGCGTCGTGTGTTAGAAAATTACACCCTTCGCTTCGAGAGCGTGTACTTTACCCTTTTTACCTAAAATCGGTAATCAGACGTCAGACAACAGTGTGTATGTGTTGTCCCCTTCGAGGGAGCCACAAGGTGTGTGTGCACTTTTTCGGACAGCTACAGATAGAGGACAGTCTTGCACACCTTCGAATGGATTTGAATCTGCTCGTGAGAAAGCCGACGGACGCTTTACTACTTATGCCCGATGGAATCTCACTATAAAGAAAAGAAAAAAAGGTAACCAATGTCTCGGTACCGATGCATCTTCACACAATCGGAAGGGACGGAAAATGGGAGAGGTTGTGTCTTGTCTTCGGAAAGTAAACTCCAAAACCCATTAAATAAAGTATCTTTTCCGCTCAATTCCATTGCCCCTACGGTCCCGGTATCTGTGGGGCTGTGGGCATTTCACCACCTTTGGGGAAGATTGGGCATCCCGTGTCCCAAGGAAACACTGCGTAGGGTCTCCAGTGGAAAGACTTAGCTGCGTTAAACACACATACACGTACATCAACAACATGATACATGTCCCGATAGTGTGGTTCAAGGGAAGACACTGCAAACGCAGCAAAAAAACACCCTCCAATTGCTTTTTCCATTCCAACTACTGCGAACATGCGTGTGGTCAGCCAGTAAAAATGCACTAAACGATGCGCAATGTATTGACCAGATGCTTTGCAATTGGCACATTTATGCGATTGGTGGATAAGACCGGGTCGAGACAGAGAGAAAGCGAAAGACTTGATGAGTTTTGCAGCACGATAAAACGGCGCTTTCATCGGGGTCGTCCTACTGGTACGCGTCCACCTCGTCATCAGCTCAATTGAATTATTCTGTCATGAACAGGCAATAGGGTAGGATCATCGCACAGGGGGAGACTTTTCCACGGGCGCATCATCATACCAAGCGACACAATCTCGTACATCAAGTATGCAATTAATTATAATGCTTGGCCAGAAGAATGATGGCCCTTTGAGAACATTGAGCAGTGAGCAGAAGAATCTCGTTCTTTGTTGATCGTTACGAGACGAGCACATGGATCCAATACGATGGTTTGGCTTAAGCCGAACGTAACATGAGCTCATCCGCATGAGCCCGGCTTGTAGATAGTGCTGTCACATGTGTGTGTGTTGGTACAGCTGCTGTCTAATCGTGTCCCTAGACGCAAACAACTCAAAAACACTAGGTCACCCATGCCCTGGCAGAGGCTTTTTGTCTCAAAGGGAACATACGACGCTTGCAGCGCACAAATTTGCAAAACCTCCAACAGATGCCTCACGGCTTTGATAAAGCTACCGTCACAGTAGCGGCGGTTGGGTGCCTCTTATCTCTTGCAGCATGGATTTGTGTGTAATCTTCAGCTGTCTTTGCTAAATGTGCCATTAAATCGCATGTAAATCACTTTGCCATGTGTGCGCTGACAGTGTCACATGGGTTGACAGCGTTTGAGTGACAGTACAGAACATTTGGAGTGATTCAACCGCCAAATAATAATCAAAAACATTAACCCCACTTTTCTCCACCACCACTTTCAGCGCAAGGCGCGGTATACGGATACCTCGTACCTCATCTTCCAGCAGCTGACCAAGGGCGATGTGCTGTACGCGTTCCCGCTCGTGGTGGGGCTTATACAGCGCTCGCCGAGGAAGAGCGCCGCCTCCCCGAGTGTACCGTCCTCGCCCAAGCCGCGCACGGAGGTGAACGAAGCGCTCGTGATCGACAGCCCGGAGGAGTCGTTCCTGGGCAAGCAGAAAAAGCCCAACACCTACAAGGCGAAGGATACGCGCAAACCGGCCGGAAGTGGGATACCGCGCCGGCAGAGCAAAATCGCCGAGAAGCGCAAAAACCGACGCAGCTTGGAGCTGAAATCGGTCGAGGAGGTGTCGCGCGAGGAGGAGGAAACCAAAGAGGAAGATGAAACGAAGGTGCAGGTCTGTGATATATCCGGCCGTGGGGGAGACGGAACGGCGGCGGCACCGTCGCCCTCGTCCAGCAATCAACCGCGAACGATCAGTGTCATCAGCAGCGACGAGCCGGACAGCGTGCAGAAGGACATACAGGTGGCGGTCGACTTCCATCACCGGCCCAACTCGGAGGTGGAACCATTTCGGGCGAGCGCGATCGAAGCGAACAACAACGATCTGCGGTGCAAGACGGCCAACGAGCCTGACCGGGCGCGGGCAGCGGACTCCGATGTCGAGTCGGTTAGCACGCTTACGCCCAGCATTGGGCCGGGCACGGATCTGCGCGGTGCGGACGATGGCAAGAGTGAACCGCAGCAGCGGATGGCGGCCCCCGGTGTACAGATTCGGCGCAAGCAGTATCCGTACGAGCCGTGCTATCTGGTCGGGTCGGAGTTCAGTGACACGAGCGATTTCACCGATACCGCCAGCAGCGTCGCCAGTGACCTAGATGAGACCGAGTACGCTCGGGTTGAGCTCCGCAAGGTATGTGTGTGTGTGTGCAAGCGATAGTGGTAGAACAACGTCCCCTACCGGCTCCGGTGTTTGAAATGGGTTTGGGCTCAGGTTACGGGAGGGTTTGTTTACCTTGCGCAAGGTGGATCGTAAATGCCCGGTACCGATGTCTCTCGTGCCGGGTGGCCATGTGTCGGTGGCAGCGATATCAAGACACCGGGAGTCGCCACTGAGCCCTAAATTGAAATATGGCATCGACATCAGTTTGACAGTTCGATTTTACCACCATCATTCCTTGCGGGAGCTACGTACAATGGCAAAGTGCACAGAGTGACAGCAGCGGGAATTCTCATGTTTGACAACGGCTCCAGCATAGGGCGCGGTCAACGGTCACGCGATTGATAAGTCTCGCGCCGGCCGTTTGCTTTCGTAGTGTATCGATGGTCAGCTACCTTTAGCATTAGATGGGCTGTGTGGTTGTTTTTTGATTCGTCTCTCAAACAGATTGAAATTGAACGGCTATCAAGTGACACACTGCTACGCCCTCCCGTGCGCCCATCCACGATCGCATTCTTTGATGGACAGTTTTTCAGGCAATTTATTACCCGAAGCTTTATTGGCAGCTTGGATGGAAAACCCAGTCGGCAAGAAGGGGAAAGGAGAGCTAAATTCACCCACCCCGTGAAAGATTGATCCATCCGTGGTCCTTGATGGCGTTTTATGGTGGTCGAAATGAAGCGTTAAAGTGTTTCCAAGAAATCGAAGGTCGTGTGCGGTTGGTGCGTCTGTTTGTTTTGTCCAGTTGATGTAATTCTTTCCTCATGCCCTTTTCCAAGTGGGCAGCGGGAATGTCTTCAAATGTATACATTAAGACATTCATATACATGATGGGTTGTTTCGTAGCCATTGTAAGGCTGGGGTGTAATTTGATACACAACAATCAATTTGTTAATCACTTGGGACGAGTGAAAGCACACTGTGATGCAATGAAGAAGGAAATTGATGGTGTGGTGATCGAGTTTCTTCAATCTTCAATAAAATATCATAAAGAACTAAATTTTCCCCCAATTCTGTGACGATTCTGAGTGGAAAGAGTTCGTCCGCACACGAAAATCCGCCGTTAAAACGCTTAACTGTGAGCAAAGCGTTGCAACGTGCATGCTTTCAGAAATTTCCTACAGATGGCGCTGTGATGACGGTAACGCTTCAATCCGTGTGTCTCGGATAAGTGTGGTTCAACTGTGGGTAGTGTGGAGGACTCTTCGGTCAGTTCAATTCATTAGAAAATTGTTTGTAAATTATGATTACTTTGACATTACCTGTTTAAAGTAACGTTTAAAGTAAACAAACTTAAAATTTTTGATATAGTTTCTTTATAAAATCTACAAATTGATTGTTTGTATATCAATCTAATAGTTACACAAAATTTGTTGAATAAAAATGTTTACAAGTTGTCCTAACGTACTTCAAAACTTCTTTTCACATATTTTTCACATGACTTTCTGTTTAGATGTTGCACAGGGCGCGATTGATTCCACGGCTGTTCGAACCATTAAACCTGACCCGCCTGACGGTGATGCCTGCTCACCGATAGCGGCAAAGCATTGTGCATATTAGCGGGACATCCTTCGATTTTTCTCCACCGTGCGCAATTTCGTTCGCTGATTTTGCTTCCTCCCGCCGCTCTAAGCGCTTCGAAAATTAAATTGTCTTCACCGCGTGCCGGCTTTACCAGCTCGGGAGAAATGGTTCCTTGCGGCGGTCTGTTCGCCTGTGTTTTCCACTCTTTCATTCTTCGCTGTCTTGTTTTTTGTTTTGAGTTTGGAAAATTTATCTCAAATTAATCACCTTCCTCTAACTACTACCCCATCTCTCTGTGTGCGGCACTGGAAGGCATAGATCGGTCGGTCGGGTACTCGTGAGGCACACGATTTTCATCGCGCCGTACACGGTACAGTGCGGCACGAAGCATAATGCACCCGCCGCCTGGTCATCTTGGCTAGCCTTTGGGCAGTGACCATTCACTGACCGACTGGCCCACTGATGGAGCGCAACAAAGAGAGAGAGAGAGAAAGGGAGAGAGCGAGCGAGCGAGCCGTCGATGGGAATCGATACAGAGCTGTTGTACAGAGATCCCTCCAAGGGAGACCCACATTCCTGGCATCCTTTTCCCCACAGTCGAATGCGCTCGCTAGGCCGGCAATGGAAGTTGGTGATAAAAATCTAGCATTCAACGGGCAGCGGAAACGCATCTCCAAAAGGAAAAAGCGTGTTGCCGGTTGGAACAGTAAAGCATGAACGAGTAATAAGTAAAAACCAAACCTAGCCCATCTCCTGTCCCACGTCTCGTAGGTACGCCTCGCGCAACAGATGAAACAGATGTGGGAATATTGGAGCTCGCCCTGTCCCAAAGGCGAGTTCGGTGTTTGTTTTCCATAGTCAGTGAATAGTGGTTGGTGTGCGGTGGTGGCGAGGGGGAAAACTAAAGGCATTTTAGAAGATGTCTAGATGTTTGCTTTCTAGAGCCGGAACAAATCGATCACCCATTCAACCCTTCCCGCGTTTGTATAACGCATTATTGCGCCCAGTTCTGTCTAGCTCGCCGTGTTTTGTGTGGGCATGGCAGTTTTATGTTTTAATCTGCGCTCACAGCTGTAGCATCCATAAAAAAACACACACACACAAGGGAAACGGTCAGTTGGTGGGCGGGCTCAACTGCGGCCCGAGGGAGAAGCTGTGGCGTTATGTAAACAAAGCGGGATTGCTTAAAAACATTGAGCATGAGTGTGATTGGTATGGATGTTTTATTTGTGGATGTGATCGTGTTTCTTCTTTTCCGCAGATATCTGTTGGGAGCTATCAGTATGCTGTAGAATGGTCAGTTTGCCTGACGGCATGAAGCGCGAACCTGCGTCCGCTGTAGCCATTTGATTGGCATTGAACTAATATTCGACGCTCTGTGACGTAAAACTGTTTTACGGACAAGCCATTTCCGTTATCAAAAATATTGTCTTTGTGCTTTCTTCAAAATTATGACAGCTTGGTGAGATATGTAGACGCAAATATGCTGTCATGAGTTCATATGTATTAATAACAATTTCATCATCATTCAGTAATCTTCCAAAACTCTACCAGAGCCAGTCAATCCATTATGTATTCATAAAATAGTTCACAAGTTTACATCCTGCTATCCGATAAGATACGCTCAACAATCTTAACGCACAGGTGTGTGATAATTGAAGGAGTGTTTTGCTGTTTCGGTGACGTTCAAACTAGTTTCTGTTTGCTCTGTCGTCCGAGCACAAACTTCCCATGCTATTCGTTTGCAATTTACATCTATTATTCAAATGAATCGAGCGCGCTCATGCTTTGACAATTGTTCGTGGCTGGCGAAGATTAGAGGTTTAAGATGACCGACAGAGACGATACACCAAAGTTTGTCTAATCCGCACACACACACACATAATCTCGATGGTGTGAACAATCTCAGATCTCAAGGAAAGCTCATTCAATTCCACCGAAGGACACCCGGGAGGTTCCGTTTAATGGCTGAGAGGCAGACCAGTTTCTGGGACGTTGTGCATACGATTAAAGTTTGATAGCATAAGTTTCGCTTCTATCAATCCTGTTTTAACGAACAAAAAGCTATCAATATCGTTGTGAGCTAGCTCGTATCAGAGATGGCGGGTGATTTAATCACGCCTTATTCATGGTGCTACTGTCTTGTTTTGCGCTTTTATCTCACCATCAAACAGGACAATATCGTTGCTATTTTATCTGGTACATTGCGGGATTGTCTGTGTACAATGAGACCAAATCACCCGAGGGAGCGTTCGTTGCCATCAAAGACCTGCAAGTAGAGCTGGCATCATGTTGCAGAAAATGTTGCTCAGACGGCGGGAGTTGTAATCTACCCGTGCATCTAAAGCTTCTTTTCTTGCTCACTGCAACGTGTGGCGTTGGTGCCGGAACCCCTTTAAACGACTGGGAGTTTTTAGTTTGATTTCTTTCGCCCTTACGTAGTGCAAAGCCAACGCCAACTCAATGAAGACGCAAAAGCAATGTGCCGACCTGGCCTCGGTCACATTGTCGTCATGGTTGATTGTTTCCCACTAATAGACTCGTAAATTATATCCTCATGACAATTTGCGCTCCAGGTGGAAAGCCACCAGGCATTTGGGATGCCTTATCGCAATCGCTACTCCCTGCCGGGATCTCAGCCCAATCTGCAGGCGTTTACAGTAGTCATGGAAATGATCTTCCCACCGCGGGGAGTCGATCTACACCACGATGCGCCTTCGTTTCTTTCCAATCCTGCTAAACCAAGTTTACCCGTATGTTGTAGCAGAAATGTAGCCTCGCTATGCAAATCGTGTTTAACCTCTTTCAAATGTGAAACATCTTCAATCAACAACAACAACAACACGCCACACCACACTGTCCACATTGCCAGCGTTTGATTCGTCATCGTCCCAGCACACTATTGCAAACATCGTTGCAGTAAACAGTTGACTGCACCTTTTGCAAAACGGTGTCAAAAGGTACTCTTCGCCAGACTCTCCGTCAAGGCGAGACACTTCGTGTGAGCACCGTAATCCTCTCTTCTTCGCTGAAAGGATTTAATGTCACCTCAAATACCCCTACGCCTCCCGATGACGATGCACAGCCGTCAATCTTTGCATCTTGCGCTGTTTGCGCATATTTCACCCAACAATCTGTGTCAGCGGTTCGTGATAATGCATGATGGGTAGTTTTAACAGCTAGATTTATGATGTTTTTACGCTATTCACCACACACTGAAGAGTGCAGTGTTCTGGTTTCGATCGGGTAGAGGCGTTTGCTCGATGTCGTTCTGCTAGTTCCCGTCCCGGTTGTCTACTGGGTTGCTTTTGTGACCTTTGTATCGAAAGCAGCAATGCGACCGGAACCACTACGGCAGCATGACCTCAAGGCACCTGAGTGCAATCGGTCAGCAAATTTCCATCTCAAAATTATCGCCAGGAAAATGAACAACACGCAAGTAACGACACTACGCAGTTGAACGTAGAATTACTACTACATAAATCATCATCTCGTGCACTTTCTCGCCAACTTATTGCCGGCGTAAGATGATCACGCGAGCCCGCTCGCGTAGTTCGACGATCGTGGAAAGCAGGACTTTGGTTGAACAACGTGAACATGACACGAGCAATCGGGGTACATGATAAACTTGACCGTAACAGCACCATCGCACACACGCCAGTAGACGGTCGGAAGGCTCTCTCACGGATATCTCACCGAACGGATCCGATAGCACGCGGTCCTTGGTGATCGCCGTGACATGACTGATGAGCCGCGCTGGATCGTTACGTCCCTTATCCCCCGGGGGTGCCTCTATGTACCATCGAGCGTGCTGGATCGTTGAACAAACCCCGTTTGGGGTGGGGAACGGTTCAGTAGCATGGTCCGCGTTCCTGGCCCTCTTCCGAACGCACCTGATTGACACATTTGGACTCGAAACGTCGAACGTCAGGTCGTGTTTGTTGGGGTTGGAATGTTAGCGTACGCGCGCTGGCTGATCTACACGGTCGGCTTCCTCTGATGCTTTGGCATGCAACCGGTATGTCGGATCGCACGGATCAAAGCATGAAAAGCTCCGCGTGCTTTCGTACCTCATTGGCTGGAGTAGGAATAGTTTCCAGGGGAAAAAACGGAAAACATATCCGCATTCACACGGCCATGGTAGGCAAAATGGAAGAAGGCACCGTTTCGCATCTGCAACATATTTCAAGATCTGCATCTTTTACGGCGGCGTAATATGAGTAATCGCTTAGATTACATCATCATGCGGCGGATTGTTTTAATAAATAAAACGCTTCTTCTTCAGCACGCTTGAAGACCTTCAGCTTGATTAGCATCTTTTGCAGCTCAATGTTTACCATTAACATTATGGTCTAAAACCGATTCAATCATACCACTGGAGAAGGCATCACTTCAGGGTGTCAGTAAACGCGATGATTCTTCAAAACAGATACTGACCTTTCTTCATTGGCCTACACAAACAGTGGACCCTCTTAGGTGGATCGAGTCTACCTACAGCTCATGCGTTAGTAACGTGAGTTTCGAGCGGCACATAGCTGAACCTGAGCCAATTTCACCCCAATGGATGAAGCATTCGACGTTCGACCACATTCGACGACCTTTGACGGCGACCTCAGCCATGCGCTGACGGTGGTCGCCAGTGTCGGATGGCTCTTTGAATACTGCCGAGCCATTCGTGCCACTCTCGTTCGACCAACTGGTTTAGCTAATCCAAGCATTTCGCTTTTGCCAACTCATACAAGCCTCTCTCCTCAAGCGGTCGATCATGGTCGTGGACCGGGAGACTCGGCAATATTCCGCTTTGCCAGATTGCGGCTGCACGGTAGTGATGATGCGGCGGCTGTGGGTAGTACTCTATTCCAAATATGGGCAGCATAATACTAGCCTAATCTACCCCGACCGGCCAGGAATAATTGAGTCAAATAAGGAAGTGAAAAGCTTTATCCGCTAAGCTACCCGCTCCTGGCCGGTTGCTTCCACCAAAAGTACACCGCACAACAAACTATCGAGTCGCAATCAACATCTTTCGGACGAATTTTGGACGATCGATCGAAAAAAAAAACCGTTTGAATCGGTTTTAATCAGTCCCCAGCAATCTGGTGGCCATTTTCTGATGCTAACTAGCAGCAGTATGTTGGAGAGCAGTTAGAGTCGATATTCCTATGTTGGAGCAAATAAAATCCGGGAAGAATAAAATGCCCAGCATTGGGTGGTAAAGCTGGCAAAGGAATGACGCAGATTAATGATGGGCCGTAAACCGTTTGACGACTATATTTAGAGCGCCGGGCCACACGATGTTTCATACTTTCGAAGCACGAACTGCAAACCCCAATCAGCTGAGGTCGCCACGAGAGAGGTTCTGGCGATCTGGTATGCGTCACAAGGTTCCCTTGGGTTCAAACTTTACGACCGCGCGAAATAAAAAGAATATGATCGATAGCTTCGGCGCTGCTCAGGATCGCGTTCTGGAGCGAAGACGGCACCAAAGAACGGGTTTTTCACTCCAAAAACACAACTATCGCTTGTGATGTTTTGTAAACCGCTAGAACTCGAAACGGGATCAAAGACGCCAATGTTGGAGGTCGGTTGGGTCCGCCTCCAAAAACGAGATGTTGAGCGGAAGAGAAAAGGGAACGAAACCCCATGAATGTCACTTCATGGGTGCTATCAAAGCTTCGAGACGGTCGTTAAATTGATCGCCGTTTAATGGCCACGGGGAAGGTGGTTTTACTCCTATCGGCAAATGAAGTTGTACACCGCTCCGGAGGCGAATGCAAAAGATGTCCAACTAGTTTAAAACCGAAATGAAAAATGTTGTTTAAGCACGGCGCATGCTCCAATGTGAGTTAATTACAACCAGGAGAGTATCTCAATCCTGTAATCCTCGCATTTTCCACACAACAACGCACACACACACGCTCGATCCCAAGCGAACACTGCTACAGCAACGCTACCCTCCGTTCCAAACGTTGCAGGAGGTCTCGGGGTAAAGTGTACACCCCTAATCCACCCATGCCAAACACATTCCCGGCATTATTTTCACCAATAAATCGTTTGGCATGCACACGAACGAACGATCCCCAGAACCGGTCATATGCATGTTGGCCAGGGCGTACGTGTTCTACTTTTGCTGACCTACCACCATGCGATGGACTGCGCGCTGCGCTCGCCATATCGAAAACCCATTCACATTCCACACCACCGGTAAGGAGATTCAATCTCTCCATGGGTGGCATGCGTAGTTAGCCCGGTAGCAGGCCCGTGCGCCGCGCACAGTAAGCCACAATTAATCCGAAGGTCAATTTCTCTCTTATGACAAAAAAGAGAAAGAAAAGAATGGAGTTGAAAACGATGGTGGTGATTTATAATAACCGATTAAGCTCGCCCAGCCTGTCCCCCTTGGGCGTAGAGTGGTTGCTTTCAATGTTCAAGATGTGTTGAAAAATGGGTGTCATTCGAGCTTGACCTCCAAGGGATACTGGGCCGAACACACGGACGGAAGCTTGACAGATGTTAATTTTGTGGCATTTGTAACCCGCTTTGCTACCGATTCAATCCGCTGGGGAGTTTTAATTTTCGAGACATTTTGTCCCGATACATTGAAACTACACGGAGCTGCCATCGCTCAATCACGTCAGCTAATAAAAACGAAATGCGAAAGGAAATGAACATAAATTTCATCAAACATCATTCTAGATTTCCCAATCCTTCCTTCCTGCGCGCTGATGCCTTAATGGCATCACTGCCCGGTCAAGCGATCGCCGTACACAAGCAGACGCACTAGAGCACATGACCTCGGAAGATCACAGATATCACTCTCCAGCAGCCCATTGCCCTATCCCGACGTTTTACGCGCATTTCACTTCACCTCCGGGAGTTATTCTCGAGGTCATCGAGCAGGGAAATGGTAAGCCGCACTTCTGCTACCCTGTTAGCCACCAAACCGATTTATAGCAAACGGGGGGGGGCAAGAACGCTTTATGCAACATCCGAGTTGAAACTAAAGGGGGAAAAAATCTCGCTGATTGACTGGTTGATTAAAGTGCGTGTTGACTGTTTACCTTCTGGGTAAATGGGTGAGATGCGTTGGCTATGAGGTTCGCGTAATGGTGAAAAACGACAAGAATCACACCGGGCGTGCTTGAGATGTTGTGCCAACCCGAACCGATTGCTTCATACAGGCAGAAGCAGCGGCAAGGGTCACGACTCTCACATCCGGGAGGAGTGCGGGAGGAGTGCAGGGAAAGGTTCATTTTCACTGTACCACGCGGAGTGGGAACGGTTGCAAGTTGTTTTTAACGATTCCCATATTCCGTGCACAAACAGAACCCAATTTCAAGCGGTCAAGTTCGTCTCCCTTCCGTCGAATCTTCATGAACCTTACCACCGAGGGGTGTGATTTTTTTTAAAATCAGTGTTCCTGAACCTAGGCTAGGTGTACGCGATTGCTCTCTCTCTCTCTTTCTCTCTCTCTCTCTCTCTCTCTCTCTCTCTCTATCGTTTTTGTTTGTGTGTTTTAACCCAGCAGATCAACTACAAACCGGCGCAAGATCGCTGGATACACATTCCTCGTGCTCACACTGAAAATTCACCCGCATGAGGAGAAAATTTCTACTTCCTGAACAACGCACAGCCAGAGCGACTGGTGTCGCAATCAGGCCGGGCATACAGCACACCCGCAATACCACCTCAACCCACGCAGATTGGATTGGATTTCGAATCGCCCTGTGCTTGATGTGTCTAGTGGTGCTTGTGTAAACAATGGTAACAACGATTGGTGCATGATAAATGTATTGGTATGGCCACACGTTGCTGCCCGACCGGGCTTTCATTTTGGCACGGTCCTGCAATGTATGTTTATTTATTTTCTGTGCAATAAATCCTAAATCTGAAGTACTTTTTGGAACCTTGGGTACAGAGAAGGTAGCATAGACAAATACGTTTTCCGTGTAGCTGTTGTGGATCGTATGTGTGGAATTTATTCATTTAGTTGCTCTCTTCTGCTCCTTGGAAGTTCAATTATATTTCATTGATTCGTTTGTTTTAAATTAATTTTATCATTTTTCTTTATTTTTATTTTCAGGTAAGAATGGTTACGCTGCCTATTTGAGAGCAATTCGTAAGTACGCAAACCACAGAAAAGTTAGGAGATCCACGTTCAATAAATCTATCCAAACGATATTGTTAACACTCATTCAATATGTACTGCACTAGCCCCCCGGCTAGATATGCAACAGCATTCGAGCGTAATAAACATGTTTAATTCATTGCCGTCTAGAGGAGAGCGGGTGTATGCTGCCGATTGAAAAATGATCCCCACCGTCATAACAGATTAGCATACGTCTCGTAAAAGCTATCACATCACTAAGCGCCGACCCATTAACAGGTTCGCACTCCGACGATACACTCCCGATAGTGCACTATTAATCATGAGCTTTTTAGCTACCCTGCCGCGTCCGGCAGGTTGTTATGTGTCGTTCCCTTACCAAGACACTCGACAATCACCAGCAATTGGAAAATCGTTACATCATCAACCGGTCGATAGCCAATGCTACTACCGATCGAGAGTGGCCAAGCTCTTCAGTGTGTTTTGCACGTTCGTTCGGCCAAGTGAAGTAACTGAGGCAATCAAGATTCGAACTCACAACAAGATGCTCGCAAGCGCTCGATGCTCAAACCTAACGTCACGGATATTTTTATGCTATGACATTTCCGGCAAAGTACTCTAAACACACACTCCGCTGTCATCAACACTATTAAACGCTGACGTCAGCGCTCTGGCCAGTGTTTCAGGGTAAATGGTTTCTAAATAATTAATCAAAAATGCCGAAACCAAACGCCAGGAATTTACCCTTTTGCACGTTGCCATTCGTGGCGTGTGTTTTTTTTTTCAAACGTGGAAACCCATAAAAACCGAACTATTCGTGATCGCGCGTTGCAATCCTTTCCATCTTTTCGAGTAAGTTTCGAGCGAACTTCCCTCTTCGCACGATCCCGCAGCAAGTGTTCGTTTGAGCCACTCTGGGGCCACTCTTAGGCACCCGGAGGTGATAAACAAATCGTTGACTTTGGCACCCAATCACCCCGCGGACGGTGAATCTTGCCACTTAAGATAATGTCCTCTCGTTGCGTGTACGTTTCACCTTCGCAGAGCGCCAAGTGGAGAGAGAGGGCTCTCTGGCAAGCCAAGGGAATCCCGTTGCTTCTGCACGCAGCAAATGTGCGAAAACTAATAAACTGACAGAATTATAATTTATGAAACAATTGCTCGGTCTGGAAGGGCTGCCGTAAAAGCATTAAATGTCTTTTTTTCTCGCCAGTCTCACGGCACGAAGTTCACGATCACGATCGATCCCGGGCAGTGTTTTGCTTGTGCGCTGTCAGCTGTGATTACTCTCTTTCTCTATCCTCTTCTCATTCGCCTCGGAGTGTTTTATACTACGCTTTTACAAGATTGCGTGGTGGAGACATACAAACAGCTTGTTAAAAACCCAGAGCAGTCTTAATATTCTACCCGGTTGCAAACATTAATCGTCCTATTCCTATACATCGCCGTTTGGAATACGAGCCCGGTTGGTGTCGAGATGAGACACTGGCATTGGGAACTCGGCCGTACAGACTCAGCTGTCGTTTGTGAGACGATGCTGCGAATTACAAATGATTTAAAATACTTATGATGGCCGTAAATCTATTTTCCTGTTTGCATTTGCCTTCTGCATTCCAAGGAACTTTTTTACGTTTCGCGTGACCTTAATTTAGTTTCCTCGCGAGGCGTAGTCTGCGCAAAAGAAAACTCTTTGGAAGGATGGTCAGTTTTGAAATGAGTTTCTTGTGCTTTTGTGTACAGCAATTTCCACTCCTGACGGTAACCTGCTCGGAGGCATCGGTTCGATTGAGTAATAACGTGCCTAGTGCTCATCCCGAACCTCGGTACCCTCGGCATCGCACGGCTAACGGCAATGAAAAAGCATTCTTTCAAGGCTAGATTACTGGTTTTGCAGCGGCGACCCACTATCTATTAGACTGATCAAAACGCGCTTTCGGCAAACGCAATCATGGCACGACCTTTGGCAAACGCAATGAAAGATGGGATCAAACGCGCGAACCCTTCCCCATTCACCAGCAAAAACACTAACTGCAACGGAGGACGTACGAGAGTACTTAAACACCATCATCTTGGCCCAGGCTGGTGTGGTTCTAGAAAGTCTTACAGGCCAGCATCGCCAAGAGCGACTCGTCTAATCATGCTCACTCCCCCTTACCCAGCGGAGCCGGCGAGTCTTGGATTCCAGGTGCAATAAAATCCTACCAGACACCTCGTTTAGCAGCTTTGGCGGGAAGATTGCTTTCGGTTCGAGTGCGGTAATTATGTGTCTCTTCTAACAAGGTGGTACCTGGTGTACTGAACTCCATCGCACATCCCGTTTCTCGCTAAAGGGGAAGCGTAATTCGCTTAGAGTTGCTCCTCCGCTGGATAGCATTAATTTCTTCTTTTACGTGAACTTTCATACCCCCTTTCGCTAACACAACCGTCGATCATCGCCTAATCCTGCCCAGCTTCCCGGTAGATGTTTTAATGTGAAGGCGAAGAGCGCAAAACACAACAAAAAAATCACCACCAGCACCACATATAATCTATTTTGATTGAATCGTTTTGATTCATCATACCGCTGACATGTGGCTTTTATGTTGTTTCTTGCTCCCGTCGAGCGGATATTTATTCCCCGTTTGCTGCTCCTGCTCGGAGAAAACCCTTTCCCCGTGCTTGTTTGACGCACAACAGCATTATGCTACAGCTCCCGAAAACGGTTCCATGCACGCGTCGTGCGTTGTTTGACAGGGCTCGTGCTATTTTTGACAGCGCCGCAAAAAAAGCCGTGCATTTTCCAACGAAATTGATGGCTGGCGAAGAATGCGACGATGATGCGCCGCCCGAACGATGACGCCTGCCTGTCGTCGTTAGTTTGCCGCACGCCGCTAATCTAAAGCTGGTTGAAAGTGTTGAATTATTAATCGCATCTCAAGGAAAGGAACAAGGAGAAGCGAATGTATTTCACCCAGCCAAACACTAACGACGGTTGAGGAATTTGTGTAAGGGCTTGTGTGTAGTGTGTGCGTCACTTTAGACATCGGTCTTCGGTAATTAGTATCGATTTGATACGCAACAAGTTTGACAGAGCGGCGCACATCGATCAATCAATAAACTTCTGTCCAATAACCTCCATTGCTTTCCCAAACGACATACAACAAGTCGAAGGTAATGCAGTTACTTTGGTAACATCTAATTCCAACCACCTAAAGATTCATTTCATGCACACTTCCGTCGAGAAGAGAAAGTCCCTACCATACGCCTTTCGCGTTATTTGTGCGTTAACATTATCTGCACATTAAAGTAGGACCGTAGCGCATAAGGAAAAGGAATAAGGTGCGCAATTTGTTCGACATTTTGCTAATCAAATTTGTTTTGCGAAATGAATGATAGCCCTCGCTCACCGAAAAAAAAAACCCCTCAAAAGTGTGAGAAAACTTTGGAAAATTGCTGAACGGCTCACCACCACCATCTAAGATGAAAATAATGAAATAATTAAATTTCATTTTGTCTCTGACATTTGCATCCCCATTTGCAAGCTCCCATCTGAACCTAAACCCCGCGTTTTCCCCCCGGCTACCTTATCGTGTTGGAAGGAAAGCGTATGCCCAGCCACCACTTTGCCCACCTTTGCCGAAAGATGATTGATTAGGTGTGGAATCGTGAATTTGTAATTTGCCCATCTCGCCTAAAGTACGCCGTTGCGATGGGAAAAAGTGGGCCAAAACTGTCCAACAGCTAATGGTGGCTGATGGTTGTGAGGTGGGTGTTGCTGTAAGCCAGCAAACAACACGTTGAAAGAGCAATGTCATCGGGATAGGGAGAGCTGTATGTATGTTCCAATTCCACAACATTGTAGGATTTGGATAGGCCCTCAGGAATGCACGCGATCGAGTAGGATGGGAGCTTCAGGCAGTGCTGGCTTGCTGCCCGGTTCTTTCGGACATGATCTCATCCACTGCACATGTGGCTGCAGATCATGCTATAAAACCGTTCTTATGCGTTCCAGATGCAGTTTGGAATGGTGATCCCGATCCGACGGAATTCCAATCGCATGTATAACGGTCTTGCCAACAGTGGGGTCTGTTCTGTGGTTCCGCGAGTGTGTGTGTGTGTGTGTGCTTCGCTGCGACTGTCTCTCTAACTCATTGCCTGCCCGACACGCTGCCATCCATCACACTGCATTAACGTGTCGCCTGCGGCCGTTCCACGACCAAGGAGAGCGATCAACCGACCGTGTGATTTGTGCAATAGGGCTCCGATCGCAAGAAAATTTGCTCCTTCGCGGTACGGTATTGTTCCGGCCTTGACATAAATCATGGAGCACAAATCTTCTAACCCGATTCGTTCCTTCTACTCCATTTCAAAGTGCATTGTAGACAGAGTTGAAGCTGAGGGGAAGGTAAATAAGCTTTAACACTACCCACCACCCCCTCAACTGTCTGTTCCTCTATTTATTCGATTGGAAAATCGATAATCAGCGAACCGTACAAGCGGTTGTCATCCTTGCTTTGCCAGCTGAAAGCGTTAAAAAAGGCGCCTTTGCTGAAGGATGAATCAGCGTGTGTGCCCTCCCCTTCTGCTCGGACGAAGGGGCGGCAAAGCCCTTCCCACGCCTGCTGCCATCGAGCAGCTCGAGCAGGGTCGTTATTAATCGGAACAGCTGTTTGCGACTCGGTGGTGTGGCAGCCGCAAACGGGAAACGAGAGTGAATCTTATTTGTTTTGCGATGATCTCTTGTTTTGCAGTCTAGTTGAAGATATTTTTAGCAGCTCGTGTCACGCGAGGTAATAATTTGTAGCTTCTTTGTTGGCATCATGGCTAGAAATAGTGCACACTAAAATATTATCTTTAAAATAAGAAATCTTACGACCAATCGTTGCTACACATTGGCACAACACTTTCATTGCACCGACCTTGACCATCACATTCGTGCGGAGCGCGTTCACGAGTGGCGCATGTGACGAAAGTGCAATTTGCAACGCAATTAGCGTGCCACACAGTATCGCTCAACAGCAAGCAAGTATATCGAAAGCAGTTCTGCACACGTGCACTATTTATGCGATAAAGAAATTATTTACACCGCGCAACTTGGAAGGGAAATTTCATTTGCCTCCCCCTTTTAATGTGCTACGCGCTGAGAACGTTAATAGCGAAGGTGCGAATGTTTACACTTCCCTTCACTCAATCATATTTACCTAACTGTGTGTGAGCAACACTTTGCTACATGGCCTCTGGTTTCCAGCCACCTTTTGGCGAATCTGAAAAGGCTTCACCTCCTTACTGGATGCTTACAGATGCCACTCCATCATTTCGACAGCGTTCTTTAAGTCCCACTTCATACGACGCTGGTTCGTGGATGCCGTATCAATCCTGCACTGAACACAGGAACATAGTCACGCACGTCTGTGTGCCAGGGAATAAAATATTCCACCGTCAAACACCATCACGCAAAGTATGTTCCGGAGGAATGATGGACGCCGTCCTAACATGTACCTTCTGGCGAATTCTTTTCATCATCGATCTCTCCACACCACGACCTTAACCGATCTCGTGTCCACCATCGCACTTCCTACTTTAAAGCCCTTCGCGCCCTGCTTCCACACTCCCCTCTAGGGAGTTTTTTTTCCTTGCCGCTAAAAGTCCAGCTGTTTGCGAGTTCCTGCGGAAAGTGTCATGAGCACGTGAGAAAGCGATTTGCGTGAGCGATTCTAACGCTCCAAGCCAGTGAGCAAGTGATGGGTTAGCGCAGGAATGGTAAAGGAATCTATTTGCCAAGTTACGACACAAGTAGCTCGTATATATGTGTGTGTGCGTGTGTTTGTATGTACGGTTTGTACCATCTGTATGTGCGTTTTTGTTTTTGCGAACAGGAAGGGAAAAAAAGATCAACATAACCAACGATCCAGTGGTTCGTATAATGATCCCATAGAATGGCAAGAGTCAGCAAGAACCGTAAACTCCACTCTCTGTGTCTGTATGAGTGTTTTTGCGCTTTTTTTCGGCCTTTGCTCGTGCATGTTTTCTTTCCACTGGCCCTTCTCTGAACACGCTTAACATGATCGCGGTCAGCGATTTTTTTCTTACTTCATTCTGCTGTGCGCATGGTCCCGTTCCCGTTGCGGCTGTCATCGGACTCTGGATAAACTTTCGTCCATTAAAAAAAAGAAATGGATCCGAACCGATGGGGCAGCGCTGCCGGTGGTTGGCACTGTTGGTCAATTCACCGAAAAAAAACCCTCTTAGTGCAGAATAAACCTAAGACTGAAGAGTGGCCTATACTAGCAGCAACACATTCGCGAAAGATGGAGAGAAAATAAAACACACCGAATCGGGCAAAAAAAAGGGCAATGAAACCGATCCGCGAAAAGAGGCTCATCTTGGCTGGCTCATCGATGTTGTAAAACGTGTCGGCTTGCAGGCCTTCCCAGGCGTTAAGCGGAACACATGTGGATAAGGGTTGGTTTTAGCGCGCGCACTCGAGAGGGAAAGAGAGAGATAGACAAAAAAAGTGAGAGAGAATATGCTGGTGCGTTTGTTCCGGAGAGGAGGGATCGCACGATCGCCCTACAGCAAGGGTGTCGAACTCCGATTTGTCGATTTTTGCAATTTCAACTCAATATTTTTGATTGAATTGCTTTGATACCTAAAATTACGGACAAACTTCATAGATCATTTCAACTCACATTGCGAAACTAGATCATAAACTTGTGCTTATAATAACAGGGAATAACTTTATCATGGAGATAAAATGGTTTAAACTAAATGTTAGCAATTAGGGCCACCCAGGTAAACCATTACCTCAGGGCACAAAATACTGATAAATGTTACTGCTATGCTAGTCGATGCGTTCGTATGTTTGTGTAGGTATTTATGACTTGAATCAGTCGGCAACCTAAAAGCGGTTTTAATTGTCACCTGGAAGCAAACATCATAACGAGCTTAAGACGATAAACCTCGAATTGAATGAATTTATTATTGTTCGTAAGTTTGGCTACACGTAGATAAATCATGGTAATACAGCTAAACTCATTCTAATCTAACATTTTAAAACTCTACCAAAATAACTAAGCAATACATCAAAACGTTTTCCAACTCAGCGTATCGCCTTATCGACCCTCTCTCTCTTGCTCCCGATGCGAGCCATGCGCATCAGCCGTTGTTCGACACTCTTGCTATTGCACGCTGCCGTCGGCCAGTGCAGTGTAGAGGGGCATGAATGAGAAGCTTTCTGAACGTCCTGCCACCGGTCGAACCACACCGGAGAGAACCGTTCGCTCTCATTCGCGGAGAGTCTTTTGAACGGATCGTACGTACGTAAAGGCGCGCGTCCCGTTTTCTAACCGTTTTGCGACTTTCAAACTTGCATCCTGCCTTCCCCGTGTAAAGTGTGTGCTGTAACGGCGCGAGTTATGGGCGGCGAAATCTAGAATCATGTAATTAGGGTAGTGTAGTGCTGTAAATTCTCGCTTCTCTCTTCCCCCTTACTGCCGTGCGCGCGTGTATGTTTGTGTTTTAAGTTCTGTAGTTCTGATCAGTTTGCTTCCTGCTGGAGCTTTGCTGGTGGTTGTGGGGATATTTTGTACCAAGCAACGCAGCACCCGAGTTTTGCAAGAAGTGGTACCGAAGTCATCCGCAGCTTCTGCTGAAGTAGTAGTTCCTTCCTATTTTTACTATCGCTTAGTGTGTTCGTGTCTGTGATGTTTGCGAGTGTGATTCTAGTGTGGTTCAACTAATGAAAACGTAGCGTCAAAATTAACAACCCCCTTCTTACAAAAAATTGGCGTACTCAGCGTCTTCCAAGCCCTCCACTCCCACCGTTATCGGACCAATCAATCCTCCTCTGCTGTGCCCTCGTTTTTTTTTGTTTACGTGCAGTTCGATATGTTGTTGCCCTTATCAAGTGCGCGGCCGTGTGCGTGAGTGAAGGAATAAAAATCGACCAGCAAAACAACCGGGAGTAAAAATCAATTTTTGAAACACACTCTCGACCGCACTTCAACCAATCGATCGGAATTCTGACGCGTCCCACACCAACAGCACGATTGGACGGCCGTAAAAGCGTCCGCAGAATACTGTGCACCGGGCACCGGGTGTCTTTTCGGTTGTGCGGTTATCAGTGCCCCGGACGGTGGAATGCTTATCGCGGCTCGCTAGTTAAAACAGAATACTCGGTCTCGCGGTACAACCCTCGGTGGTGACGGTGTCGGTTGATTAGCAGTGAGTGAAGAAAATCGCCGCAGCAATCGCAACCAGCGCCCAGCGGCGATGACCGAGTGAAACCATTCTCGCCACTTCACATCGTGCGTGAAGAGTAATCCGCAGAGAAGCAAAGGTTTTTGTTGCAGTTGTTGTTGTGATTTGGTCCGCTTTATACGGGCAAAGGAAGGGTAGCCGTTAATCAAGCCAACCAACCAGCCAGACAACGCAGCCAGCAGCAGCGCAGCCTCACCATGATAAGAGTCAACTCGCAGTCATTCAGTCTTTCCAGCACGCTGAAAAAGGTACGCTACACGGAGGGGAGAAACGTTCGGGAAACAGAAGTTTGTGTTGATCGCACCCGCATCATCTAGCCTCACGGAGTCGGTAGGGTGTTAATTTTTCACAAACGAACTGTCTGACTAGCCGGACCAGAGTGGTTAACAACAAATGTCAACCCAGTCTTACACCCAAAACCAAACTCAACCCTGGAGAGATGCGTCGTTTGCGACCGCGGGTTTGAATTGAATGAAGGAATGCATTTTCGGTGTGTTTACGTTTGCTACACCCATGGCGGTGTCGCTACTGTGGCTGCATATAATGCCGAGGAAATGTACTGTTTATTTACAAGCAAATGCGTTTAATTATTCAACCGATTCTGAACCGATTCCGACCGAGAGCACGAGCCACAAACAAGCGCTGGGAAATACAAATGGGAAAGCATTAGTATGTGTGTGTGTGTCTTTGTGGGCCTGGGGAAATGCGTTGTTTTTGAACACTCATCCAACTAGGACGTACAAAGGTTTTGAAAATAACTAATGAAATAGATCATCTTTTCATGGTTGCTCGTTTTTCAGTCCCAATCGGCATGCGGATAGTGTAAATACATTGCGCCAAGCGAGGACAGTAACAGCGTAGACACGATCGCGGGTGTCTGAGCGCCGAATAGTTACCCGGGATCGCTCGGATCTAGATCTGAATGGTTCGTGTTTGTCCATAAAAAAACATCGGTACATCACTTTCACGACATGTGCAGTAAAACAAAACCCTTCTACCCGCCCCAACAACCCCACTATAGTGGATCGTGGTCAGAAAGAACCGACAACTGACCTACTAATCACTTTTACTACTTCAAGTATGCGTATGCCCTGTGCATGTGGGTGTGTCTGTGTGCGCTGTAGCCTGATGTTGTTGGGTCATATGTCTCTTCAACAGGCCAGCGCAGCATATTGCACGACACAACGAACTCCGCCTCATGTCTCATTCTTGGCATGTGGTTTCGGGGTTGACGATCGTCTGTGTCATGTTGTTCCTTCCCGCGGAGTGTTTGGAACTGAAATTGCAAAGAATATCTTGAGGAAGCTTCTGGCACAAACAGTTGCACTACACGTGCTATAGATTACTGGATCCAGCCAGAATGTCTGAACGAAGAGGCCTTTCGAATGGGTTCGCTGATGACGTAGTGATGAGATCGGTTACGACTTGTTTTTTTTTCCTACTGTGTCTATACGAAAGCCACTGGAATGCAACTCATGGCAACCACCCGTTTTTGCTCTTCCAGATGATGGTCGTCGTCGGGAAAAGAATTCAATTTGTGTGCACATTTCTTCGTTTTTGTTCAAAGATATATCTGTTGCCTCTTTACGACGCTTCACTTGTGAGTCGATTTACAGTTGCCGCTGACGAGGTCTTTGCAGTATCGTGTGAAAGAGATCCTTTTTTCTGACTCTGCAAGTCCCTGCTGTGCGTATGTGATTCAATTAATTAATGTCAGTTGAGTGGAACGCCACAGGGACGGCAACGATTGCGTATGTCTCCAGCTAAAGTGGGTTATTATTTGAAATGTTTTGGAATCTGCTTGTAGGCCTGAATGCCGTTCTTGTTGTTGCGAGTTTTACGCTTGAAGGCTACTGTTGCCTTAATCCAACCTCGTCGGCATGCGGGATGACCCAAACATTTACAAGATGTGACAAACCTCCCTTCCATGGCCATCCCAGACTACGACCGACACGGTAGGAACCGCTTTAGCCGCTTAATCAGCTTCAGCGCCCGCAGCTCCCTTGTTGGCAATTAATCACACCTGTCAAATTTTGTACAAAACAAAACGGGAATACCGATTCCGCCCGCTTTCCAAGAAGGTAACAATTATGTGTACGCCTGCTATGCATTCGGCTCACGGTCGAGTTCTAAACTGTGTGGCGCAACGCACCTCTGACTAATCCCCAAGCTCAGAAGGTACTGGTTTTTTACATCTTAACTGCTCATGTTTGCGGGCAAACATGATCATACTGGACTTATGAATTGGAATTGGTTTTGTGGACTCCCTTACGGAATGCGCAAACGACGGACGGAATCCCCTATGCGGAGTGCCACGCGGAAATGTCCCATGCGTCCATTCGATTCCAAGTATTTGACGCAAGCAAACACCCATGGGCTCAATAGTTTTTAAAAAGAAAAAAAACCTGAATCCAAAAAAACTAACAGTCGTCCGCTTAAATACTAATAAACCATGCAAATCACGTTTCCAACCAGCCAACGTTTCGGTTCTGTGTTATGTCTTTGCTGTTGCGGGGACGGGAAATTTTTGGGACCGCTTCGCAACGTGCTGAGGTGTGGCGTTTCTTCCTTTTTCTTTTTTCTTGTACGGTTTCGGACCCACCGAAACCGATTGGAAGGTTTGCTCCCCCGTTGTCTTAAGAACAAATGGCGTGTATTTGCTCAGTTGACCGACCGAGAGGCATGTTCGTGCGATTTTAACATTTTGGTGCTTATTTACCTTATGCCTTTTGTTATTTCGTTTTTGTAGCTTCTTTTTGCGGAATGTAGTTTTGCTAAACTGTTATTGTGTTTGCTGTGTTTGTTTCTTTGCAAAACTTGTGTTATGTTTCCTTACTCCGGCTCGGTAAGCATACGCCTGGACCTGTTTATTTGTTTCGAGTTTTTGATAGTGCGTTGTCTTAGTTTGTAACATGTTGGTTGAGGTTTGGTGTGACACAAATTGCATATATTGATCCCATTCGTAGTTTTTATTCTAATCGTGTGGACCAGTTCAATCGACCACTCGTCTTCTCCTTAATGCTTCGCTTCCTTTCAACGAAAGACGGAAAGAACCTCATTCGATCACTCATCATTTCAATCGGCAACATACAAAATCACTCAAAGATATGATTTTATGCAAAAAACCACAACACACCAACAAAAAATAACACAAACTATTCCAATCTGAGACTCGTTCATGCCGTCTGCAGCAATTCCAAACCCCTCGGAAGCTTATTCAAACGGAAATGAATTTATGATTTTATGACACGCCAAACTAACCACCGCCAGGCTGGCATCGGTTTAGGTCGGTTGATCGTAAATGTCGCTGCTGCTGCCCCGGCGTGTTCCAAGAATCTCGGAAACCTCTGCATGAGGTAGCCTTTTCCTACCTGCCTGAAGATCTTTCGATTGTGATACAAGACCCGGAGAAGCAAAGTTGGCGCATCGGTTGTGATGTACGCATATGCGAAGATCACTGCGAAGCTTCCCTTACGTAAGATTCGTTTAAAAAAGTAGACAGTTACGGCACCTGTCCTTGGACATGCATTAAATTGATGTTAGATAAGCGGTAGCATTGGACCTACCCAAGATGACCCGACGGGTTTGTTGTTTTGTCTTTTAAGCAATAAGAATCTCGTCCCCTATTTCTCAACATTGTCAAAGAGGCGCCAGTAAACTGTATGTACAAAATGGAGAGCACTGCTTGAGAAATATCGAAATTCTATGTCACTATGACAATTGAAGCGAAGGAATGTCGTCTAATTCTCAACGCCCCTCACCCCATACTCATCAATCAATTGATGATCACGCATGCTTTGTGGCACTCCCGAGCTTGTTATCGAAACCACGCGCTCATGTTCGGTTGACAAACGTGACAAGGACTCGCGCGTGTCCTGCGTTACGGTTTCGCGGATAAACAACGCGTTGATGGATTGATTGCCACTCAGCAGCATGTCTCTTTCTTAACAAACACACACGGAAACACACGAACGAGCTTGTGCTAAGAACCAGGTGAGAGAAGCTATGGCCCGCAGTACAACAAACGGAACCATTCACGGAAGGCATGAACGGAACTGTATGGGACCAGGTGTGCGCATAGTGATTATGATAATGTTGAGGCTGAGTTTGTGGTGAGATGTTCTAGCGTCTTCTACAGGATTTGCTAATGATGCTAATGCAACCTACCCCTGCTGGATATGTATGTGTACGTTACTTTTGAATTGCGTTTGTGTGCTTCCGTTCTGTGAAGAGGGAAATGTATGAGAACTTATTTCCCGTTTGAAGCGACTATGAGGGGTGCATGCATAGAACTGCAGCATATGGCATAAAATCGACCGGTTCCAGTCCTCAAGATAAATTGCTTCTCGCATTATAAAACTAATTGTTTGACACTTCAAAATAATCAACATCTACTCGCAATTTGTGCAATCAAAGCGTAAAAGAACGCGATGAATTGAATATTACGATTTGTCCAAAATGTTTTCCCCATTGTGTGCAAGAATACCCGCAGTGAAGAGATGTATCTATCCAAGGGTAATACGAACCTTCACGCCTTACGTGTAAGAACCAACCCGAACCGTAGACACCGCTCACTCAACCAAAACCATCCCCTTCTCGAGGTGAGTAGCGAACGCGAATGCGTCTGGAAAGTAGCCAGCTAATTAGATATACCTTTCGATCCCGAAACTCCAGCGAAAACGAACTGGACGGGAAGCTGTTTGCGCACATTGCTTTAGCATGACTTGGACTTATTTTTAGCCGTTACCAATCGAGCGCTGGTGATGGTCTATGCTGTTCTGCAAGCGGGCGCCCCAGCTTCAGATTTGCTTTTTTCTCCTCCTCCAAGAACCGACAGTGAAGTAGAAAAACGGTTTAAAAGATGAAATTGGCCTGTTGGCTGGCGTTTTGCGGCGGCGGCTGCTGAGATGGCAAATAATAGTTGTAATACTTCGTTACCCAAGTCGCAAGAACGGAATGGCAGTGGTGGTGGTGCGGTGCTGTTGGTGGTGTAGTTTTGCCGACAAAGTGGTTTGGATTTGCTGCTATGCGTATTGTCTGACTGGGCATGGGAGAGAGAGGTGGTGATATGGTTAATGTTTCGAGGCTGTGATGTAAATTCCGTAAGGAAGATTCTCTTGAGAGAGAGAGAGAGAGAGAGCTGAGGATGTTTAGGGAGTGGTGAAACGTATGGAACACACTTCAACCGCTTCAATGCGTGTAGGTGTGTATGATGTAAACAGCTGCGGATACGAATTCTTGGTACTGCGAATTGAGCACTGTATCATCTGTGTAGTTCGTGGGTATTTTATTTGCTCTTTTTGAGTGCTTTTTACACTAGATATATCACCATGAGTAATGAATACCATCCGCAAATAACTGATCACATCATTGGAGGAGTCAGCGTTATAGAAATACTTTCAATAGCTTCACAGTTTATCACTAGCATCTCCAGTTTTAATATCTTTAATGCATTAAATATGTACTATGGAAATCTGTGCCGATATTTAAACGACCCTATGGGGCTCGTTCCAGTGTTGAAATGTAATCAAACCTCCGCAACCTTCAAGGCTAATCAAAAGCCGTACTGCCTGCTCCCACAAATCCTCCCGCTCTTGCATAATCTAATGAGTTTGATATTCAATATCTTCCCCAGCGGCTAATGCCAGCGAATGCCGCTAAACGAAATCGCAGCTCATTTTAATATTATTAAAAGACTTTCCCACCACACGCTCGAGTGGTGCCCGGTGCCAGCAACGGACAGAGGACGATACTCACCAGCTGGCTTGCCTCACCTTGCACGGGCTAATGATAGTAATTTGACGTGATTTGACCCATACGTTCGCGGAGAGGTTTTGGGATAGGTCCGGACGGTGATTTATTCGCGGGTTTTTTTCTTACACCCAGTCCCATTATTTTGTCCCTCAACAGCTAGTATGTTTAGAATGGACCGAGTTTTGATGAAGAAATGCTCATTCCTCTTGGGAATATTTGCAACAAAATTCCATTCCAGCAATGTTTGATATTTTCAGCGTTGACTCATTGCAATTAAATACTGGTTACGCTTATCAGAAAGCGGGACGCAAAGTGATTCATCGTACGTTTTGCAGCGACATTAAATATCGGAGATAATGTAAGTAAAGGCAAGCAAATGTATGCGCTACTTAAGCATAAATCAAGTCGCGATCCGCGTAAGAGCAATCAATAAATCGTCGCCCGGAACGGAGCTCGCTGAAAATAAGAAGCAAATTACGGAAACCCATCGAAGAGATTGCGCAAATGTGGCGTACCCAATAATGGCTAGACATGATACTCATGAACCGCGTCCCGCCAGCTCTCGCTATTGCCATCTTTAGCATAAATTAAATCCTCCCGAGTTGAAAGACACGCATTCGCTTTACGGCAGCCGGGCAAAAACGGTTTGTGCTTTCCGCCCCGCATTGACTCACTTCAAACAAAACACCAAAGCCGCAAAGCAGAATCGTGCCGCAAAGGAATCGTTCACAGTAAATAGTTCACGAAAAACCGCGTCATCGGTCACGCAGCGAACCTTCTTGGGTTTACTTTAAGGCAGTTCGAGCTTTCCCGTTCCCCCTTCGCTGTGTTATGCCGGTATCCGACCTCGGAAGCCGTGCAGCAAATTTTTGCAGCCATTCCGAAACGATTCGTGGTGTCGCCGACATCACCGCACGACAAACGAACCTTTTACGGGAAGGAACTATACCGCCGAAAGTGTCAAATTACCGTTTTCCCACCAAAAAGAGTGAAAAAAAAACGAACTGACGAGATTGGAAAATAGCTCCCATTTTTATTCCACCCGCTTTAAAGGGCGCCCCTCCTTATAATTACTCTCCGACGGGCTGGAATCCCGGAGGGACACGCGACCCAATCATTAGCCCTGATGAGTTTTAATGGTCACACCTCGCCACATTCAGCCTCGCAAACCCATAGCCCGAAGCCCTTACACGGAAGGAAAAGCTCATTTGATAATGTTTTGATTTTTAAAAGCTTTTCGGCTTTCCTCTAGCCCGTCACCATGCTTAGCGATACCTTCGGTCATGCTGGGTTTTGGTTGCGCTGGTGTGATGAGCGTTCGCCCAAGGGTCGTTCAAAATTTCATCGGCACTTGATTACCTTTGCGGAACGGTTTCAGATTTTGCAGTTGGGCATCTTCGGGCTGGAGAAGGGTGTTTGTCGGTGCTTTGATACAGTGCATTCCACAAGGTCATTCTTGAAAGAGAGCAGCGATAAAGCAGGCTCACTGCCCTGCTCGGAAACGGTGTCACGATGGCTGCAAACTTGTGTGTGAGGTCGTTACCCAACTGGCAGGGAGGTTTCTGCTGCTCAGGGTGTGGCATTCTGAAGTCTCCTGGTGTGGTCATCCATGATTGATGGCCGGGAACTCAAACCCCGCAGCCAGTCCACCCTTAGAACCGGTTCCTTGTCCGTTTTTTGTTTGAATTATTGATCCGAGCATGATGAAGTTGAAATTGGATTTTCTTTCGCAGGTTAATGACACGGATGGATCGGGGCGGTGGTAGGCTTCACCTGCTGGCCCCAAGATTCTTTGAAGCGAAACGAATCTCGGACACATCGTTTTGTACGATTTCCAATTTGACATTTAAATATGATCAATTTCAAAGCCTAAGGTGAAGATCGTGTTAGTAATGCGTGTGAGACACGATTTCAATCTTTTATTTTCTAAGCCCGTCCGCGTCTTGGACACATTTGCAACCTGTCTGCAGGTTGTCGCCGACCTCTGCACACGGGCGAGGTGGACACGCGTATGGCAGCATCGTGATTTGTCTTGTTGGGTGGCCTCCTCCTCAGCCGACCGAGATGAAAAATGAGCTCTCCCACTCCCACTGATTGGTCCTACACACATTGGCAAGCGTAGACATATGGCAAGTGTCAAAAGTTCATGACAGCTGCTGTCACTGCTGTACATGCTGATGGTGGTGGTGTATGATTTTGTTTGGTTCCACCACCATACGGTCATCTTACGCTGCGGTGTGGCGCTACGGGCGCGTGCAACGGGTGGCAACTATTTGGGTGGACTATTTGTGAAACATGACTTCACGCGTTCGACGGGGATGCCCTATAATACGCTTATTTGCGTATACTATTAGCACCCGCGTGTCACTCTTTTTACCGTGCCCAATCGCACTGTGTGTTTGTTTGATTATCGCGCACGATCGCTCGTTATGAGGCGAGCAATTAATTTGTAGTACGTAGGTCAGGCACCCGCGCACGCCAAGTGCACGCAACCTTCGTCTAACATGTTGCGTGTGCGCTAGAGCCACCGTGTTGTAATTAACTACAACACTAGATGAACACAGATACCGCAGTGATGGTCTGTGCAAGACACAACAATTCTTCATAAAGTGTGTGATGTCAGCGGTTTGCGTTGGAGAAGGTAGCATTGCAGCAGCAGTGCAATCTTGTTCCGTTTAATAGCTGGAGCTGTAGCGCTGCAAATCACTAGCATTAGGGTCGGCTGCGTCCGTCCGATGTTCCGCACTTTGATGAAGGGGTTTAGTTGTGTTGCGCGTTCAAGGCAGTGACAGCAATAAATTCACGTGTCATCAGTGATGCCTTCTATTAGCGGTGATGATCATTTATTAGCAGGGCATGGCTTCTGCGAATTTGTCACAGTGTGCTCTAGAAAAAAAGCACCTATTCATTTCAGCACATGCTGAACAGAATGCGCACAACAATCGGAAGTACGGCCCTTCGAACCCGCACTACTGTGCGCTGTTTGAATACGTTAAATAAGACACCCTTTCTGTGGCGGTTCCTTCGTGAAGGCGGTCGCGTACCTGTTTGCCGCCGGTACAAGAAAAGGAAGGCTTAATTTACGATTATAATTGCTTTTAATTGTCGCTTGCGCACCGTCGCCAAACGGAACGGTGACAAGCTGGGCTCTCTTTCCCGTTCCCTACCCTGCCTTGAATGACCGCACGTTGGCCAGGGTACGATGTTTGTTTGCTCTTGATTAAGGTACACACCTTGGTGGGCTCCCGCTGCTGTCAGGTGACCATAATCATGCCTGATAGCCACCATCACCACCACCACCACAGCACGGTCGATTGGAAACCAGTTTGAGTGACGAAGCCTGCGACGGTCGCTAATAGAATGTTGAACGGCGGTGCATTTGATTGAACGACTTTCGCAATGTCATGGGTCACCCGCTCCAGGGTGGTCGGTCGGAGCGATGTGGCAAAGGGGTGAGTAGTGTGCTATCGATGGGTCGTTATTGAGCGGAATCGTGATTTGGTGAGACGTAATCCAATTGAGGGGTTGTGAAACCTGATATCAATGTATTATCACTTTTGTAAGTAAACAGCCCCGATCTCAGGTGCTGGAGGCAACTTTGGAAGGTGTGGAGCTGGTTAGATTGAGACAAATGCCTCTACTAATTGTATCGCTGCAGGGTGCTGGATGTGTCGATAGCTTTAATGCTACTCTTATGAATGGTTTAGAAAACAAACAAGAAGATCTTGCTAGATCTTTTAGGCGAAGTATTCTCCTAGCAAAAGTGTCTGTTTATTTAGTAACTTAGTACCTGTCATGGACAGCTGTTTTGCTGCTAACCAATTACGAACGCTCACTAAATTGAGCTGTCAACAAATCAGTTCCATTGCGTTCTTCAGACCCACGCCCCACGATTCGGAATAATTTGGAGGTCTAGACGGAGTTGCGTTATGCGTCGTGTAGGCAATTTAAACACTATCAATCATTTGGGCATGCGTGCGATAGTGCGTGCGTGGTGTGTGTTGAACACGACACACGACCATTTCCTGATAAATAATTTCGCCTTCAGACCAGCTCGCGAATGATTCAACTTTGAACGTTAACAGTTTCATATGCCCTTTTCTTTACCTAATGTTATCACATTTGAAACCACCGCCATATAGAAGTGTACGTTCTGCACCCACTAGATGACGCAAACAGTCTGGGATTTGTTATTGTAGCAAAATAGGGACACGCAGCACAAAAACCGGAACTTCCATTAGCTGTCGATTAGCCGCACCGAATGGACATCAATATTTTCCGTGCTGGGAAGATAAAATCGGCTTCAGCGTCATCACAAACAGGTAGCATAACCCGGCCAAGATGCGCCTCAAGCAGAGGAAGCCTTTTTTCCTGAGCTCTCGCGCGCTCTCTCTCTCCCGCTGTCGCCGTACATGAAACGTTCCATTTTTCATGTCAATATCGGCACAATTGACTTGTACGCCGGCGTAACATGATAACGTTCCGGTCAGAACACGCACAAGGCTGCAATGCGATGCCGTGCGATCATACGCAGGCAAATGGGGAACGGTTGCGGGGATCGCTGAAAAATTGCCTCATTTAAGAATCCATTCATGCGCTCCAATGTGTTCGCACGCTGTGGTGCCGGTTCTTTGGTCATTCTCTGCACCTCGGCGCAAAGGACACAGCACCTCGAGGATGCACTGCCACCGGGGGTGTCTTCTCGCGAACGGTGTGCATGGGGAAGATAAAAAATAAATTTGCATTAAGCACCATCCCGGCGTCCCGGAGGACGCGCGAAGTCGTTTGGCAAGTTCCATGGACGATCGCGGGATGACACGACAAGCCAGTGTCAACCTGCAGCAGCAGCGGCAGCCGCAGCAGTCCATTCTCTCCAGCGCGGGATCATGAATGCCTATTGCGCCGGTCACTTTGGTCACTCGGCCGCAGTGTGTGCCCTTTTGCTCAGAGGGAGCATGGTGCGGCTCATTTATGCAAAATCGGTTTTAACGATCTGACAGCGAAAAATTATGACAATGCGAGGTGGGAACCCAGCAGGAACCGGTTTGAGGAGTTTTTGTTTGTCGCGTTTACCCAGCAAGCATATGTCCTTCGCCAAAAATTTTGCCATTTTATAATCTTCTCACTACGGGAAAAACGTTCTTCCGTGTGGCTGTCAAGTTAAAACCGCAAGGCACAACGCTACGTTTATTAGTCGCTTAGAAGCGAAATCAAGCAAAAAGAGATCTGCCAAAAGAAGAAAAATTAACGACAAATTAAAGAAGCACAAAGCTTTTCATCGAGTTTGTCCAAGCACTCTCTCGCGCCCTCGGTCTCGCGGCAGAATGATAATCGACGCGAGCTTGCAAAACACGCGCAAATCGTTTGTGTGCGCTTTATTCTTCCGTATCGCACACTGACCACCAGGCAGGCAGCATGAATCGGATGTCTATTTTTAGTGGTGAGTCAATGAGCACACACACCGGGGAAGACGATTCGATTCCGTACCGTTTGCCTCCATTCGGGAACAGTTTCGTACGCGGGCGCTATCGCGCACTGCGCAACTATCTAAGTCAATTCAGCGCACGAGTCGCTTCCCAAAGATTGTGCAACCATGGCTGCCGGGGCCATGTGCACTTGTGCCGTTGGCACTTGGGTGTTTTTAAGCAAACATCAAACAATCTCAAGATTCAGGCTTTGCGCTCTTCCAACTGATGTTCGAAAAGCGTTTTTTTTCTGACTAATCGATAGTCCACGGCGATGGTACTTGTAGATGTTTGAGCGTGATAAATTTCGCATCAGGCATTCACTTTGAGGCACAAGATCATTTCAAGGGAGTTCTCGCTCTTCACAAGGTTCACAAGACCAAGGCGCGGATGAAATATTATCGCCATTACAAAATGGTTGACTGAACAATGTAGATAATCTTCGCAACGTACGCCCGTGTCGTTGTTTAACGATCAGCTGCTCCCTTCCGTCGGAAGCGGGATGACATCTAACGAGCACGTTAATCAACGTCCTGCGTCACCATCAGGCCAGAAAGATGCAGCAGCTTCTGCTGTGGGATAGAGATCCCGCAAGACTTACGATGACGCCGTCTAATGGCCTTGACAGTGGGTTGCCTGCGTCGTCGTCGTCGTGCCAGGTGACAGTGGGCTGAGCGTGCGGAGAAGATCGTTCTCAAGGTCATCGAGGTGCATCTCCGCCACAGACTTGCACGTTTCTTTTCTTTTGGTGTGCATTCTCGATCCTGCGCATCAGGAATTCAAGATGCCACCGTTGACAGATCACACGTCTCTCTCACTTTCCAACTGGTGCGGTGTACAGCAGCGTTGTTGTTTATTGCGTCCCAAGTTGTCCCCAAGAAGCAAAAAAAAACATAAACCGGCTTCCTCGCGGTGCTGGATGCGCGCCAAAAATTGCCCAAGTAGCCCAAATTCCAAACAGCGCACTCGCTCGGGCGGCAAGAATCTGTTTTTTCTCGGAAATGTTTGGCCCATTGCAGAAAAATAAAAACCAGGCTTACGAACCGGTTCTCAGGTTTCGTGGTTTTATTTGCGTTTGGAGAACATCAGACAGGCAACCCGCAAGGCGAAATCTCACTTCTATGAGGTTTCAAGATGCACTTCGCCATTTTGGTGAATTTTGTCACATTTGCATCGTTGACGATCGCGAGTATGCGGCGCAACCTTTAAGATCTCATCTGTATGTCATTGGTCGTAAGGAAATCTCTAGGCAATGGTTTGGCGCACGAAACATTTCAAAGATTAATAAATATGTTTCCTTTGCAACATCGCCACTTTTGAACACCTGTTGCTGAAATATTTGGCATTTGCATATTATTGAATGCTCAAAGCCACATTTCCCTCCGTTTTGTTTGATTGGTTATATTCATCCCAATAAACCTTTTCGCTTGCCTTCTCGTATCTTGCCTACACCGACACCAATCATAACAGGACCATTTATCAACGGCCATAATGTATGCATATTTGGCGTTTCCAAATATGTTAATCCTTTAAATGGGCTGGAATTGGCGGTATCGCGAACTCTTCCTTTCACAGGCAAATTTGTAGCCATAAAGAAGAAGAAGTAAAAACGCCCTGGCCAACTTCCCAATCAGATCAATTAAGATAACCCAGCCCGGGGGCTTGGGACAAGTTTTTTCTTTGCTTATCGCCAAAGGCTTTTCCTGTAAACAACACACATAGACCTGCTGGTGCTCTGGTGGTCAGTCTCCTTGCGGAATGCGAGATTATGTGCACAGTGAACTGGATTTAAATCACACAACCGATCGCCTCCTCGGGACCGTCTTATCGTGTCAGAGTTGAGTGATCAATTAAGCAACTAATTGGTGCAAACAGTTCTCGATTTGACACCAAGCGACCCCAAACCCTGCCACATAGGCGTGAGCGCGCGCACCATCTGATGCCCTAGTTTTGGAACGTGGTGTGTGAGCGTATCTTTTTGCTTACATGTTTCACAGTTCCCGCACCTGAATGGGACTTGCGAGGTGTATGTGTGTTTGAAACTGATAAACAGCACAGTAAACAGCAATAGTGAATTAGCGAAGGTATGCTAGGGATTATAAGTGACACGGGTATGTACTACTCCGTACCGCTCTACTAGCAATTTCAATTGGCGAAAGAATTCTTTTTTTTTCTCTCAAAGGCGGACATATCACGCCTCGATCGAGGGCTGCGATGTCTGAGATGCTACGAGACGGTGGAAAATTAAAAGCCCTCCCCACCGATGGAGAGATATTTATCAAGGAGTTTCCGTTCGGGCTGGAAGCGTTGATTTAGCGGTGTGTTGCGTGCAGCTATGTAAATAATAAACCCAACTAGTCGAACCTCTCGATCAAGCGCTGATCAAACCAGTGTTGGTGGTTGGCCGTCGGTGAAGGTGATTTGCACTAGAAGGCGTACTCGTACAATGCGGTTCCATGCGCGGCACGTTTGATACGTGCCGCCGGCTGCAACAAATTTGTTGATTGCATTTTAATTTTCCCTCTACGCTAATGAGGACCTCTGTGAGGAGCGGTGTACGTACTGCGCAAAACCTGTTCCACCGGGTATCGTCGTGCAAGGCTTTGGAGCTAAATGGTACAACCTTTGAACGCGCAAATCAAAGGTATCTTAATAACTAATAACTGCGCTACAAAGCGTTTGAGCGTATCATTGTACTTCCTGAGAGCAACAGGTACTTGTGTGTCTTTGAAACTTTTGGCGGGAAATGTGCTTGGTGAGATCATACACTTAGCAAACAAACATTCTCGTGAGATGTTTGTACGTTCGTTGTTACTGAGACTCTCCTGCACATGCTCCATTGGTGTATCCTTCAACGATGCCTTGAACATCCTTGACATTATCGGGTGAGAAAGTTTGCGTTCGCAAGCACATGGCCCACGGTATGTCTACGGACTTTCCCTTACGGCTCTCTCGGCGTCTAATGCCATCGGTCACAGTAGTTGTTTTACACGCAAAGGAAAAAAGAGATGGCAATGTCGTCGGAAAAACGGCAACCAAGACGCCATGCGCGCATGCTTCAAAATCCGTCAAAACAAACCGACGCCGGTATTTTGATACTGTGTGTGTGAGAGTGGATGGTAGAACAGTACAGGGTGGACCAAATCGGCACTTCTACTGAATATTATTTCTAAAGAATGCATATTTTGTGTGAACATTGAACTTTAAATGCACAGATTCTTTAGATTTTGCTTTCGTTTAGACTAAGGAACACCCCCAAATACATAAATATTGATGCAAACGTATTGAAAATAAAAGAAACATGACCGTTGAAAGTATTGATTCGTTTCCACTGTGCAGCACTCAGTGTGTCAGTTTGTCCTTTTCGCACGCAATGTCGAGGACAGGGACGGGGACCTTGCCCCCCGGACGGAAACGGCATCGAATCTCCTTTTTGACCTAGCGCAGTGCAGTGATACATGTCCTAGCGCGTAGACACGTCTCCCGGTGCTACCGACCTTTTTTCCTTCCATTTCCATTTTGTTTTTCAAACGACTTGTAGTTCGAATTTTTGCGATTTAGTGTACCTCATAATCTCCGACTCTACACTTCCAAACGTTACGAAGCTAAAGTCCATCAAACGTGGTAACGGTTAACTCCAAAGTACGCAGAAAGTGCGCAGAATGGTGGTGTGAGTTAGCGTCGTTGCGGTTAGCGTCTGTTGGAAGGACGCCAAACTAGTAGGCCTCTCCCCAAACCGGTGGTGCGTCCCGGCCACGGCTATGGGAGCACTCCTTACGCACTGCAGCAGAGAACTGCATTGCTGCTGCATCTGTCGCAATGTCCCCGGTCGCAGCACGACGGTACCCGAAATGGACTTATTAGTTGTCTTTGGATAAATCGTTAAGCGCCTAAACGGGGCGCTAATGGTGTGCTAATTGTTGCACCCCGAATGTGTGCGTGTGTGTGTTTTGTGTGCCTCTTGATGTTCGCTAACAACAGTTCAACAACTGTCCAAAAGATGGACATTATTGGACATAGCTGTACATACATAATGCTTGAGTGTCTATTTGCTGACAGTTAGTGCTTCTGAAGATGAAGATTCCTCTAATCCCCCTTAAATAGCTGGGTGTGTGTATGTGTCCCTTTAAGGTGTTTCCATCCCATTCCTTTCTACCTTAATTTTACGTACGTGAGGACAACTCTTTCCCGCTCGTTAGGGGTTTCAAATTATCTGTTAAAAATGGGCAATGTTTGCGCACTAAAGACGCGTTTGTGCATTCGAAAGAACCGTGCGCTTCATCTTTCCGCAGCGTAATGCAACGCCTCGCCAGCCACGTTTGGTGTGGCCGCCGCGCTCAGTGTAAATAGTGGAAGTGTTAATAAAATGTAATTAATCCCTCTAATAGGCGATCTCTCGAGAAGGAAAGCACAGCCCAAGCCCTGAACTGATAGACCGGACCGATAGTGGGTCAAATGTTACAAGTGATTAATAGCTCGATGATTACGATCGATAGCGATGTGCAATGCCCCGTGTAACGTTACTTTTTCCCTCTGCGATCGGTGCCTTTTGATCGGTTAGCTCGGTTTAGATTTTGCGCTACGAATCCACGGCACAGCAACGGGAGGTCAGCTAATTCGACCGGTTTTCGTTCCCCATCGAGGGCACTTGTAAAAACGAACGCGTTTCTTTGCCAGCCAAGCGTTTGCTGGCCGGCCCTGCACAGTGTAAATAGTGCGAATGCGTGTGCTCATCTCATCATTGCCTGTCCTAGTTTTGTGTGTACGATTACCCTTTTCAGTTTTCTAGTCACATAGATCTACGCGATCTCAAACCTTTGGTTCGGGGAGTTCAAGCTCAGCTGATTTCTTTTCCATGCCGTTTGGTTTCGTCAAAATTTAGCTAAATTTGGCCCACAGATGATGTCATTCGCAGCACAGTTGGTGAAATCGTTTCAGAACGCATCGACGCCCGTCAGAAGAAGAAGCAGAAAAAAATGCCAAAAATGTGCAAAACCAAGCACCCATAACGGAAAAAAACGAAAGCAACCATGTCCGCTCGTACGCATTTGTGCGAAACCAGCGCAATCGTAACGAGTGATTTGTTTATGTGGTTCTTCACTTTGCGAATTTCTACGTTGTGCGGACATGAAGATTGCAAAGCAAAAACAATCGTTAATGTCGCTAAACTACACCGTTTCTGAAGTTAAGTGTATTTTTGACCGTGAATTAGGAACGGACGAACGGTAACGTCGTCTAGAAATAACTTGAACATATTTTGTTCCGTTTTATTGTTAGCGCGCGTGAGAGATTAGAACAGGAAGACAACAAATGTCATCAGAAGAAAGTAGCAAAAAAGTGTGTGTAGTAATAACATTGAGAAAAATCATGAGAAAACTCATGATCATGATCCCGTCAATGAAAGACTGTATTGATACTTTGATTCGCGTTTCTTGGTGCTGCAATTAGACAAAACAACATAAACATGACTCTCAAGACAAATCGTAACTCAAAGCAATAAACAAAAGACACTCCAACACAAATAACGGTGTCTTCCCATTTGAACCTACAGAATAGTGCTGCGTTTGCTTCATTAGCTCGTTACGAACCCTGAACCGTTAATGTTGATCGAATTGAGCACATAATTTGCATAGCCTTTTACGGAAAGGTGCGAATATTGTCACATTGCCCGATGGCAAATGGAGTATAGCGTCCTCCACACATACACCTTCATCACGATTATTTACACTTTGTTTGTACCTCTTTTTATTGAGATATACCTCTTCGCCCGTGAGATCGTGTGCCATTGAAAACGTGTGAGTTGTTGAAATTGTCATGAGCTGTACTGTATATCGCTTCACCGCATGTTATAGGCTAGTGATTTAGAGGTGTTGCTGTAGTTTTACAAGCAAATCAAGCGATAAAATGCGATCGTCCTCGCACAACAACAGCCCCTGAGGAATGGCCTAAAAGGAAGGAAAGGCAAATCTAATGGTTTGATGAACCGGCACGTACTCGTCGAACGCCGTCCAGTGACACCGAGAGCAGTGCGAAAGGATCGATAATTTATGGGCAGTAGTTAGAGCGGCAAGCAATCACACATACTCTAACACACACACACACACCCACTTCTCACTTACCCGCGCGAGTGATCAACATACTGTGCAAGAAATAAAAAGTGCAAAGGAAAGCGACATCTTACCTCACAGACGGTAGAGGGGCGGCGAACCGTTGGAAACATATCAGCTTTTGGCTTGAGCAAGCGAAAATTGGCACCGGCAAATAAATGTACGCGACCCGGCGTCGTTGGCACCATCGGACACCGGACAAGCGCTGTTGTGTTTACGTTTCGTTTCGTTGACGCTGTCCCGCGTCGGCTCGACCGTCCAAGGCATCGTGTGCCGTGTTGGTATAGTTGGTTCTGAGGCCGCCGCCCGACGACGACGACACGCACCGGGAAGGGTTTGGAAGGGATGTACGATGATCACTACGACGAGACGAACGATCCAACCGTGCCGCGCTGCTCCGTCACCACGTTCCTGCACCGGATTGCGTTCACGGTGCTGCATGCATCTTTTTTCCTGGAAAATGTACGATGATCCTCTGTAAGAAATCTCTTTCCCCGGTTTCCCGACAGTAAGCACACATATGCACACAAGAAGGGGGTTACCACAGCTTTTGCAATCGAACCGGAGCTGTCGCCATTGTAGATTGTTTCCAGCTAATTGACCCAACGCGAGGCTGGATTGGCTGGACATTGGAGAGTGGTCATGCGTGGCCGTTAGGTTAATGAGAAAAACATCATCCGAATAGTGCCTCCCCCCCCCCCCCCCCCCCCCCCGAGTACTCTCGCCGGCAGTGTTCAATGTCGCGAATTATGCAAAACATGCTGCCTATGGCGACACGCCGTTTCATCGTCCCGATGAAGCAAATTCAAACCCAATATTCTGGGTATTGCTGACATTGTGATGACTGCGGAACAGCCTGCCCTGTGTCTTGCTATGAGTCTACCTCACAAATTTCCTTCCCCATCGGAGCGGAAACCAATCTTCCAACATTCCAAGCCTCCAAAAAAACAATATACCGGCTACACCGAAATGCCCTGCGGTGTTGCTGATTTATAACTTTACCACCGCAATGGATTCTAAAGAGATTTATGCAAGTGTGATATTTCGTCGCCGCCTTCGCCCTGTCTACGCCTGTCCCTTCTTATCCCTCCCCAAATTCCAACGTTTGCGTGTGACAACGTGTCTTGGCGTATGGTTTGAGCGAGAAAATGGGTACAATTTTCGTACCCAGTGGAGATTGCGTTTTTATTGGTCTGCCCAAAGTACCCCCAAGCGCTTTCAGGGTTTTCGACCCCGAGAGAAAAAGAGAGAGAGAGAGAGAGAGAGAGAGAGAGAGAGAGGGATTGCATTCCACAGTTTCCGCCGAACTCCGAAAGTTCACCAAGAGTGGTCGGTCGTGGGCGGAATAATTCGCGATCGTGTTCAAGGATCGCGCAAGTTTGGAGCAAGAATCTACTCGGCTGCTGCTGCTGCGGCCCTTCTCGATCGTGATCAACCGAGACTGCGAACCGCAATTTACGCGTACGCAGCTTTATGCTTACTGCCCCGTTTTGTGCAGTGTTATTAAAACCTGCACACGAGCGATGGTTGAATTTCATATTTCAGCTCTTTGCATGCGAATGTCCGATAATGTACCGCATGTGCAGCACAACCCCAGCAGAGAGGCGACATTCCGAGCCTGTTTTGCCGGGGTTTGAAACGGCAAAGAGGATCAATAAACCTGTCACGGTTGGGTTTGCATGTCCTTTTTTTTGCTGCAGGTTTTTTTTTTGTTTTCAAACTTTGTACCGCTTTTACGTTTTATTTCCTCTCGAATTTTTAAGATGCTAAACCGTAAATATGGACTCCGTTTGCGTGGAAGCAATTTTTGCGTTCCTAATTGCTGGAGCTTTGCATTTTAATGTTGCACCCCTCTTAGTCGGGCGCAATAAAATTTAAACGAATCGCTTGCTTTCCGTACCCTGCACCTCGTGAGATGCCAAGAAGTTAACAGAGAAAATACGCTAAAATCGCACAGCAAGAAGTTTAGTGCAAGAGGAGCGAATTTTGGTAGCAAAAGAGGGATTGAGAAATAGCTTTTTAGTTTTGCCGAAGACGCTCCACTGCATGTAACCGCGAAAGAAGCAGAACAACTAAGTAAGACATTCATTACCGTTAATCACATGCGTGAATCAGGAGTGCTGAGCGCGAAACAAATGCATGTGCGTGTGCACGGTTGAAGGCACACAAGATTCGGAAGACACGTTCCGAGCATTCTTACAAACGAGAAGTTTGCTGCATCTTCTGATGGATTTCTTGGGCTAAGGTTTGGAGGGTTTTAATGAACTCATGGCCCTCCGGACGGACGGTACTGATAAAAGTTGAACCGATCGTTTCTGACGGCATTCGGCAGCAGAAGCCGACATTGGACCGGTTTTAGAAGGACGGACTGATCTTATGCGAGGGATAATAATTCGTGTAAAAAGCTCCAGAGGTGTAGCAGAAGTTAATCAATGAGTAACTTCATTACCATAAGCAAAAACATTCCTCTTCTCGACCTCCGGTGGCAGTTTTCGCTTCATTTGTGTCACTCCTCTCCGTCCTTAGCACTTTACGTCCTTCCTCTTCCTCCTAAACTATGTTGCGGCCGATTAAAAATTACAATTCGACACGGCAAATTCCGTTTCAGCTTTGCTTTACGTATCCGCCCTGTTATGCTTAATGTCTGCAATGCTCGCGGAGGAACTGGCGCACTCGCTGGAATGTTGTTGTTTGGCTGGTCCAACCGCGATCATCACGCGTCTCACAATTCGATGTGCCAGTGCAATTGCAATTTTATTTCGTATTATTGACCATACGACCGCTTTAGCTTCATTAGCGCGATCTCTCTTTTATGACGCGATCGGACGTAATCGAACACAGTGTATTATATAGCTATAGCTTGCTTCCATCGCCATCGGATCGGATGCTGTTACACAAGACAAGAAATGTAAATAGCGCTGCACATTAAAGGCAGAACGGCAGAACAGGTTGACATAATTCCTAATCAATTTGTGCAGGATGATCAGACGGTTATTGTGGGCTTAATTGCGTCATGTACTGCATCATTAAAGTGTGACACAAGTGATTAAAATTTGCCTTTTTTCATTTTTATTTGATTACAGAAAAATGGCCGGGAAGAGGAACAGCAAACAATCAACAAGTACAACTCGGTGAGTATAGATGAAGAAACTCTACGTAAGCACTGTTTAGGATACACATTTTCTAAAGTTCCCGGACAGAGTAGCATTCAAAGACAGATTACAGCGTTTCGTCTCTGCGCGAGCCAAAAGCTGTAATTAAATTTAGATCATCATTTGAGATTATATTTAATTTAGACGTTGAGGGTAAGCTTTTGCCGCTAGGGTTATGTTCTCGATGAACGACATCATTCAGGAAACGGGCGCGTCAATGTGCTAGACGATCATCTAAATTGAGGTGCGATTAGCTTCGCACTTTGGATACATTTTCCATCCTTCGGACGGGCATGATTTATATGGTCTACACATCGAGCGGACCGTACTGAAGAAGTCGCAAAAGGAAAGATATTTTTTTTCACTTCTTCACTTCTTCAATTCTTCACTATGTTTATGTTTGCTTTGAAATAGTTCAACGAGCTAGAGTTATAGGGAATTAAAAACTTGCGAATTTTAATTTCAATCATTGACAATGCACATACAATTTCACTTTCTAGGGAATTTAAGGGAATACAATGAAATATAAGCATTAAATGTTTGTTGATTGTCGTTTTTCACTCTTTGCATCTTTGTTTGTTTGTGGTAGATTTGTTTTGCTAAATTCTCCTTGAACAAACATCGCCAACCTTGATAGAAAATTCCACTTCAACAATGCTTTCGATTGTCTCTGAAATGAAACGGATACGATGGTGATCACGTAGCTTCATCATGTCATTTACATGTACGATTGCATGACACAACCCGACTGCACTCGCCATGTCCCAAGTCTGCTTGGTTGTCTTTTCGCTTGCCAGTGAGATGCTGATCACGTCTGAGACGGAGATTTCACTTTCAACTCACTCCAAACGAGAGGTTAACCATGAACAATTGCAAAGTGAAAACATGTCAAGGTACTAACGTTAGTCGCAGGCTGAATGATTGCCTTCATTCTGATGGCTATTGTGGCAATTGAAGTTTAAAATTTGTCTAAATTATATTCTAATAATTACGAGACATGACAAAAAAATCTCATCTTCCATTCAGTATCATCACCGTTGTATAACAAGCAGTATGTAATAAAATTTAACTACTACGCCGGGGTTTCCCGTCTGGAAGACGGAAGCTTGTTACCTGCTAGTATGATCTGAAACAACTTAAGGAACGGTACCCAACTAGCCATCCATCGTGTAGTCCGTTTATGACGCTCTGTAACTGTTTCACACATTCAACCATAAATTATGGTAATGAAATAGTTCCATTATGTATGTGAAGGTAAGCAGTGTCGGGTTGCGGAATGCTTCCTCGCAAAACCATCGTTTGTGCCTTCGTTGGATAGGGGCTGGACTGGATTATGGAAGCCTTAACAAAGTATCGTAAAATGTAAATGTTTCACTGCAATCTAAGCAATGGCAGGAAGAGGCCCCACGTTGTTGGGCAGTAAACGCATTGCTTGGCATTTGTTCAGAAAGTATAGACATTCAATTTTTATTCATTTTTTTTAAGCACACCAAAAACAAGCAGTGCTCATTAGCGCTATTTCTGGAGATCCTCTTTAAAGTAGCATCATATCGTCCAATTTATCATGCATTGAACTCCCTTAACTCTCTGAACGGATTGAACGGGTACCCTTTGCAGAGCTGTCCAAATGTTGGCAGGATGAGGGCAATTTTGTCTGATCAAATAAATTCGCCTCAATTTCGTTTTGTATTCGAAACTACGTTTCCTTTCGCTTTTGCGCGTCGGAAGATCGGTAACTTGAACAGAGGGAGTAGTACTGATCATGGTTTGGTTCCAAACAAACAACAAACGCGCAGCCATATCGATAGGAGAGCATCATTATTGTGCGTTGTCCGGGTCCTATACGGGAAACAAACCCAACCACAATCGATCATTATTTTGGGGTCATGCGCGTTCCGAGGTCCAGCAAAGTAATGATCGGTTAGCTGGGGCGTATTTCATTCTTCTTTTTTTGTGGAACAAATCTATAACTGTAAAGAAGATCGGCTCATAGGTTCACATGATGCCCTAATGGGGTTTGTACTTCAGGCTCAGCAATCGGTCAAGATGCTCGATTTAAGACGATTTGGACAACAGGGGAAGATCATATAAAGGCAACGCATTTCGAACACACGCCGATACGGTGCGCAGTATGCGCGGTAAACGGTATGTCCCGATTTATGATTGGCATTTAAAAGAACCGACCACTGATGCAATCTTACTGGCACATTAGATCGAGATAGGGTCATCGTCGTTCTGGATCTTTCAAGCATAAAATGTGCACGTGACATTTTATGATGGACTATCGCATGCCGATGAGAGACAGGGAAACTAATCTCCGTGCTGGGTCTGGTACTGCTGCTGATGATGATGATGATGGAGTGGTCGTAAATCTATAAAATAGAGAAAAACCGGTGCGTCACGGCATTCTGATGGTTTGGAAATGGGGAAAAAGCTAAACGAGCAGCGTCCACCGGAATAACAAAACAACAACAAAGCGGGCACGGGACTATAAAAAGCCCTAAAGGGAATAGAGATCGCTATCTGAGAATGAAAAAAGTTTCGTGCTCCAAATTTGGGCGCCACGCTTGTCTGCCATTGCCGCGCTTCCTAAGAAAAGCGAAATCACATCCCTCGTCTGTGCCGGAACACCCCGTCTATTCCACGAATAATTTGGCATCTTCGTTTCTCTTTCTCTTTCGCCAGCTACCACTGCATACGATCAACGCCCAGCAGCAGCAGCAGCAACAGCCCAGGCCAACCACAAACCTGAACCATGTAAATAACAACCATTACCATAATTATTCGCTTCAACCGTACTACAACCGGCAGCAACAGCAGCATCAGCAGCAGCAGCAGCAACTACAGCATCACTCGTATCCTGTCGCACGAATCGACGAGGAACCGGCGGCCCAATCGCTCCGGCTAAACTACGTGACGGAGCGGATTCTCGCGTCAACGTTACCGGCCCGGCGGCTTCAGAATGGCTCGTCGTCACCGCACACCCCGAACGGCACGCCGCCCGTCGACGAGCACGAGCGCGAACTCATCAACATGCTGGAACAGAAGCATAAGCAGGTTGGTATAGAGCGAGATCCTGTCCTGTCAGTCATATAAAGCCGGCCGCGGCTATCTCACCTGCTTTCGGATGGTGGATAATTGAATTAAATGCGTCCAATTCTCCGGAACGTTCGCGTTCGGTGCGCGCGCCCGTTCGCAACTCTGTTTGGCAGCCGCTTGACAGGAAGCCGAGGATAAGCTTCTTAAGTGGAGTTGCGTAACGCGTCGTTTGGAAAGCTCTCGGAGCGCAAAACAGTACGCAGCACGGTAGAATATAAGTCCACCTCATTATCCGTTAGCTTTATAATCACTCAATCTTACTAGCTGCTTACTCTCGGAAGCATTTCCTCATCTGGTTTTGTGCTGTCCTTTAGCTCGCTTCTAATTTCATGCTTTGTCCATCTTCCAGAACTACCGGATACTGGATCTGGAGGCGCGTCTCGTCAACATCACGCTCGAGAAGCTGTGCGAGCTGTGCAAATACATCGATTCCTGGCTGGGCAGCGGGAAGGAAAAGATTGTCGTTCTACAGGACAGGTGAGTGCGTGTGTATACGTGTGTGACTGTGTGTTAGGATCGGCAGAGTTTAAAGGTGACCGAACGGTGTTTGAGAGCGACCCCCAACCGGCCGGAGTCAGGGTGGCGGTAATCCTACACTCACGTCCGTCACGTCTATGGGAAAGCATCGATTGCGTGACGGCGATATGTGTGTAAAGGGGGCTGCGCTTTTTTCGGTCATCCACTTGAGAAGGGACCACCTTCGAGCAGGGGTTTGAAGCATTCGAAAAAAACGAAAGAACGAACCCCTTTGCACTTTGCTCTGGCATGTTGTCTCGGCAAACATTCACCCGATCGTCGATGATGATGATGCACGCCCGCAGTCCCTCAGGGTTTCGTTGTACTATCTGTATTTATTTATTTTCTTATCATCTTCTAGTCTTTTTTAAAAAGCTTAACCTGGTGGCAAGAACCTCTGGCTTCTGAGGGAAAAAGCAATGCTTACTCAAGCCACCGGAATTTAAACTTAAAAGCGGCTTAAAGCGTTGTCGGATTACCGGGCGCTCATTCTTCGGATCTGTACCGGTCGCCTTGTGGGTTAAATAATCTATCAATTTAAATTTGAATGCCGTTGAGAATTGTGGGCTGAAAGGTCTTTGTCGAACTTCGGAACATATATCCAATATCTTTAGAGCTCATCAAAGCATACATAAATGTTGATTTAATTAAACTTCTTCGGTAGCTCGTCATAAGAGCTGCGTTTCGAGTGACCTATCTCTCCTCTTGAAAAGTCTTTTTAACTCTGTTCGTTTGTGGTGACAAACTTCTGACGACCCAGTGGCTTGTCATCGGCTTTTAAAAGTTCACCGCCAAGAACATTGTAGGACACACCAGCACACACCATTAGCATAAAATGGCTCAAAGTGTCATATTTGAATATTTACGGCCAATTCAAAAGCCGCGCACTGGAAAACCGTACCAACTCGCCGTAGTTGATGCGTGTTTTTTGTAGCGGTATGCATATGCACCCAAGGTGCATTATGCCGGCTTATTGGCTTACATCTGTTTTTGCCGTTTTTGTTCGCATTTTATTGTTCCCTGCCAGCAAAAAAAAGCCCCCTCCAAGCACGGTGGTGGACGACGCAAAAAGTCACAAACGCCGACATGTATGCCACCTCACGAACTGGCGCTTCATGCGTGTAGTACCCCACCGTCGTACTGGGGCCGTGCAAGATGTACCGATGACGGTATTTGCAGTACAGTAATCAAATCTCCGAATCGGGGAAAAACGTGTCCGTGTCCGAATATTAACATCGGACAACCACCAACCGTCGGACAACCCATCCCGCACGGCCGGTCAATCATCGACCATTCTCTTCGCTCTTGCTGTGGGGTATTGTGCTTTAACCTCGCCGTAGCTTCTGGTCATTCCACATCCCCTCCTTGAACCGATCGATGCGGCATCGATGGCTCGGTGGAGGAGCACGGGCGGGGGCAGCACAACGGCAATTTGTTGCTACCTTTTGTCGTCGTCTCTACACCGGCGGAAGACACACTTCACCGTAAGCGTATGCAACATGCAAACACAACAACACTGGCGCTAGCGGAAAGGGCGAAAGCTGCGACACAAAGAGAACGCATCGCAAACTTTCGCAAACCGTGGAGGAAAGGGGCGTCCGTGCGAGTGCCGTTTCGCGATCCTTTATAAATATTGCATGAACATAGATTTTTTAAGCAATCAGTTTTGTTGTTGTAACGATTTTTGCCGGTACCAATCAATTTTTCCGCCTGCTCGGCAAACAACACAACTATTGACCGGGGGGCCTTGCTGATGATAAGAAAGTGGGTACATCGGGCAAGAAAAGAAACACAAGCTGCTTTAGGGATTTTAGAGATTGTGACGAGATTACAGTTTGGTTTAGTAGTCTGTAGTTGCGGATATCTCACGGTTCCTTCAAGCGAAGGAAGCAAAAACAAGCGAACTCCGTGCTTTGTTGCAAACGTTTCGAAACGTTCGTTACGGTGTGCGCTGGGCGGATATGGGCGTTTGATTTTTTATAATCTTATTCAAACGATTTGGTGTGCCGCACGAGAAGAGGCGAGGAACCACACTGTTTTGAGCAGACGAGTAAACATCGCGGAATGTGAGAATGTTATGATTACTCGTTCGGCCAAGCAGACGGGCAAGTCATAATTTTGCAACGTTTTAATAATACATTTTTTGTCAGATTTGGCTGAAAAATGTCTTGGAGCCTGTAATTGCTAATGAAAGCGCCAAAACTTATTTTATAATATTTTTGACTGCCAACAGAAGACCGATACCATTTCTCTTTTCAATGCGCAAACCGTGATAAGAGCGTGCACACACCAAATGTGAACAGGAAATAGCACATTAAGCCCTCTCTGTACCCGGTCGCCACGGTAAATCTGTAATTTGGGCAACCATTCTCACCCGAAACGATTCGTGCGAATGCTTTAATTTGCACTTACTCCAAAAGTTCCAAGCACATTGGGCACTCCAATTGCCAGGGTGCATGCAGCAACGCAACAGGAAATCGTTTCTCAAGTTTGGTTTAACTTGTCAGCACCACTTTTTAAGCATTGGCTGAAGATAGCAAGAGGGGTCATTTCAGGGAAGTTAACAGTTATTAACCTCCTTTTTACACTCGTGATTCAGGTTTTCAAGACTTCGCTTCCCCCACACGAGCTGAAATCGATTTCTCGACGAAACGTTCACGCGACTTGCGTTGAATTATCAGTAAATAATAATTACCCTAATAACGATCTTGCCAACGATAGGCACTATTGTGTGCAGCATCAATGGGATGAAACGGATTGCAAATTGACGTGTCAAAATTTATAACACGACATGCGCGCGAGCAGCAGCTTTGTTGCACTTGTGCGTCGGCACACAAAAAAGCGGAAGGTCGCAGCATGAGTTGCAGTTTCAGCCCGCTTCCATTACGCCAATTAGAATGTTTACTCTCTTCTACATTTCATGTGCTGTTGTTGATTTATCGAATTCTGGGTTTTTTTGTTTCGTTACAGGGAAGATAAACATCGGCTCGGGACGGCGATCGCAGCGTACCTGCAGTATCAAAAAATCTGCGGCTCGAACATTCCGCAAGCTAGCGGCCACTCGAAGAATTCCCTTTCGCCCGGCGGTACCGACAATGGGCGGCGGACGCCCACCTGGCTCGATCTGGACATCTACTCGATGCAAAAGTTTCTGGAAACGGTCGCTGGTCCATTGCGCATTCCTTCCCACAGGAGGTAAGTGGCGGACCTCTGCTCAGCCATGGTTTGCAAATGTATCCAAATGCAAATGTAGCCAGTGTCCTTATAATGTATCTCTCTTACTATCTCCACCTTCCAGATACATTCAATACTTCTCCGGGCTGCTGTCGGGTGTGATCAAGTTGAATTCGTCCTCCTTCTTCCTGAAAGCGATACGGGTCGAATCGCCGCCATGTTTGCACTACCGTGCCATAACCGTCAACAGCGAGTGGCGCAGCTTCATCAAGATCTTCGAGGGCGTCCGGTGTCTGTTCACCTCCGACATCTACGTCATACCGATCACGACGCGGCACTTCATCTACGAGATCAAGCATCCGCTGCGGTTGCGCGGCGACATCCTGGTCCGCTGCTACCAGATCATACCAAATAACAACAAGGCGACGTACGAGAAGGAGCTGATCGCGTCCGTGCAATTTCACACATGTGCCATAACCGAAAAGGAAGTACAATTCACCAAGGGAGATGTAGACTTCGCGTGCGAAGACGAGCGCTTCTCCGCCGAGCACAGGATGACGTTCTGCTTCGACACCGTGCCGAACGAGCGGCCGATGATACTAGTGTTCCAGGATCCGCTCGTGCGCATAGAGCCGATCGCGGAGAACGGTGATCTGCTGGAAACGATCAATGAAGGTAAGAATCGTGAGCATTATCGATTTAGATTTTAATTTTATGCGCAACCACTTCAAAAAGGCTCAAGAACAGTCCACAGTCGATGTTGAGACGAAAGTCGACTTTCGACATGTAATGCGGATTGCATACTTTTGGGCGGATAACATTTACAGTGTGTAGCTTAACTATCACTAGGAGTACTGCTCTGTAGTGTAGTATTGCTCAAAATTGCAATTTATCAAAATGATATTTTTGCAAACTGAAACATTTATATTTTTAAAATTGCATTTGTTTATATATTTGATGTTATGTAATAACTTTGCAATGACATTAGTCATCCACAATCGTGGTCGAATTTTGATAATCTTTATCTGAATCGACATTCGTATGAAATCTCTTATTTTTTTGAAACATTCAGTAAGATGCATGCTTTAAAGAAATAAACTTATTTATTTCCTGCAGTCATTCGATGTTGTTTGTAGTGCTTTCGTTATTTTAGAGCTTTGTTCTATGCAGCTTTCTTTGATATATCAGGAATAGATCCTCTTTCAAGCCAACATAGTTTTCTTAGTATCGCGCACTGGTTTCATAATCACTTACTAGAAGATAAACAACCGATTTGTCCCTCTTCCCACGGATGTCCTGTCAACCAGTCCCACACATCAGTAGGAACTTGCTAGGGTTTTGGCTCTCGCGTACGAGTTATAAACAAAGACAACATTAATAGCTTCATCCGTCGTTGAGCAGCGATCAAAACACTTAAACGCTACCCCATTTATAAAATCCTCAGCCAAACCGTACCGTGGCTGTAACGTGATTCACCTGAGAGGTCAACATTTGGGTCGAAGGATGACATTGTTTCCGCCTTTTACACCTTTCCAATGCGCGAAACATGATACAATTACATCCATTATTCATGTTTTACCATGCAGTGAAATCTGATCTCAGCATAATTGTAGGCTGGGAAGTAGCGTTCACCCGGAGCCGTACACAGTACACCACCACGAGGGGCAAGCTCCACCGATATCTTTCTACAGAGTGCGTAATTAATTCACTCTAATTTATTTGACAAACGTTTGATTTATTGATGCTGTACGTAGAGGGGCTATTTTTGGACCAACACTACCACACTGCTTTACGTTTTACCGCGCATTAGACCCCCACGAAAGGGCGCTATTTCGGGTGTGTCTCCTCCTCTTCCTGTACCAAAACACTGATACCAACACTCTCGTACTCTCGGGGGCATGATGATTCATCGGCCGGCGTTACAAACTTAAACCATTCGCACGTCGGTGCTGCCGTTGAGCTGATAAACTTCTCAGCTCCGCCTTGGATTGACTGTCAGGCGAATGTTTAATCAACCTGCGAAAACAGCTGTTGGATGGCGTGTTCGCGATTCAATCTTCGCGCCTCGCCTTTCATTCACCGCAGAAAGTGGCGTTCTTCGGGACATTAATGGCCTAACGATACGCTTGTTTACAGATTATGATGCTTATTTGCAGGAATTCTTCTTCCTGTTCAGATTCGGGTGTGGTATAAATTTAGAATGTGTACCTTCGTTTTGACTCCCCCTCCTGCTGACGCCACATAATCATAGAGCGGCTAATTTCTAACCCAAAATATGTTGTGTCTATGCGAAAGATGAAAGATATCTTTTTTCTCGTTGGCACTTCATTGTTTGTCAAGAAGACATCCAATTCAACATTAACGCCACACGCGGCTCGTGTTGTGTAAGAACTTTAAATGGATAATAACACACCGTGTGGTCGGCAACACGGATCCTCTTCAAACAGTGTTACCAACAACGCAGACCCAACCCTTCCCAACGCAAATTTAATGTTGCCCCAGTAAACAGTGTGTGCATTCGATGATTACGATCGATTTATTGGAGCGCTAAACAAGCGCGAAAGGTTAACACTGCCAAGCAATGGTAGTGTGTGTGTGTGCATCGGAAAGGTTAATTTATTGATTGATTGTTTTATGATCGCATCGTGTAGGTGTGGCGGCGCAGTAGCGCATTGGGTGACGACCACGAATGATGTGGATGATGATGATGGTGAGGAAGATTATCGCGTGTTTCGGCCTTGGCGGTATTGATGAGCATAACCTTCACTGCGCCGTTATGGGCAGGTTTGTTCGTTGCCTTATGGTGGGTTACTTCCGATGTTGGCGTTTTATCTATGCCATCAGTTTGCTTAGCGAAATCGATAAAGTGTATCACATTTTTTCTTATTTTTCTGCTTTATGCTATCACTGCTCACTTTCGATAGGCCTTGTTGGTGTGTAAGTTTATCCTTCCTGTGTAAACAGATAGAAGCAAATTGCGTTTTTGTAAACGCAGACCTTGTCAAAGCACATTTTACAGCGACAAAAAGCGAAATATTCATAATTTCGCTCTCTAAGACCCGAACCAACCGGTATTTGATGTCTAATCCACCCGAAATGCGTAAGATTCAACAAATAAACAGCGCGGTCTCTCGTCCGTTGGTCGTGTATAGGTCGGGAAACATTAATGATACGCTCCAGTTACGCTCCCGGCCTCGCTTCATTGTAAAATTGGCTTGGCTCCCGGCAGCAAAGGCAACCAGAACGCCGGATTGCTTCATTTTGATCAGCCCGTGAGCACACGGCACACCACAGTACTATGGAGAAAATGTTAGGCATCATAGATTTTGAGAGTTGTGCAATTATAAACGTTGCCAGCCATCCAGAAAAGCGGCCCGTCTTAAGACTGGCGACGGAACGATGTTTTGGTGGTGGCGCTAGGATGTTTAACAAACATTTCAAGCACAACTAGTGGTCACGGCAAAGTGTGATTATTATTTTGCGGTATTCGTAACTTAAACAGGTGTTTGTTATTGAAGCTTTAAGGCAATAAACATCTTTAAGTGCGTAACGAGAAATCATGTCAAACGCGTCCTTGAAAATAGTACTGAACAAACCTCTTCACCTTAAGAAATTACCCTAGGTATCACTAGACAAACCTTTAGGCAGACGTTTACACATGGTTAATCTAATCTAATCTTCTCGGCAATACCCTGATACCGCAGAATCACATCCAGTGTCATGTTTCGTTGCTTCTTTTCTCGAAATATGAATCTGAAGTTTTCTGTTTTGCAACTCCACTCTTCCCCCAACTTGTGTCTCTAGAAACAATTCCGCTCGATGGTCGCAGCCACTGACGCGCGTGGGGGGAACTGTTTCGCCGTGCCGGGGAAACTCGCCGTGCGTTGAGACTCTCCCCTTTTCACCGCGCGCGATGCGTTCGGTACGCAATCCAGAGAATGGGGTTTCGTGCGCATGTGGATATCTTCCCGGGCGTCGTCGTTAGCGTGCGCGCAGCCAACTGCTAGCCGCTTGTCTCGCCAAATGACGGGCTTCGGTGCGTTGCAGTGCGTTCCTCTTTCGGGAGTTGCTCCCTGGTCGCGTTCTGGTGTGGTTCGGCGTGCGTGTGTCAACGAAACTGTGTCACCGGTGTCCCGTCCCTGTCTGTCTCTCGCTCTCTTCTTCTCAGTTCTCGCACACTATGAGGAAAATGGCCTAACGTCCCGAGATAGTGAATGTTTGTGTCCTAGCCCCCTTGGGCGGACTTGGTGCAAAGAAAAATCGCGATGATAATGCGAGACAACCAGTCTGCAAAGTCACATTGTGCTCGGGGTCCAACAAATGTGTCATCACTGGGTTGCGAACGGGTTTTTTTTTTTGCAGCAATGTCTGATTGAGTGCAAATGTGTGTTCGTTGCTGCTTTCGATAAGCAGAGTAAAATCGATTGCAGTTACTACTCTGGTGGAAGAAAAGTGTGTCGGAAAGGGCTGACGGTTTGTCTGCCGGAGACAAAATGCTACGGTGTAAGTGTCCTATGCGGTGGTGGTGCTCTGTTATCAAAAACCGTTTTAAGTGAAGATAAATATCGTATTTAGTACATATGTTTAGTCATGTTTTTAGAACCAGCGTAAAGGAGAACCACAGTCGCTGACTGTGAGACCCCACCGGGTCAGTGGATGAACTTTGAGTAGCAATCCCGCCCTAGACAACAGCACGCTGCGAGCATATGTATGCTCTACCCAAGTGTCTATTTTCAGTAGGCCGGAATGGGGAACACATGAATTTATGTTGCGACAAACACGCACCGTTGTCGTAGTGTGACGTCAAACCACTTGTAGATTCGGCCTGTATTTAGACAGCGTGTTTTATCACATTCAACCGGTAGCCTCATTCCCCCCAAAAAAAACATCAAGAGTTATGATAAGAAGGGAGTAAAATGTTGCCCAACTATCCGGTCGGAAAAGAAACCTCCATTTTGGCGGTAATATTAGCCATTGCGTGATGATGATTTCATTAAGTAACCAAAACCACAAACCATCTGTGGAACATTTGGCCGGTTAATGGTTCGACGCACGATCAATATTCTATAAATAAAGTCATGAACAAAGGTTGTGCTATTGCGCGAGTTGTGATTTGTTATTGTTGCCAATGCGCAACCGGTTTAATAATTAGAGCCGGACATTCCAAACTTTCTTCTGTCGCCCCCCTCTTGTTGCCACAGAATCGATTGTAGTACACGGCTTTTTACTCTTCGATCATTAGAAAAGAGAGATAGAACATTCATGAAAACACCCTGAACTCCAATATCCTGAAGCCTTGAAGTCTCGGTGTTTGGCTCATATAAAGCAACTTTCTGAAGCAATTCTGAACGTGGAAAGTTTGACCGAGCGGGCATATGCGGGATTGTTTACTTCACGCTTTGAAACCGCACCGACTCGGTTCGATCTGTTGCCAACGGTCGCGACGACGACGACGACCTACCCACCGTAGGAAGTGTATTGCATTCTATTTCGGTAACATAACCGTTCACCGACCACTGCACGGCAGCACCACCCAGTGCCAGTTCTGTCGCTGGAAGTGTGAATGCAAACGGAGAAAACGAGGTGGGAAGTGCAACCTGGGCGGTAAGGCAACATGGGCGAAAGTCCAGTCACACCTACGCCCCAAACAACTCTTGCAACTGCGAACCACGCGCAGCACCCTCTCACGGGAGCTGTTTGGCTGGGGCAGGGATAGTAAGTCGTCGCGAGATATTTTGCACAAGATATACACACCCGGGTGTCAAGTATGTCGCGCGTGTGTGTGCGTCCACTACTCTGGCACGAATCCGTGCACTGATTGGGGGAAACCGATTCCGAAACGGAAAGGTCGCACACCAGACGGCACCACCAGCGCTTTCCAGGTGACAATTTCTGCAGACATGCAACGCTTTTTGTCTCACCCCCTTTTAGTCGTATATCCACGAGAGAAGTTTAAAGGCTCTGGGTGCTTCGTCCACTGACCAATCTGCAACCGAGCATCGAGGGACAAGTTTGGCAGCTTTTAGGCTCGTTAGGCGGCAGGGATAGCATTATGCAGAGCGTACGCTAAAGGTCTGGGAGTTGAATTTCAGAGTTTAACCAATTCAGTGCGTTGCCGTTGTGCGGTGCGGAATCATTCCACTGTGCGTCCCTGACGAGGGATGAAGTTGCGTTTTCGATTTAAATATTTGGTAAACTCACAAATGGGCGTTTTAAATTACCGGTGCCAAAAATTGTACCAACACTTTCGGGAGGAGGGCTATAAAGCGCAACCCCTCTAGCAGGAACCATTTCCACAAGAACGCACAAAATTTCGATCAACATTTTCTAAATTAAATTTCCTCCGCTTCATCTTCCTTTCCGTTGTCGGGTGTGTACTTACTTTCGCGTCCGTGTCCACCGTGGATGGCTGTCGTCGTCGTTGGTGGGCTCGACGTGTTCGTGTGTTTGCTTCGAAACTTCATCACCATGTCGTCATAGGTTGGTCCAAAAAAGGTAAACTGATTAATATATTGCTCGCTTGGGTGCTTAATTACACCGTGTGTTCGCACTGAGGGGCACTTGACTCGCTGGCAATTCACAGGGCACCAGAGACGTCCAGGGACGGACGCGAGGAGATCTGATCGGTTGAGGGCATTCTTCTTTGCTTGCAAAGCTCCGGGTATCAGTTTGCTTCGCATTTTGATTATTTGCAGTGTGTTTCCTTCGCTCTATTCACATAATTTCACATTTTGATCTTGCGTTCATGCACTTCCTCCCAAAAAAAAAACGGGGCTATTCAAAGCCACACCCATCAAGAAAATGCACCAAATGACAGCTATAAATCATCCACATCATCCATAGCGTTAAGGCTCTAATTATGAAGATGCGTTCGCAATCAATCAATAATTTGACAGGTCCATTCCAAACATTTTCGATCCTGCCAAGCAAGACGCAAGAGTTGTATAGCGTTCGTGTAAAATTGATGCTTTCAACAAATTTGTCTCTCTGTATAGAAAAGGCCTCCCAAGACGCGCTCCCTAGTGGAAATGACACCAAGTGCCACTTTCGTACAATCGCATCTTAACGCTTTCTTAAGGAATTAATACTTCTTCAGACCATCTTGCAAACAGAGCTCTTTTCTGTTCACTCTCACACCTATGGTGTGGCGAGCCGTTGTTAGCAAGCGTTCCGTCGCATTACATCAAAAGAAGTCGCGGGTGGTGGTCGTGGTGGTGTGCGAGCGCGTTTGCATTTGAAGAAGAACGTTTAGTGGAAGGCTTGTCCACGAGCGTCCGAGATGATGTTCGGCACCGCGAACGCGACGACGGTACCTTTTATTCCTTTTTTGTAACCGATAATCGACTTAATCATTCTCAATTATGTCTACTTTCGTCCGAATAGCGGTTGATGTTGATCTGACACAGTTGATTTCTGCGTCTTTGTTTTGGTGTGTGTCTTCTTGTCGTCATCGTGCTCCGAAGAAACAACGATCGAAAGAAAAGCAAACCAGTTTGCCTGCGGGGTGGAAATTTTGGAAGAATCTGTGTTTAGACAGACGTGCCGAAACTGTAGCATGACGTTGTCGTCGTCTTTTCCAGGGTCGCCTGTTCGAAATCCGATCCCATCTTGATCCCGAGTTACCAATTTAAACACACAATACACAACCCTGGCGCCGATCATAATCCACAGAGTGCGTGCTGTCCAAATCTCGGCGTTTCTCCCTTTTTTGCAATCCTTAGCCCGTGCAGCGCTTTTGACCGTCCGTTTCAGTACTATCCCACACTTTGACTTTCGTGTTGCTTTTCTCGGTCCCCTCTACTCGCATCGCGAACCGCAACGCACTTCGCTTCTGCTCTGTGGCACCGGCGGCACTCGCGCACACCGCGGAAGGTAATCAAGATCTCCAAGTAGACCAAATTTGGAAGCGGGACCGATTTCGAATCCGTTGGAGGAAAAAACACGCACCAGAAGGTCGTCGAGTGTAACAATAATGATGTGTAGTGTGTTTTGATCCATCGCGAGCGTCGCGCGGGTCAGTGTTCGTTGGCGGGTTCGTCCAGCAGGTCCTCCCGGGCGTGTAATCTTGCACCATTCGTACAGCTTTCCATTAACATAGTTAGCAGTGTGTCTGTGTGTGTGTGCGTGTTCATTCTGTGCAATTGTATATACGTGTGTGTGTGTGCTTTATTCCAACCTGCGAGTGAACAACCATTTTCGCCTTCGTTTTCTATACTCTCCAGATGAGTCCGGCCATACGCAGGGTCCGCTGGATGGATCGCTGTACGCGACGATACTGAAGAGCCCCAAGTCGCCGACGGCAACGACGCACCTCATCTCGCCGCCGGCCGAGTTCAGCAACGGCAGCAGCAAGTCGTTGCTGCTGCTGAACGGCAACGGTCCACCGCCCCCGGTGCCGGAGCGTTCCAAGACGCCGAACTCGATCTATCTCAGCCAGAACGGGACGCCCCGCAGTACGCCGGTACCGTTTGCGCTGGCACCGCCACCCGCCGCCAGCCCAGCGTTCGGGGACAGGAGTGTTAGGGCCGTGTCGAGTGCGAGCAATAGTGTCAGCGTGAACAGCAGCTACAGCTCGTACCAGAGCGCCAGCCCGGGTGTCGCCAGCGTACCCGATGGTGGCAGTCCCGGAGCGACACTAGCGACGCCCGGCGGTACGAAAGCGAGACCACCGTCCGCTCAGCAGGTCGATGGCCGCGAGTCGGTGCGCAGTCCGCTGACGGTGTCCATGGACTCGGGCATCTCGAGCAGTGGCCCAGTTAATCGTAAGTTGTTTGCGCTGACGAAAAGCCTCCTCGCGTGGACAAGCGAATGGGTGGTTTTGTGTGCCTTCCTCTCTAATCACTGGCGCACGCCGTGTTCTTGTCTCTTTCCATCTCTTTTCTGCATCGTTTTTGGGACATTCGGACCGCTCTCAGGTCGCGTACAGGGATCCAGCGTTTCGCCGTCAAGTTTTCCGAGCCCCCAAGCTAGTCCGCAAGGTAGGTAGAGAGAGAGAGGACGTACATTCCGCTGCTGCTGCGTTGCATTTTCTCCACACATGCGATACACACACACAAGGGGGAAGATTCCAGCATCTGCTCCGGATGATTGGGAAGGTCTTCCAAGCGGTTTGTTTGCAGTACGACACGCGAGCGAGAGAGATTCTAGTGGGAGCGCACGTTGGGGCAAGTTCGCGCGCGCGACCAGAAAGCTGGTCGTCGCCATAAAAGGACGCCTGAATGTGGTTAGGGCTCAAAACCCTTCTCAAATCAAGCTTCCATTTTCCGACACTGAAAGGAGAGTGTTCCCTCGGCAACGGCTCAGGTGGATGTCAGCAGGGAACATGGGGTACACAGTAGATGGTGGAGGAGTTCGGCCAGACGGTGAAAGACTTTCAGGCACCGAGGCCGTCTCTATCAGCTCCCGGTACATTGGTTACGCGGCAGAGCAGCAGGATGTTGGCATATGTATCTTCTGCACTGGTGTCTCCGGCGTCGCCGTTTATGGGAGCTTGTCTGGCCGGGACTGAGCCTTCCGAGGAGGAGCTACCGAGGAGGGGGCCCGTGTACTCGGCTCCAAAGTACACACGTATTCTCACCAGGGGCATACAGCAAGCCCACCTTTCCTCAAAGCCATGCCGATGATCTCGTACGTCCATTTATGTAACTACACCTTTCATGATCGTGTGGTCCACCCTTCCACCCTTCGAACGGTTCCGGCCCACACAGCCACCTGGTAAACGATCGATAAGAGAAATCAATCTCAGTAAAGCCCATCGCGACCGTGCACCGCAACGGTCGCTTACAGAGAACCGCATCGGGAGAAAGAAGTCAGCGCCTTTTACAGCTTAACTGTGCCGATACAGTTTCGACACAAGCCGCCGTGCGTCCTTATTTCCATCCCCTGGCCCGTGGCCCTGAGACACCTTCCGTTTCGTGCTCGGGAAAAAGATGTCACCTATTTCCGCGTTGATTTTCATCGATTCTTGGAAATGTGGCGTGGTGATGGTGGTGGCCGCGGCGGCTACTACACGCCAAGCCGGGGCAGATTTTCGCCAATGGAATGGAATGCACCGGGCGCGCATGGTGTTTGGTGGTACCGGTTGGCGGGCTTTCATTTTTTGCTCTCCAATCTTGGTGCACCACGCGCCTCCTCCACGTGCTCCCGTTCTCACCTATGCATACGCTTTTGGGACGGAACTTCGCCCGGAGTGCCCCGCAATGCATGGTTCGAGTCCGGGTGTCGATCATTGCCACCCGATAAACACCTTTTGTGAAGCATTGTCCTCGGTCGTCGGTCGTGTCGTTTGGGAAGGGAATGGGAACGGGCTAAAGGCGTGATTGAGTGATATTTGTTGCTGCAGTCTCGTATGTGCATGCCTGCACCGTCAATCTATGGGACCGAGGCGTGGAAGAAAGTGAAATTGATAGGAAAAATGGTTCGTCGCTTAGCTTTTTTTCCAAGCGCGTTTGGGGGAGCGGTGTTGGGTTGTCATTTTTTGTGAAGTAAATCGTAACTTTAGCCACGTCTGAACACGGGTCCAGATGGTTCACAGTTCATGAATTATTAAAGTTTTGTGGGCAAGGCCCTTTTTCCATGCCTGCTTATTATCATTTTGCAAGCTCAGGCACCAAAAGTGTTTAATGGGGATCGCATAGATGCATTGAATGTATCCCTTTCTTGTTAGCCTTTTCTCTGTATTACATTAAACCGATGGCCGTATCACAAAAAATGACACCAAAAAGAGTAATGGATGTCAGTTTAGGCCTTAATTCATCACACCACAATGTTCCGATTTTTTAAGCCGCTCTATTTGGGACATTTTTTCTTAAAACGTATCAATTCCCAAGCAGTTGTGTATCGTTAACGGCAACAGTTTGAACAAACAAACACAATATATGAACTCCACACTGCATTTCATCCATCAAAAGTCAACACTTTTCATCGTCTGTCACCCGCCCGTCATCCCACCGCAAGGGTTGCCTAACGCAATGTCCATAACGAGACCGTCAGCGACAGCGGCCCAACACCAAAAAGCATAAATTAATTCATCCTGCAGCGGGGCGCACCGATGGAATGAAGTTTTGACGAGCGAATCCACGTACGCGCGCGCTCGCGTACACACACACACACACACTAGAGCTTGTTTAGGGCCTTTTTCTCGCGCATAGTTTCTCACCTTTTTTTTCGTACCGACGTACCGCGGCAAAGATCCGGGTGCACTTTTGGTGTTGGAGATACAATTTTTCCATTTTTCTCGCCCAGTACAGAGGTGGTCAGTGACAGTGTGCGACGGTGTAGTCGCATCGATTATGTGAACATCTCTCTAGCTGCTGTCCCGGCCCGTCCCGCTCTCTCTCGCTCCGTTTTTGATCGTTCACACACATATTTGGAATAATTTCACGATTTTTAATTACATGTATCTTGTACCACTGCCGAGACAGGTGATCCAGTGGCGGCTGGGCTGGGGCAGTGTGTGAAAAGCCGCAATGTTGTGTGTGTGTGTGTCGCTGCCGAGTTTCGAAAGCCGGCTCAGTAAGCGGTGGGTGTCCCCAGCACCGCGCTAAGGTGTAAATGGCAATCCCGTCGTGGTCTTTTCCATCTTATCCATTTTGGAGCGAGACTCGCCTCGAATGCGCTCGCTTCTCCCCCCCGGGTCGGTACATACCACGGCCCCCGGGTTGCACGGTTGACACACGTTTTTGGATGGTTTTCCGTCCCTGATTGCGCTCGCGGCGCAAACGGCCAATATAGTCAACGGATTCTTTTTGGTGATCGAGCTGCCCCTCCTTGGGAGGAGCCGCTCCTAAGCCTAAGTGTGTACGGGAGTTCGAAAATCTTTCACACCCGGCGAGATACACACGACTGCGGTGACTTGCGTCCAGCAAAAAGGGCATATTCGTACGGGACCTGATCGCGACGCCAAGCACCCGATTTCATAAGTGAGGTGTTACTCCGCATTGCTGGAAAAGTGGGATTTTGGCGAGGACTAAAAATGTCTCATTTTGTCTCAACCCACACGTTACACGCCGGATTATTGTCGCAAAAACGCAGGCAACAAAGGAGGGGAGGAAATCAACCAAGCTTCCAATTAACCTGTCAACTTCAATTTGAATTCTTGTTGAGGTGCAAAAATTGGACGCAGGTACATTGAGCTTCAGATAGATTTCAAAGTTTTGGTAATGGAGTTAGATGGCTTTGAGAGCATCTCAAGCTTTTGGGCGGTCCCGTGGTACATTCGTCAACTCGGACGACTCAATGACATGCCCGTCATGGGTTCAAGCCTAGAATGGACCCGTCCCCTCGTAGCAAGGATGGACTATCTGGCTGCGTGGTAATGAATTAAATCTCGAAAGCCTATATAGATCGACATGTCCCCGCGTAGGACGTTATGCCAAATAGAAGAAGAAGAAGTCTTTGAGAGCAAATTTGAAGAGATACCTAAGCGCCCAATATCTTGCACAATACTCTTACATTAGTTTCAAGACTTTGAAGTTCCAATCCCTCAGATCTACATTCCTTTCCGTGCGAAGCTGTAGGCTTACCTCCCCACTTATGCTGTTTATTTTCGTTGCGTCTATTTTCCAGATGATCGCCACCGGGAGCTGGACGACCTGCTGTCCGATATGATGCTCACCGTGCAAGGCATCCCGGACGTTGGCCAAAAAGCAGACCAAACAGACCATCATCAATCGCAGCAGCCGCAGCAGCAACAGCAGCATCAACATCATCATCACCACCATCATCATCATCATCAGAATCCCAACGATCACTTCGTCAACACGAACACCGACACGATCAAGCGCTCGCATTCGGCCCAGCTGCCGCAGCGCGAGGACGCCCGCTCGCGCACCCCACTCACAGCCGTGAGTGACTACTCGCCCGCCACGGCGGCTGCGGCGGCTGCGGCGGCGGCGGCCGCAAAGGAGCGCGAGCTGCTCATGTACGAAACGTCCAGCACGACGACCACGCTCACGCCACCGCCGAGCGAGAGTGGCCGCGAGACGCCACTGCTGAGTGGCCCGTCGTACGCAGCAGCAGCAGCGGGCACGATTCGCGAACGCGAGCTGCAAAATATAAATAACAATAATCTGACGCCAGCCGAGCGCGAGCTGATCATGAGCGTGCAGCGCCACCAGCATCAGTCGCTTGCGTATCCTCGACCAGCGCGGTCGACCACGGGAGCATCGGAACGGTTCACCTCGGACGACGACGACGATCTGCTGGTGCACGGCGGCACCGGCTCTGTTGCCCAGATCCCGTACCACGCGCGGGAAGACTCGCGCCCGTTCACGTACGGCAACATACCGGCGACCGGGACGCCGCAGCAGCCGCCGGCCGCCACCATGCTCAAGATGCAGTCGGGCCTGTCCAGCCCGTCGATGGTGCGGAAGGCGCTCGGGACACCTACCGCGTCCCGCAAGACCGCCGGCACCCTGCCCCGCAATGACTTCGAGGAGATGCTGCGCGAACGGCGCGAAAAAGTGCTCAGTGAAAAGTACACCATCGGCGATCAGTCGCCCGGTGGTGGCATGATGGTCAGTGACACCATCAACAACAACAGCAGCGGAGATGGCCGATGGACCTACCAGCAGCATCACACGGTGAAAACGGTCACAACGCAGGGCGGCGGCGGCGGCGCTGGGACTCCGAACGGCTACCCGGCCCACGAACCGCTGAAGCGCTCCAACACGATGGACGGCAGCTTCGGACGCCAGTTCTCCAACGAAGGGTAAGTGCAACAGGAAATCGTGCTCTCGTAGTGATAACCCACCAAACCAAGGGTGTGTGTGTTTTTTTGTGACCAGAACATTGAAACCCCCGGTAAATCCGGGAGGCAAAAGGATACTAAAATTAAATTTGTGTGAAATTGAAAAAGCCCGACCTTCGTGCCGTCTACAGCGGTAGATGCCGACAGAGTGTGTGTGTGTGTGAGAGAGGGGGTTGGGGGTGGATCTTTCAAGGTGATATACACAACGTGCAGTGCGAAAAGAAACAAAACAGACAAATAGATCGGTCTCATTGCATTTGAGAGGGGTTGTGTGGCCCACCGGTGTGGTGGTATGTGGCCATGTGGTATATAAACAGTGGACACAGTAGGACACAGTGTGAGCTGATTAGCGTGACGGCAAAGAGGTGAAGAGTTCATTAATTTATGCGAATCGTAACAACAACCGCCAAGCAAAAGCACCTTCAACTGTGTCTGTGAGCCGTGGCACGCTACTAGAACCTTAGACTATGAAGGTAGAGTGAACCACACACGCCGAGAGCTCCACGTCCTCCCAATGGGATGGTTTACATCTCTTCACGTGGTGCATGAGTAATGGACGGATGCTTTGGAACGCAGGTGTGCGTGTGTCTGTTGGTCTAAAAGTCGGAGCGGAAATACCATTGCCATGCCGTGCACCTTGGCCATCTGAACTCTCCACAAGCATGTAGACACTGGACAGCACAGCGGGCTGGGAAGAACACATCCATCCACCAGTGTGTGGCGTCTCTTGCGTTCCAAAAATACCGACGCACCGGTTCCATCGGGCGCGGATCATTGCCACGACCTGCGGGATCTTGGTTTGGCGCGAGGATCACTGCCACGACACGGGGACGTCCTCCGCACCCTAGCGGCTGTAATTGACAGAAGTTTCACTTTCCATCTTGACCCTGCTCCTCTCCGGAAGGATACAGCACCCCAGAGCAAAGCGAATAGTCTTTTTTCCAAACTCGCAATGTTGCCAAACAGCGAATCGTGCGCCGCCAACAAAACCATCAGCATGGCGCGCGCGCGCCCCAGACTAAATTGCGTCAAACCATCTTCCAACCATGATAAGCATATGGCAGGGGAGGGATGGGCAGGACCTCAACAGATGGGGTGAACTATTTACGATCCCATCCTCCCCACAGCGCCACTCGATGCCCTTCTTCTTTCTTGGGGCGGAATCGCTCGCTACGGGGCGGAATTTATAAATAGAGAAGAACCCTGAGTGCGCTAGTTTTTGAAATTTTCTGCTTACGTTAAATTCAAGGTTAGTCAAATGGCCCCCTCCCTCAGGCTCGTGGATCTCCCCTCGCGATTCCCTTCATCGCACCGGAAGCTCCCTGCACGGTTGCTGGCAGCCGAGGACTGACCGAAACGGAGTTTCGTTTTGGATGGATGATGAAGAATAAACATTTGTGGTGCGGCGGCGGCGGCGGCGGCTACTTCGGTGCCTTTTTTGCACTGCCCGAGTGTGGCCGCCATACGGCTCCGTGTGGGCGGTACGTTTAAGGGCAAGTAGAGTAGCACGCGCCTCGGTGAGACATGCGCACGGGTAAACGTGCAAGTGGGCTGGGACTGTGCGAAGAACTGTGCGATCCGCGCGCACAAGCGTGGTCGTGTTTTTTTGGCCACATATCAAAACAAGTGTGGCGGTGGTGGGTGGCACCCGAAGGGCGAATCGAATCGGGGAGAGGGCGTACCTAAAAAAGCGGAAGGTTGGACGTTTGTTGATAGATTTAAATCGCTTGATAGGAATAGAAAATGAGAAAACTTCAAAGCTAAAAAAGGTGAAACATCCGTTGAGAAGCACTGCAATTGGTGACGCACCCGCTCCTGCATCAACCAGATAAGTGTACCGAACTTTTATCTTCTCCTCAGGCAGCTGAGTGACTGAGTGTTTCGCGGGTCAAAACCAGCAAAACACACAAAAAAAATCTTCCACCTTTGCATGACATCATGCAGTCCAAGCAATTCTTCGTGCACGCGGTCGATTTTCGCTCTTACCCGTGCGCCCACACTCTCGGTTTGGGCTTTCCAGCCTGATTGGATAGGACCGGTCCACGCAAGACTATGGCTGAGTAGCGCAGAGAACCACCACCTTAACGTTCGGTGGCTCCAACGTACGAAATAAAAGCTGTCGAAATCGGCTCATTAGCGAAAGGCTGCCAGGGCAGGTTGAACGAACCGGCTCGCTTGAGGCAAAGGCGCTGCTGTAGGCGCGATTGCAAACGGACCAAGTGCAGAGCTCCAAGTCCGCGTGCTCAAAGTGATATTTGCATCTTCCATCCCATGCGTTTCTTTGTTGTTTTTGGATGCATCGAGGGTGCATGGGGGTTTTGTAATAAAACAAAAATCGACTCCTCCCTTTGTACCAGAGGACACAAGAGAGCACTTGCACTTTGTGTATGCACTTCTTTTGCGGCCCCAAATAAGAAGAAAAAACACACCGAAGAGACAAACACAAAGGTTGGAAACAGGTTTCCTGTTAATTAGCTGTGCACTACAGCCAAAGCGCGCACCTCTGTTGCTCAGTTTGTTGCTCAAAGATTGACACACACACACGCTGATCCCCGTTTGTCCGGAAATGGGCAACACACATTGCCACGATCGTTGACGCTCATCCCACGCCGCAGCAAACTTCAACCGCGTCCGCTACTTCACCTTGGCATTGGCTAGAATTCATTCATAAAAATTCTAAATATGTCCATCGATAATTCTTGCCGCGGGCAAGCTATCGCCCCACGCAACCAAGCACACGCCATCGAGTTGCCGATCGATCCGACTATAATCAATACTCGGAATCGGAAACGATGACGTGCCTGGACCTCAAACAGCTGGCGGGAGTTCCGATGTGTGTGAGACGCAATGAATGCTGTGTTATAACCCTCATCCACCACCGTTGTACATCGATTGTTTAACGCTGACATGCCATTAGCAGTGCCATCGGAAGTTGACCGAACAGGTCTGTGTGGGTCGTTTCACTGTGTAGTTGACAAACGCCTCCACAGCCAAGATATCTTGGGGACGTGACACAAGTTTTGCAAAAAAACGACTAGTATTGGTTGTTGAACTTTACTCGGACCGCTTCAAAAAACCCGTGCCATATGTTGAGCGGGTTTCTGAGGCGCCTTTTCCTTCATCATTAACACCCTCTCATCAGCGGCAAGGTGAGTTGTGGGACAAAATTTGAATACTAAAAGCATCAAGTCGTCAAGTTTTGAACGCTCCAAAGACACTCACACACACAGGAAGCAAATTAACTGCACAAACAAATCCATCCCCATTTGTCTGGTTTCCTGTCCCGGCGGACAAAGCTGATAAGCGCGCCTTACTTTTGGCACAAGACGTCGGCGGCGACTTGTTTTGGTGTGTCGGATGTTTGCATCCCTTTATCTATTGACAGGGTAAGCCGACCGATAATCTCAAATCTTTATGCCGTTTGCAGCATTTTCGAAGGGATTTGGAGGAATTTCAGTATTATTACGGTGCCCAGGAATGCTAGGACAAGGTCGCTTAGGATAGATTTGTAGAATGTTCTGTAAAAGCTCCCGTCTGTGCCAGTCTTACATTACACCAAAGCAGGACAAGCACCACATAGTAATACCAACTTCAACATTTGTAGCCCACTTAACCTGCAGCGAATGATAACATCCTCGCCGGCAAGTGGGGTACACGCAAAGCAATCAGCGTGCAAAGATCAGGTACACACTTTGTGTAGCAGCACGGTCGTTTAAACACAGTGCAGTGCGGTTACATCACTTGCTAAAAGCGCACAGCGCAAACAACTGCATCCAAGCCGTTGGACAGCTAGCACCCCCGTTGGAGATACATTGTCTCTGGAGGGGAGGTTGTTGTTTTCTTATCGAAGACCTCGGCGGCGAAGAGCAGTTCCAGCAAACACAGATTCGTTTCGGAGGGAGTTGCGGTGCGTCGTCGTGTGTAACCAATTCCCTTTTTGCCATACGTACACACTTGCGCGCTAAGCAAAACGTCAAACAGAAGTAAATCATTCGCGCCCGCCCCTGTAACGAGGAGAGACCTCGAACTCGTCTAGTTTACTTTACAGGTCACCGTGGACGATACCTTCAGTTTTTTGTTGTTATTGATGGGAAAGGAGGAGGATATCCTGAGGAATGGGGGATTTATTCGACTCGATCGAGGCCGAGATCGTGCCCCGGGTGGCCTAGGAGGAAACATTCCGAGGGCGACACACGGCCGCACCGTGCCCCGAGCTTTGCCCAAAAATGGATTTCGGATATTAATTCGATCTCCTGAAAGCGCTCCAACTCTCACACGACGTCGGTGTTGTGACCCGTTTCGGGTTGCCATTTTTCCTCCCTCCTTCGCACACACACAGTCTGCGGGGTTTTATTATTATTTATGGGCATCACATTGTGGTGTGTATGGGCACGCGGAAGGGCGCCAAACAACAGCCAAGAACAGCAATAGGAGGATGGGTTACATACCAAACTCACGTGAGATTCGGTCTCAAAAGCGCTTCGGAGCTGCTGCGGGTGGAGACGCGCGCATTATATTATCCCCACCGACCAGGCGGACTAGTTCAGGGGTGGCGCGCGCACGGTAAGCCCAAGAGTGATCGTAACGCAACGGACTGTGCTTGATACGTTCGCAACTCCAACCTCCCCTTGCGCGCGCTGCCGTGTGTGTGTCTGTTTGTGTGAGAGTGTGTTTCGCCAGGCGCCATCTGTCATCAAATGTTGCTCCCGTGGACAAACGGGTCCTGCCAGCTCCCGGCTGAGTATGCCAATCGGTGCACGGGGTGAAAAACTAGCCACCCGGACCAGCGCCAGGGTCAACCGGGCATCCGGCGGGATGGAAAATGGGTTCTTCTGGAGCGGCTCACTAGGCTCGCAGCACAGGCTCAATGAACGCGTCTCAGTTTGACATTGAGCAGAGACTGCTGCTCTCGTGTGCCTTGTGGTAACCTGTGTCGCCGCGGCATTCGATTAAAGAAGCGACTAATTTGCTCCAATCCCAAACAAGAAACTGGTATTTGCGTCCCAAGGTCTCCAGGAAATAGCAGTCCCGTCAGCGCACACCAGCTTCAACCCCCTCTCGAAAGTGTCTGTGTAGGCCGCTGCACAATAGGCATTTATTATTGGCACAATTTTAATCGAATTAATCTCGGACCGTCGTACAGAGATCTGGGATAAAAACACTCCCCTTGTTTTGCCATCTAAAATGGGACGTCAATTGACGATTTATCGATTGCGTTGCGTCGATGCCCAATTAAATTGGTAAATGCTAAATAGGCTGATGCGTTTTTGATCGATTTCCCGCCTCCCCCTACTGGTTGACGTTAAGCATCAGATCGGATTTTCCCACTGCCCTAGAGCCGTTTTGTAACGCTCGGTTGGTCAACTGACCACCACCTGGGGACAACACATCTATTACGTCAAATAGCAATAACGTTTAATAGGTACATAAACTGCAACGTCTATCGGCTTTGGCGCGTACCTCGCTCCATCCAAGTCAACGAGACGAGTCCGGGGAATTGCATTACTACCAACCAGCTTAAAGCGCTGTATATGGGGATCTCAATGATCCCATTCAAATCGTGCTACCCCTATTACACCCCAAATGGGCCATTGCGGGACTCATTTAAGGGAATCGCAACCCAGATACACGGGTAGCAATGTGGGTATCATGTATGCTTTATGGTCATTTAATTATAGAAAACACTGACTCACATCTGCCCTGGCGCCAGTGTAAATCACGACGAGCGTTTGTCTCTGCAAAGTGAGAAGAGGACGAGAAATTCTACTGCACGCACATTACACGCGGCACGGTCTGACCTTCAGTTTTCCTCCCGCTCCCCCCGTTCGCTTCGGACACACGTGTCCCTTACGGTCATTGAACATCCTTGAACGCAAAAGTAAAACACTTGCATGGCAGAGCATGGCGCGATCGGGAGAGCAAGTGTAGGGTTGTTGTGACTGTGTTCCTTGATTAGATATTGCAGTGCTGGGGCGGCGCTGGTTCGTCGTTCCGGTTAACCTCCAAACAGCCAAGCGACTGGCCAAATTAGGTAAAGACCTCTTGAACGCACAAACGATGGCTGGAAGCTGGGAATGAAGCGGAAGTGACACACTGCTCTCTGCGCGCGATGCACAAGTGCTTCCAGCCGTATCATCCGGTTGGCAAACAAGTCCTTGGATGCGGGGCAGCTGTGAGATTGCGATCGTAGCCCGGACAGATATACCTCGAAGGACGCGCGAGATGATCGCGTACGTGATTATACACACACGTTGTTGGACCGTACGATATTTGATGATCTTCCTCGTCTTGAGAGATTTCTCTGCTTCTGTCCGTTAGTGTTGGCTGACTTGAGTATCGAACGTACTACGGTCGTGTTGTTAAGCCGTCCACCAACAAACTGTACCACAGAACGTGCTCTTGCCGCTTACGTTAGGATTGAAGTATAATTGGAACGGTTTTACGATACACAATCGGAAAAATTATGTCTATTCCCATTAAATCCAATCATATTCCACTTTCTAGGCGCGCTGCTCGCCATACCTTTTAAAGAAGCCAAACAAATCACCTTTAATTCGATCGTTTGTTGCTTCGACCTGACCTGACGTTCCATTCAATCGTTTGGCCCACTTACGATCGGACGGATCACATTTATTGCAATAAATTGTGCCTCACAATGGACGGACGGGGGAGTGCTGAAGATCCATTCCGTTTCGCGAAGGCGCTTTCTTCTCCTGGTGGTTGGTGGTTCGGGATGTTCTCCATTCTTTATGCGTGTGTGGGCAAAATGGCAAATAGATTTAGGCGTTGGACGATCACAGTCATCCAATGGCATCCCACACATTGTGGCGTCCCGTAACTTGGCAGGCGGCAATGCCCTACCCTAGCTAGCACACACACACATGTGTGTGTCGCACAACTCCCCACGAACGCGTAATTTTTCTTACGCAAACGGTTTATTTTAAAAAAGGCGATGCAAGTACTAAAACAAAAGGTAAAAATAGTCTCTGCATGTAACCATGAACCGTACACGTACCTGTAATGGGGGAGGCGAATGTACCTGCCCGCCATCTCGAAGAGCAGTGACCAGCCATGTGTTGCGCAGAGTACCTAAAACAGTAAAAATAAAGAACTGAAAAAGTTAAAACCGAAATAAAACATACATTCACTTAACACAGTAAACTACGAGCTCATGTTGCTGACCACTGGCTTACTGGCGCTCCGAGGGCAACGAAATGACAGTCGCCATTGACCATTTTACCAAGCGATGGATCAAAGAGTTGTGTTGGGCCAAAATGACGAACGGTTCAGTTTTGATGATGCCCGTCAAACACGCAAAACCGCCAATGTCAAAGAAAAAAAAAAAACAAATTAAAATAACACGATAACGTAGAGGATGGAAGGCAACAGGCACACGCTTCTGTTGCCTTCTGTGAGAAAATCAGGGACAAAAAGAAGGAGGCAGGAGCATGAGGGTTCGCTTTCCACTATTTTTAACTCAATTCATAGGTTTTTTCTTCATCTCCCCTTTTTCGAATGTAAACAAAACCAACCAGCCGCCGCTTCTTGGCCGTGTTAGGGTCATTGAGGGACCCGCACGCAAGTGGGCGATATTTCGCTTGCGGATATGCCACGCAATCCGTAGAATTTAATTCACCTCCACACCTTTCGGAAGTGATCCGACCGTCGATCGGATCGTTTGCGTCCGCCTGATGGTTAGAGAAGGATTTTTCGTCCGGTACCTTTTTTTTATGGTGCCGAGTGTGCTGTCGTCCCAACGACGCGGCATCCCTCGTTTTTTGAGATTTTTAAGAATCAAACGCTACAGAATGCGTGGGTTTGCTGTTTTTTTTTTTGTTGCTCCCGGGTTTGTTTATGCTCCATCCACGCCACGCAGTTGCCAAACGAGACATGTAGGTGGAGCAGAAAACTTATGTTTCACCATACAGCAACGGACGCGCGCGTTCGTGTGTGCCCCAAGCAAGTTCTATACTACTGGCGCCTCCTTTGCTTCTTCTTCTCAAAGACATCTCCGACACACCGGGAATCCGGTTGGCAGCAGTTCGAGGCATCACGCTCGCTTGGAAACTGTTGCAAACCGTAAATCTGTAACTAAATAAATTGACGGCAATCACGGGTTCCGTGGATCTCCTCAAGCACTCCAACGCCCTCCACACAGATCTGCGTCGGGCGTTCCGAGCCGCACCCAAATACGCAAACGAAGACGCGCGCGCGCACGCACGCTCGCTCGCTCGCGGCATTGATGATTAATCCGATCGCAATTACACATGCGCCATATGGGCTACACGGAGGCGACGACCATACGGACGATTGCTCTCGATTTTAATGTTTTGTTGTTCGGCTAAAATTAGTGCACGCACGCCCTCTTCCCCTGCGGGTCCTCCCTTCTCTATCGTTTTCCATTCGAGGTCTTCAATCGCCAAGGCAGAGACGCGGTTGTGGGGTGGCATGAATGAATCACACACGTTAACCTGTGCGTAACCTGTTGGGGGATGGTGCCCCAATGGCCCATTGCACTCGCTTGTCGTGCACTTTGTTTGTAAAGCTTGTCTGTTAACCCTTAGCGGGGAAAGAAGATGCTGTGCTGTGCGCACTCTGCCTGCCCGAAAAGTGTCTCCCGGATGTGGTACACTTTTTCTCCTCCACTTGGGCAGGAACGACCTTCGATGCGTCCCGAACTGTTGACGTTACATTCCAGCACAGATGTACACGGGCGGAACAGGATTTATTCGATCATGCCGATTGTGGAAAGAGACAGAGAGAGAGAGCGTCCACGACGGGGTTGGCAAAAGGGAGAAGGTAAACAAGTTTCCACATTCCGATCGCCGTAACTGATCGCCGTGGTTCACTTTCCCCATACCCTGCAACAGGTACACACACACACACACGCTCTAACGCAGCCGGTACCGTTCTGTGGTCCTCTGGCACTGCGCAAACCGATTGTACTTGGTCAACTGACCAAGAATTGATACTGCTGGGCCCTGTGCGCTCTACGCCAGACCTTGCTGTCCATCATGGCGGATAGCGTACTTGGTTGCCTCTGGGGGTGCTGGGGACATGGGGACCCCGGTGCGGTTTGTGACACCAATTGCCGTTTACGGCGGCTTGTTCCGAGAGAGGTTTGTTCCGTTTTTGCTTCACTTTTTGCTTCTCGGACTCGGAGTCCTGGGCGCGCATTTGATGTAAAGCGGCGTTGCGCTGCTCCGTTCCCATTTGCTGTGCCGAACCGAGATTTCCGAACGACTTTCTTCTCATTGCCAATGAAGAGGAGAGGGAGCGGTGCAAATTAAGACCGTTTTGGGGACATAAAACGTCTTACCCAAACAGCGGCGAATGCATCGGGAAAACGGGGAAAGCCGAAATTCCTACAGCCAAATAGGGATTTTATTGCAAATGTTTCTCCCAGAGAAATCCACCCTCAGGGACATCGTTTTGCTTCGTTTTGTTCCTAATTTTGCTTGAAAGTATGCGCTCTTTTCATTGAAATGCCCGATATCATCATACTGTTTCTGCAAAACAATGCTATTTGTTATGGCTTGTTGAGTACTTTTTCGGGATGGGATTGTGATTTCGCGTTGAAAGCTTGCTGCCAATGTCGATTAGGCGAAATAGAGTGTCTAAAAAGAAGGGAAAAAAGGGTCAAACAGCTGCTGGAGCAGTGCCAAACCGAAGCAAAATGATTTAGGATCACATTTCGTTCGTCTAATGGATGGAAAACGCGCCCAAAAGGATAAGAGCACCAGCATACGGGATGATGGGGATCGTGTGTATCCGGGATTCGTGTACATCATAACCAAACACTTCCTGGCAGTGTTCCAATGTTCCAATGGACGTACCACATGCATGTACACGCTCTAGTAGACGCGTTTTTATGCTGAGACAAACAAACATCTCCGTTCATTCCCCCCCTTTTGCAGAATATCCGGCCAGTCGTGGCTCCAGTTACAGCAGCAAAAGCTAAGGGCACGCCGGGAGCAGCAGCGGCGGGAACATTCGAATAGTTTTAGGTAAGCATCAGGCCAAAGCCGGCCAAGAAGCGTTGGAGCGGTCCTGGCAACATTAGCGCTATATTAACTACATTGCCAACAGTTACAACTACGGCAGTCCGGCCTTCCCGACAGCCGGCGAGAATGCGTACAGCACGACGCACCGTCGCAGCCAAACACTGTCGCCGGTGCGGAACGAGCGGAACTATCACACGCTTACCACGACCCGGACCCACTCGACGGAGCGGCCGTTTGTGGCGGTACAGCGAGCGCACGACAACGCCAAGCTCCAGACAATTGGGGTGAGTAGTATCGAGGGCAAAAGGGGCATAACAACTCCCGAAGTTTGAGGGATTTTTCTAAATTCTAAATTCAATGCAAGACCACAAGATTCATTTGAAAAAAGTAGTGCTTGTCGTAGCACTCTTTTGTGTGTGCGTGTGTATTTAGAGAACGTATTTTACACTGTGTGAGTGTGTACACGTAGTTTCAGCGTAAGAAATGGCTTGCCTTTTTTCTCGGATCAACCAGTTTTCTCTGAATTATTACGCTTGTTTACTACGTTACGACAGTTTATGATTTTCATTTCACCTTACAATATATATATCTTGTCATCCCATGTGTACGAAACATTGATGAATGCTCGTAACCCCACTACCATCAACTGCACGCACTTTGGTTTGCTCAGAATGCACCACTCTCCATCTTGAATGCCTCACCGCACGGTCACATTGCACAAGCCCAAACAGCACCTTCATCCTCCACACCATCGCCATCGGCGGTGTCGTCCCCGTCGCCGGTACCGACGGCCAACGGCAACACCACTACCACCAGCAGCAGCAGCACCAACAACACATCGGTATCGATCACCCATCATCATCAGACGGTTAATGGAGGCGGTAGCCCGGTCAATGGTCACGCAACGCCCCAACCGCAGCATCGGCACGTCAACGGCAATGGCGCACATTATCAGCAGCAGCAGCAGCAACAGCAACTTAACAACAGCCTGAACGGCAGCAGCGGACTATTGTCCCTTGCCGAGCAGGACCACTCGACTCCGAAACACGGACAGGTTCGATTGGTAGGTTTTGCTCCACCAGTACATAATTCGCCAGTTCCAATACTGTCCCGAGCGGTGCTACGTAACTCCTCTCTACGACCTGCTAACAAACACACACACAATAGCCGTCCTATCGGTGTGGTTCTTTCTCTATCCGTCGGCGATTCTACGTACTTCTGCCATAGCGCTGATGCCAATCAACTCGGAATTCTTCTTCTCTTTTTCATTCCTTGGTATCTTTTCCTGTAATTTTTGTTGAATTTCATTATATTGAGCCTCTTTCTACATGTTTTGCCAATTCTGTATCATGTTTTTGCATTTGTATGTATGTGTGTGTGTCCTAACCAAATTGTGTTTCATGTTGCTTCTAATACTAACTTGTGTGCTTTAGTTACCATCCATGTTACTCCAACCAAGTCCCACCACTTCCTACAAGTACAATCGCCCAATGTTTCATTGATTTATGTTCCATTATGCCATTTTGTTTTTTTTTCTTCTGTTTTCTCTTCCTCGTCTCTCTGTTCATACATTTCATAGGAGTCCGAACAGATCATATTCAGTAACATACACAGTCTGAACAATCTCGCTAACTGCGAAAAGCTCAATAACCTGCTAAACGAAATAACCAACAGTGCGGCGGCGGTCGCGTCCGTTGCGTCGCCCGAGCCGATGAAGGGGGCCGCCACGGGTGGCCCGGACGCATGCAATACTAGCCCTAACACTACTACCTTCAGTGTAACTACCACCAGCTCCTCCTCGTCTGCTTCCTCCATGTCCACTAGCAATCATAGTGCAGGTCACATTAATCAAACGCATCATCTAATCGATACGCCGTACCATGAACATCATCATCATCCACCAACGCCGAACGCTCACCAACGCCACCAAAATGGCTGCCACCGTAATGGCGAGCAGGAACCGATGGAGCTGTCCTCCTCGCCGGAGGGTAGCGTCGATGAGAAGCCGCCACCACCACCACCGTCGTCCACCAATGGTGAGCGACTGCGTAATGGGCACTCGAACTCCTCCAGCTCCTCCGACAGTGCGATCGGTGGCCATGGGCAGCTGGCCCTCGATAAGCTGCTCGCCTCCTTGGCGCTCGAAAGTGACGTTACGGAAGAGCATCTGGCCAAGATTGAAGGACGCGCCGCCACCAACGGGGTGCCGTGCTATGCCGAGCAGCGGCGGCCCACCTTCCATCCGTCGGCCGAACTGTCGGACGTGCTGGCCAATCTGGCCGAGTACGATCTGAGCGAAACGCAGCAGCGCAATGGCAACCACCTGCTGTACCACTATCAGCAGCAGCAGCACCAGAACAACGCCTCCTCGTCCTCGTCGTCGGGTGATACTACCACGACCAACGGCAACTATCGGCTGTATCCAACCCACGGCTCGGAGCTGGCGAACGTTGGTGGTGGCTTCAACACGCTAAGCAATGGTGGTAGTAGTAGTAGTCAACACCAACGTAGCGCGAGTCGCACGAGCAGTAACGACGCAGCCGCTGCACAGCAGCAACAGCAGTCACAAAACAGCTCGCCGAACGTACAGCAGCAGCAGCAGCAGCAACTCCATCACCACCACCACCACCACCATCATCCCCATCATTCGTTACTAATGAATAACCACGTGCGACGAATCGCGTCCGAAACCGACAGCACCATCTCATCCATTTCGCCTAGCTTGTCCGAACGCAGCAATGCGATCTCTTGGTGCGATCAGGTAACGTGTTCTGCAAACTCCATTTGGGTCCCAAACACTCTCTAGAAACCAACAGCGAAGCAGGCTGACGCGTTCGGCACGAAGGATTTGCTCCTCCATCCCAGCTACGCGTACTATCTCATTCTCATTCTGCTCTGTAGCATGCTTTCAATGTACTACCTTCTGCAGTATATGGCTATGTGTTTTTGTTTTAAATCATCCATAGAGCGACTCATACTAACGCGTTTAATGATTAACAGAGTGCACAATTCAAGATTGATTCGAAACATAGGAAGAGCTAAGCATCCTCCAAGGGTTGTCTGAAGTCTGAACTGCTGGATAGGATACACAATCTGCCCCTAAATAACGCTTCTACTTCCGTTCTTTTCCACCAGGCTCGAGAAGAATCCTTCTCGTCGTACCGCTCGGAAACGGAGCCGGACAACTCACCGATGGGTGGATCACCGCGGCCAGAAACGCCGGCCTTCCCTGTCACGCCACGCACACCGTACGGGCTGAGCAATGGTACCTCCAGTCCCGCTCTGCCACCCAAGAGTCCGACATCACAACGGTAAGTGTAGGGTTGATCTTATCGGGGAAACCGTCGAGAATTGCAACACAACACAGTGTCAACAAGCTACTCCGACGACACAACCTCAAACACTACACTCTGCTACAAAACTCGTTTTTATTTCTCCCATTACACTCACAACACAACATCTACGGTATTTTGGTGGTGTTGGGAGGGTGTTGGCGCTAATGTTGGGGCTTTCCAGAAGATATAACTCTGCCTGGTCGCTACGAAGCCAGAAATCCAGCGTATCAACGTACGACGTGAGGTTAGCCTTCCTACTTCCTTTCAATCTACTGCACAGTAGAGGATTGCGTATGTGTGTGTCTGTTGTTGTGTTGTGCTCCACAGCGCTCCGTTGTGGTTCGATGGTTAAATAGTTTAGATTGTATTGTGCACGGGAATGAACCCGAGGAACCCCACTGCTCTACTGAGACTGAGATTTGCACCGTTAACCGTCGCCATCATGTGTAGTACCCAGGGAGGCGTCATGGCCGCCAGCTCTATCACGTTTACAATGGGTTTATCATATCTGGCTAGATATTACCAGCCATCACTTCTAACACAAACCAAAACTACTCTGGATCGCTCACTAACACGATCATGTCCACGCACTGACCTCCATAACATGCCTACCACGCCTATAACCGCTTTCTCTTCCGATCTTTCTAAACTCTTTCCCACGTGCGTCTGCACCTGACAGCCGAAAAAATGTCCTCTTTAAACAGCTCGAGAAGCTTGCGCTTGCCAAAGCATCCCTGTTTCAGTGCGTTGCACCGGTCCTTGAAAAACGGGCGCAGGGTTGTACATTTTCCTATGAGTGAGTAGTAGTGAAGCATCATTGTAGCTGATTGCGTGCTAACCCTTCTGCTAACACTACAACTGGGCGTTGAAGTAGCACTACTAACCCAAACATAATCCCCAAAATAAGTTCGGGAACTGCAACTACTACTACTACGTGTGTGTATGATCTTGTTCAGTGTCGTTTCGTTTCTCGCGTCAAGCGCTCGTTGCATCGGGAACTCGACGCCGAGCGGTTTACAATAATGCTGGCTCCGAATGTCTCCATACCTAACATCCTTTGCTCCGATCACCATTGCAGCAAGGACCTGTTCAGTGGCAACCAGCAGCGGACCCAGGAGCTCGTCAACCAGAACGAAACCCTCTCCTGCTACACGTCGCGCCGCAACTCGACCACCTCGAACGCGAACAGCGAACCGCAGGAGGTGGCCCCCCAGTTCGTGAAGTTTGCGCGCGACTCCTCCAAGTACTGGTACAAGCCGAATATTAGCCGGGAGGAAGCGATCGCCCTGTTGCGCAATGCGGCGCCGGGCACGTTCATCGTGCGCGATTCGACCACCTTCGCCAACGCGTACGGTTTGGTGGTGAAGGTGAACCATCCGCCGCCGGGCGTCCAGTACACCGGCCCGAACAGTGAGGAGCTGGTGCGCCACTTTCTGGTCGAGCCGACGATCCGGGGCGTCCGGTTGAAGGGCTGCGCCAACGAGCCCGTCTTCACCTCACTGTCGGCGCTGGTGTACCAGCATTCGATTACGCCGCTAGCCCTACCGTGCCGGTTGATCATCCCCGATATGGTGAGTGTGCTACATACACGGCCGATCTTCTTGACAACACATTCTAACCGCGCCGCGATCTCGTTTAACAGGACCTTCAACAGATGGAGCATCAGACACCGGCGCAGCAGCAGTTACTACAGCAGGGTGCAGCCTGTAACGTGCTGTACTTGTTCACCTGCGACACAGAGTCACTTACAGGTAGGCCTGAGGATGTCGGTTTAGGGGTTTAGCTAATGTCTACATTGTATAACTCCTCATTTCTCTCGTTTCTACAGGACCTCAAGCAATAAGGAAGGCGGTCAGTTCGTTGCTTGCACTACGGCCTCTTCCCAAACCGACGCAAGTGCACTTCAAGGCCTCGTTGCAGGGTATCACACTGACAGACAACACGCGGCAATTGTTCTTTAGGTTAGTCCCTCCTCCAGAATTCTTAATATGCATCATAGAAACCAACAGCTGACCTAACTCGACAATCTTTTCCTCTCTCTGTTTGTAGGCGACACTACCCATCAAACAATGTGTCATTCTGTGCGCTCGATCCGGACGATCGTCGATGGAGCATCCAGTCGACTACGGGAGATATTCCCGCTTCCAAGTAAGACTCCCGCTTCAACATTCCAAAACCGACCCTACACTAACACCCAACTATCTATCGATTTGTTTTCCAGACGTATGTTCGCGTTCGTCGCCAAGCGGTCACCCTCGTCGGCCGACAATCAGTGTCACGTGTTCTGTGAGCTGGAACCAACGCAACCGGCGGCGGCCATCATACAGTTTGCCAACAAGGTGCTCAGCGGTACCAGTCAGCAGCCCGCAGTTACCAGAGCAATCTGAGCAGAATGAGCAGCATATATCCGGGATGTACGCCCGAGGCACATTTATACAGAGCCGCTAACGCATGCACAACACAGCATCCACTGTCGTCGTATGGCAAACAATACAACAGAGAAAGCGTACAGAACAGTGGAAAAGCGCGTATTGTTGTACTAATAAAACTTAAACAAACCCGCAAACCGCAAGGATCGAAAACGCACGAAACGCGCATTAATTAAACCACGGCAGGATGTAAACGTTTTAACATTGCACACCCGTTGTAGTTCACGACGGCACACGCATATATGTGCACACAGGCGAATGAGCAGCATACTAAAACAACCATACTTAACACGGTGCGTTTTGAACGTGTGCCACGTGGCGCGCCCATTGTTACTCACGACACACAACAACAACAGCAAAAAAGAACAACCGCCAACTACCATTTTATTGTGTAATTGTGTAATTATTACTTACTATAATTTAGCCATATGCGTAGGGCAGCATCCATGTAACCCCGTCATCTCACCCAGTCTCTCCCCATTAGTTTCGCTGTGTATGTGTTAAACGATAGCAAACGCCCTACACTAACAGACTATCTCCCACACGGTTGTATACACTACTTCTTTGCTGTCCTTTTCCGTTGCGTTTCCTTCGTGAGAACAAAAAAATTAATAATAATAATAATAGTTAAACAAATTGTTAGCCTTTTGTACAGCGGAGTGCTTTCGTGAGAGCCACACGCCAACTACTAATACACGCGTTGTTTTAGATAGTGTGTAGTGGGTGCGATAATCTGAAATATAGTAACGAAGAAATCAAACCAACTCCCCCACTTCGAGCGTATGATAAAGAAGGTAAACCACACAATAACATCTTTAAATATCGGCCGAGCAAAGCTTTTTGTTTGCTCCCCCTGGCAGGGACGCGGTTCGATGTTTTTCTTTTCTGCTTTTTGTGTTCCATCGTCCATCCGAACGCACCTTTTGCTCTAGTTGTTCGAATGTGCACAGCGCCTTAAACTAATGCAAACAAGTACATAACACACATCATGCTGCTACTACCACTACTACTAGCATCAGCGCTCATTAACAACGAATCGAACGTTATTTCGGTCGGTCCTCTCCTTTTGGCCTTTGGTAGAGTCCAGCGCACAAAGCTTTGATCATACCTTTCACTTTAAGTGTTTTTCATTTTCCCATTGCTTATCACACGTCTTGCCCGCGGCAAAATTCTATTTCGATTTTTCTTTAAGAAACATTTGTTTATCCTTTTAAAAGCGATACTTGACAGATTATTTTAAAATTCTGAACGTACACGATTGATCGTTGTATGATTTTTTTTTCGCTTTGCGTGCTTTCGCTGGCAAAGGTAGGAAAAAGAAGGACAGATAACTTGTAGAACAAACGAACGACTAAGTGCTTATCGTATGAACGCGTAAGTAGCTTATTTACGATCACACTTAATGATGATGAAAACGAAGCAAAACTGAACCGAAAGCATCTAACACACTCGGAACTGTATCATGAATCTGATGGAAAAAAAGCGTGTCTGATCTGATGGAAGGAAGCAAAAGCAGATCACGAAACCCGCGTGCCTCATCGCTAACGAAACATACAGCAAATAAACAAAAAAGTGTACGTTGAACCAGTGAGATTAGTGAGAGACAGTAACACAGCAATATATTTATGTCGACAACACAGCAACAACAGGTACTAAAATAAACAAAGCGTCAAGCAATAAGGCTACAACATAACACAACCTCACGTGTAGAGAAGGGGTTGAATCATTTTGTACTAAGCACGGAACATAACAGTCACAAAAGCTACAAGGAAGTTACAAGATCATGCAAAAGGTTTCTAAAACGGTACTAAAAACAGAAACAAACGAAATAATATTAAAAAAATACAATCCCATTACTACACCCACAATAATGGCAATTGGAGGAAAATGCAAAAAAGCAAACAAAAAAAACACACACACACACACACACATTCACCACTAGTCGTTGTTTATAGGAAGTGTAAGGAAATCAGAAGCAATAGGTAACGCAGCTCTCGTGCGCCTGCAAGTATAATACAACGTAACACGCACAACGCAAAAAAATCGTTCTACACGTTTTGTTTTTATACAGTTAAAAAAGCATGAAATATCTATTATGTTTTGTTTCTCCATTCTCCGTCTATCGGTAGCTTTCCCGTGGCCGCTCTCGCAAGCATAGCACAGAAGCTGCAAGGGCGGCTAACTAGGAGAACACTAAGAGCTTTCCTAAATTATTTCTAATGTAATCAAACTTAAATTATTCTATCGCAACAGTATGACGTGTTATCGATTTTTGCTGGAGCGCAATTTGCGACAAAACCCCACTCAACCCATTATTAACACATTCAAACATGCATGATTCGATTAATACTGTAATTGTATATAGGTACAGTGATTTTCATGAAATAATAAACGAAACACTACGAAAAACGCGACGTTCTTATCCTTTGAAACAGTGAGTTGATGAAAGAAACGGCATTCAGATTATGGCCGGAAAGGCGCTGGATAATGAGGACCAAATCAAGGATGACATTCCTTATAATTTAACGGTAACCATGTATCAAAATTTTGATTTAAAAGGTAATTTAAACCTAATTCCATGTCAAGCCAGGCAGCATAAGTCAGAAAAATGAAGTTTTCGTCGGAATCAATTACAGCTAGCTCCGAAGTTTTCTGGAATCGATTGAGGATAGTAGGTCAGGACATGGTTCCGGAATCAGCTCCAGAATTGGCTCCGAAATCGGGGTCGGTTTCGTCATTCTCATAATAACGATGCTACGTATTGATAACCGCAAAGACTCAAAATTTACTAGTAAACGATCCATTCTTATTGAGATTCCCAAACTGATTTTGCTTCTGAAACTTCTTATTTCAATTCAAGAACTGATTCCCATTCCGAAGCTAATTCCAATTCTGGAGTCAATTCCGTAACCGGACCAAATTGCGATTCCCAGGTCGATTCCGATTCCGGAGCTGATTCTGATTCCGAAATCGACTCCGAAGCCAACTTCGGAATCGATTTCAGCATCGGCTCCCGAATTGATACCGAAAACGGAATCGGGTATGCCCGATTCCGAGCTCCCAGCACTAAAAAGAAGCAAAAAACTTGCAATACTATCATCCAATTCCTCTCTATTCGGATATTTTTTCCAATCGCAAATGACATGTTAACGTTAACGTAGTTTGTAAATAACAGTTTTAACTTCTTTATTTGAACCCATCACGTGTCCGCTGCCATATAGGAGGGACTGTTCTTTCTCCAATTCCGATTTCATTTTAACTCCTTGCTGGTCGTTATCATTATTTAGTTTAAAATCTATTTTTACACTCCTTGCTCTATTACTTTCTTTTAGTAAATTTCATCAATCGTCGTGATAATAATGCTACACATACACACACTCTCGCTTTCCGTTTTCAGTTCTCGTGTTAGCGTTGGCTAATGAATGAATCATTATCATCATTACACCACTGTGTGTCTGACTTTCCCTCTAACTATCCCACATCGGATCGTGGTGTGTTGGTAAAAATTGTACAAAAAAAAACAACTAAAATTTCTAAAAAAATAAAAGAAGAAGAACAGAGTCGATGCACGATTGAATACCGGTATTCTGTAAATGGCCACCCGAGGGCCAGAAAAATTAAAGCTACTTCGGCACAAATCCTTTCGGCTCGATTTTGAGTGTGTGCCGGACATGTTTAAGTGGGGGATGAGTGTGTCTGTGTATTTTGTCTTTGTAATTCCATCACACTGGAGAGTTGTGAATGCAACTGTGAATAATTTACTCGCACAGACATGGCAGCATGTAAAAACTTCTGTCTAATTCTTGCTCTCTCTCTCTCTCTCTCTCTATCTTTCTCTTCCAATTGTTTCTATCGCCGACGGTCTCGATCACGGTCGCGTGATCGATCGCGTTCGTGCTTGGATGACCGATGTCGACTGCTGCTATCGCTATGGCGACTAGAGCCATACTTGTCGTGCTTTCCATTGCCCCGGTAATCCTTCTCGGTACGCCTGTAGTCGTCTCGATCGTACCCACCACCACCGCCACCTACCTTGCCACTGTCCGATCGCATTCGATCACGGTCGCGATCGCGGTCCCGACGAGAGTGTTCCACCACGAACGAGTTGGTGTGGTTCATTCCCTTCGAGCGATCGCCGCGATCACGATCTGCGCCGTTAGTGTAGCGATTGTCATTGTTTCGGTCCTCCTTGCCCGAGCGACGATCGTATTTTTTGTCACTAAAAACGAAAAGATTAAGAAAAATAACATTAGTTTTACAGTACAGAACAGTACTTTTCCTTCGACAGCTTGCAAAACTCAACTCCTTCTTACCTCTTTTTGTACTTTTGCGGCGAGTCGGGCGATGGCGAACGGGACGAGTAGTGGCGGGAGGATTTCTTCTTGCCCGAGGACGACACCTTAGCCGGCGAGCGCGAGCGATGGCGCGTCTTCTTCGACGTCCTTCTGGTGCCGCCGCCGCCGCCGCCGCCACTCTTGTCGGTGGAATAGTGCGGCGAGTGAGGCGAGCGCGAACGTGACCGCGAGCGGGAAGCGGGGCTGCGCGAACGCGACCGGGACGTGCGCGTTTTGGAGCGCGAGCGCGACTGTGATGTGCGGGAGCGGGACCGGGAGCCGCGCGATCGCGACCGCGATACCGAGCGGGACAACGAGCGCGATTTCGAGCGGGATGATTTCGACAGCGATTTAGACCGCGAACGCGAAGAGCGCTTCTTCCCATCGCCCACCGTCCCTCCTCCGGCAGTGTCGGGCTCGTTGTTGTTCAGTCCGGCGGTGCTGTTCGCATTGCTGCCACTGCTGGGCGCTGCAGTTCCGCCACCTGTCCCACTGTTGGCGCTGCTGTTCGTAGTGCCCGCCGCTCCAGATGGATTCAGGGGCAGTGGGATGGCCCGTTGAATGAACCCGCCCCAAGCGTTGTGCGACCCGTTGTTCCGGTCCACCGTAATGACGGTCGGGGCCGGAGCCGGCGCCGCCTCGGGCCGGTCCTTCTTGCGCTGCTCTTGGTACTTTTTCTTCAGCGCTTCGACCGCTTCCTCCAGCAGCTCGGCGTTCGGTTTGCCCCGCTTGTACAGGGCCATGATGCGGTAGCAGACGTCCAGCATGTCGTCCTCGCTGACGCGAAATATCACGAACCACGGCGGATTGTTCGGCAGCGGAATGTTGTGCTTGCGCGCGGTCAGATAGATGCACGCGCACGCGATCGTTTCCGGCTGGTAGCGCACGAACACGTCCGTCCGGAACGAGTCGTTCATGAAGTTCCACGCCATCTGCATCATGTTCTGGTGCTTTTCCAACTCGAGGTACTTCAGGTACATCACGATCAGCTTGTGCGGGTGCTTCACGTGCACGCAGAACCCGAGCTCCTTCAGCACGCGCCGCTCCGCCTTGATGACCTGCGACTTCAGGTTGATGTAGTGCTGGTCCAGTATCATCGGTAGCAGTGGCCTAGTTAGTGTCGCGCACAGGAAGAAAGATAGCAGAGCAAGAAGAAAAAAACACATTCGGGTAAGGAGAGAAAGAAAAAAAGGGGTAGAAAGAAACCGGAACCGCTCTGATCCTTTAGCAATTTTGCTCCTTCTTTTTTTTTTTGGGATTGGTTTTCCTCCAGCTGGTTCGCATTTTGAGCGCTTCAATTTTGAAATTTACCCCCCTGTGATGTGGTGGATTTCAAAATTGCCATAAACAAAACAAAACAAAACAAAAATATCATCTCATTACACACGCTTTTGCGGCTGCTTCAGAGCTATCAAACGATTAGAATTGGGCCTTGCATGCAGTTTGTTCACGTTTATGATGTACTATAAGCTTCAAAAAACAATTCTTCTAATTCAAAAACAGGCAATTGTAATGGGGAATTTTAAAAGGAATCATTAACACGATCCCGAAGTTAAACCACATTTCGATGGGGAAGTTTCGTGCGAAGAAAGTTGATATAATCGTGTCGAGGTAATAGAACATGTTCTTCTTCTTTTTTTTCAGATAAATAGCACACAGTGATCTTCGGGATGCGATAAATTTACCTGCCAACTTACCAACAGCACCCGACTACACACTTTCCTCCCACTACAAACCGATTGTCCCCCAGTCGGAATCGTGTTGGTGGCATGTGGAGCCCAAACAATACTAGAAAATATCTTAAAAACAACATTATTACAATACACCAGCCGCACCGATAGTATCTTCAATCCTGCCAAGCCGTTCCGGTCTTCTTGATCGCTTCTTCTTTGGACGAGCTCTCTTCGATGAGCATCTCTGTCTGTCGATAGACATCAGCTGTGGTTCGACCCCTAATGGTTGCCGCTAATGGTTGCGACGACCGGAAATACCGATCTACCGTTTCCGTACCACGAGCTCAAACTCTTCCAACAAACCGGCGCACTTCACCCTGCCCAGGCTGAGCGTCATCGCAACTGTCACCACTGTCGCAAGGGATGAGCTTCGCAAGATCGCTCCCATATTCGTGCGGTGCTGCTGCTAGACGGTTCTCTTACTTACGGAGACGGATCAGTGATAAGAAAAAACATAAAGAAAAAAAGAAAAAGAGAACATTCTATGCTTCGAGATTGGGTAATACAGAGAAAGAGAGAGAGAGAGAAGTTAGAAAGAAACACAAACAATCGTCGTGGCCACACAACAGTAGTAGAGGTAGGCAACTGCTACTATTTGTCACTCTCCCAGGCGGGTGCACGCGCGTCCGTTGGGTTGAAGTTGGTTTCTGTTTCTTTGCTTTCCTCCCAATTCCTCTCCTTTTCCCGTATGAATAGACCATCTAGGCAGGCAAGCACCGTGTTCCAGCGGGGTAGGGGAAGAATCTTGATCCGCCAGTCCAAGCGTGGTTCAGCAGCTCGATGTGCTCCTTGGTGGGAAGGTGGCGCGTGCAGGGACGAGATCGATCGATATTTCCAGCCTGTCCCGCATGTCTTCCTGCAGCATCCTCTCTTCCAAGGCGGCTTGGGAACGCTTTAATGCTGCTGAAACGTGGATGCAACTTAGGAATGTTTTACCTTGTTCACCACCTTTTGCGGCATATGGTACATATCAACGATATTAACGGACGATCAGTCAGTGGATGCACACACAGTCAGTGATTCTTCTCGTTGTTCTTCGGCACCCATCTTCCATTGGAAGCCCAGCATTGCTTTTACGGTTCGATTCGGCTCGGTTGGGGTGCTAAGGTCCCGTACACACACACGCGCGCGCGATTTCCTTTAAACTAACCTGGGAGCGCGCTGGCTCGCAACCGATTGCATTGCAGTTGGATACTCGTCGCTGCGCAGCGCCGCACACACGTGTGTTCAGAGATGGATTTTGTTTTGTTTTGTTCTGTTCAGACCATGTTTTGTTTTTGTATGTTTAATTTGGATTTTTTTGTTTTGTTTTGTTTGTTTTTTTTTGTACTCTAAAGCTTTGCGCGCTTAGCGTTGCTTTGAGAAGGAGATAGAGTTTTGAGTAAGATTGCGTCTTACCTACAAAACTATAAGTGAAATAAGTTAATAGAAGTCGCTTTGCGGTAGGGGCCAGCAGCAGCAGACGTGTTGCTTGCGGAAACAGTGACAGGGGTATGCGGATCGGTTACGGATCGGCACCCGGCATACTTACTTTTGGCTGCGGACTTGTTTGATATGATGAAACACATTTATGACGTCACGGATCCGGCGCGGGGCTTCCTCGATCTTCGACGCCAGGCAGATGCAGCTCATCGCCGTCGCCTCCATGCTGTGGCGCACGAAGGACTTTGAGTAGAAGAATCGCTGAAATAGGACCTGCCCGGTCGCCATGGCAACCTAAAATGTAAAAAAAGGAAATGCTTTATTCAACCGTGCCGAGCTTGTCGAGGACACTTCGCATGGTGCGGGGTCAAGGATGGGTGTCGTTGGTTGTGGGGACGGTAGCTGACATTTTGGGTGAATCACACACAAATGACATGCAAACAATGAAAGCACAAAGTAACTAGCCAAGCAGCGTTCAATTCTTTTTGAAAAGACATTTTCTTTCCTGCTCAGTCGAGGCACAGGAAAAAAAAGAGAGGTTTGCATGAATTTCATCCCATCCACAGCATTAAAATGCATCAATTCATTAGCAGCTGAAATTCACATTCGCACTCACACGCACGCACACACACACGCACAAGACAAGATGGCGTCGGAAGCGCTTATGAAACTTCACCCCTAACGAGCGCTGCTTACCTGGGGCAATTTTAGCAATATTCCTGCCGTCTGGATCAGCTCACACCCGAGGATACGCAGATCCGTCTCCGTCTCCCGATCGAGCCCATCGTTCTGGGACGGGGTTTGGTCCAGCTTCACTTCCGGAAGCAGACAGTTTTCGAGCGTGAGCACGATTTTCCCATATGGGCGCTGGACGGGCTGCGGTGCTGCGGCCGTCGCTGGCGTGGACTGGGTGGTTCCTATCACGGCGGACGCCGCCTTGCCGGTGGCGCTGACCGTTTCGGTGATTGTTTTACTCACGCTCATGATTGTAACGTGCACTTTCCACACACCTTAACTACGCATCAAGCGGGGGAAAACAATTCCGAAACGACGGGAACGGACCTGGCTCGCTTCTTCGCGAAAATCCAACGATTGAGCGAGCTGTCACGTTTGGTGGTGTTGGCAGTGTGGCCAGATTATTTTGGCTGTTTTCGGTAGGCGCATCAAAATTTTATCGGTAGTTTTCGGTCGGTTAAAACACGAAACTTAACTGAGTTGATGTTGCTAGTATGGTTTAGAGAGTATGGTTTGGCTCCTGCGGAGTTCTTTCGCCTCTAAACTTAACTGAGTTAAATGAAGTGAAAACGAAAGAAATGTTAAGTGCGGGATGGGGGGGGGGGGGGGGGGGGGGGGTGCTAATGCGCAAAATGAAAGTTCCATCTCATGCAAATATGCATCCTTTATCTAAGATTGGATTAGATTTGGTTCAGCTTTGGATTTGGATAAATGGAAAATCGGTAGTTTTAGGGCGGTCCGTGTGACACTTCAAACAAAATGACACTTCAACCGACGTGACACTTCAAACAAAATGAGCTTCAAAAGTTGTCTCCTTATTTCAAATGAAAATACGTTAAACACTAGCGCCATCTCTATAATGATTCGCTTACTACACTGACACAGACAAGAAACTGCTAAATCCCTGTTTTGTTTTTCTTCGCAAATTCTAATACGTATTGTTTTATGTACTTCTCACATCTTTTGCATTGATTTGGAAACTTATAAAATGATTTTCCTGGGTGTTTTGTTCAATAATTCTCACAAAATCTTGCCTCACACTGCTTCTAAACGACCAACTTTTGTACCGCGACAAATTTTCTGGGAGCTTTTTGTTCTAAAACAACATCTCAGTTTTAGAACAAAATCCGAGGTAACCGTGATTGTCACGGGTTTGTGAAATTTTCAAAGAAAGCGTTTCGCGACATTACGATCAAAGTAAGCCATACATTCGTGCTAAAACAAGGACGGTTTGACAGATAGAAATTGTCGCGGAAGATTTTTTGGGTCGTCTAGAAGCAGTGTCACACTTCCTTCCAAGGATAATGTATTTAGAAGGTTGATTTTTATCGCTTTTGCTGGGCGACATTGTGGGGGACATCTGTCACTCTCTGCATACAAATTTCATTACCCCGCACCAGCCCTCCTCGATTTTTATACCGTAGCCCCCGGAAGAGAAATGTCAAGTCGAGAAATGTCATTTTGCTCTGAACAACTTCACCTTGTCATTTATAACACCTTGCTTCCTTCGTAATTTGTATTTAGAAAAGTTGTATACATCGAAGCAGCAGTGAACAGAGCTTACTTTGACAGAAGTGATCGCCTCACTGGTAAATGACAGTACTTTCGTGTGGGACACTTTTGTAACGCCAGTTTCACGTCGGTTTGTCGGTGGGTCAGCTGTGAACCGGTAGGCATATAAAAAATCGGTAGGAATACAGATAAATCGATATCTGGTCACTCTTGGTGTTGGTGCAGCGACGACGGTGAAAACAAGGTTGGTTCGTCGAGCCTCCCGGTGACAGATGTAATGTGACAGTTGCTGTTGACAGTACAGAGCTCGCGTACAGTGTGGAACTGGAATAAATACGAAAAACACGCCGAAACTTGCATTTTTGACTACATTTTTGTGATTCTATATTAAAATTAGTAAAACTCTGAACTTAGAATGATGTCACAACCATGACACCGCTTTTTGTTACCGACAAAATCGAAATGGCATACATTTCCTTGCGGAGCCTTACAACAGCTGCATCTTGCAAGGATTAGATCGGATTGATTTTAAATATGAAGGGAAAGAAAATCACATTTAAACGTTGAGCGTTTTGATACATTCACAAGAGAATTATTTCTGATAGTTATTTGTATTTTCTGCTTATTTTTTTATCTCGTTTAAAGGCCGGGCTACATTGATCGTACTCGCAAGCGTAATTTTGATTTTCACTAGCGCATCTGGCGGCGGCTGACCGAAGCATTTTTCCAAACAATTTGGAGCCGCTTCAGAAAATATGTTATTTTTCCATGTTTTTTACCTTAACTGGACTGGAAAAGCTTTGTAATTGATAGATGAATATGTTGTGCAAGTATTCCAGCCATTTTCGCATCAAAAAACGGTGAAAAAACTAATAATTTTTGAGATCCGGCACGACCATTCCCTTGAAGACCAAAAAAAGCTTCCACCAGCCGCCGCCAGATGCGCTAATGAAAATCAAAATTACACTACGGAGTACGATCAATGTAGCCCGGCCTTAACATATTTATCTAGCAGACCACGTTTGATCAATTCTGTTAATTTGCTTTATTGATTATTTTTTGATAATTCATTTGCGCTTTCCATCTTTTCTTTTGCTTACTTCAACGTTGGTAGTCTTTATGATTACTTAAGTAGTATGAAACTAGTTTTTCCATTAAATGTAGCACATTTTTGGGAAAAAATCGAGCGATTTTTAAGGCCGGGCTACATTGATCGTACTCCGTGGTGTAATTTTGATATTCACTAGCGCATCTGGCGGCGGCTGGTGGAAGCTTTTTTTGGTCGTCGGGGGAATGGTCGTGTTGGATCTCAAAATTAATTAGTTTTTAAACCTTTTTTTTATGCGAAAACGGCTGAAATACTTGCACAATATGTTTGTCTATCATTTAGAAAGCTTTTTCAGTCCAGTTAAAGTAAAAACATAGAAAAATAACATATTTTCTGGAGCGGCTCCACATTGTTTAGCAAAATGCTTCGGTCAGCCGCCGCCAGATGCGCTAGTGAAAATCGAAATTACGCTTGCGAGTACGATCAATGTAGCCCGGCCTTTATGCATTTCTCGAATTGGTAGCGCCATCTATGAAAGAGTAGTAAAAGTACTTTGAAATTTTGTATCCTTACCGGCTTCCTCCATCCTCCATCCTTCCTCCATCCTTACCGGCTTTACTTCTTAACTGCTAATTTCGAAGAATCCATACTAGTTTTCTCATAAAAAGTATAATAAAAATAATCCATATAGGTGTAACAGAAGATCCAACGATGTGTTTATTCTACAAAACCTCGAAGGAACACATTCAAATCGTGCTTAAATGCAGTTGCAACGTTTACGTATGCATCCATTACTATCGATATTCAACTGTCTAGTGCAATCACACACATCTAACACTGCTATGAACGCTCGAACAGCTAACGATATGCTGCAGCACACCGACCAAACAGCACCCTGCCTCCTAACGCCTTCAGAGCAAATTAATTAGTTTTCACCTATGTAAGCCCTCGGGCGCCCGTTTTGCATATCCACCAACCGCGTGAACCAAACAAGTTCAAAGAAGAAAGCAGAAGAATGGCAACAAAAAGCGTGGAAGCACAGCACAGCAGGCGATGGCGATGGTGGCAGGAGACATCTTTGCTCTATCGCATACTCTTACCTCATCCTTCTGATTCAGTCTGCCCAGCATCCCGCAGGGTTCGGTGGGTATTGTGATAGTTCCACAAAAGGAAGACTTTTTTGTGTGTCGGAACTCGACTCTATCTCCTCACCAGCAGCACACGGTGTGCACGGTGTGTAATCGATAAGGTGGAGACGTTCATTCATTCAGGTTCCAACTTCCGGCGTGCTCCTCTCCACAGGTGACATGATACCCGAGACACGGCGGGAAAGACTACCGAAGGTGCCAGTAACAGTGATCATTTTGCATAGCAGCAGCGAGCTCTGCACCCGAACCAGGGGGGGGCCCAGGATGCAGCAGCATTTTAATTAAAACTCATTTTTATTTAGTCCGTACCGCCATCGTACCGGAGACGGAGACGCGGGATGCTGAATCGGGCTCAACCGGTTCGATTGGTCGAAGAGTGTGCTTAAGATGTGCCGACCCGTTAGAACGGTTTGTGTCCTCGCCAGGCTGGTGCAGACGGCACTAGGTGGATGGCATGGGCAAGATGGCTTACTTGAGAAAAAGGGCAGCTGCCTCTGATGGCCCGTCGGACGGTTGGGTTGCGAAAGGGTACGGGTAGGGTAACAAATTAAATCAGAACACGGTGTACACTGGAGACAGAAAGAGAACCAGGACATTCCGACCAAGCGTTGACATCAAGGGGCACATCCGTAAAGTAGGTAGGTAGGACCTTGCTAGCATAAAGAAAAGAAGGGAAAAACAAACCTAAACACCGAATGGAGGAGAAGCATCCAAACCAGAAGACCGATAAGTGTTGAACGCGACGGAATGGGAGTTTTCCCCATCGGGAAGAGTATTAGTGAGTAAATGGCTCGGCCCGGATTCCTGTTCATCATCTTTCTTCCGGGCAGGAGTCTTTTCCCTTATCGTTTAATCACGTTCCCGGTGGGGTGGACGGTAAGAACGAAAAAAAAAAAACAATTTCACAGACACAAATATACGTGTCGAATGAGCGACACTACTGTGTGGGGGGTTAGGGAGTCACCGGGAAATCTTTGATTATTGCCGAGGGCGATGGACTCACAATAAAGAGAAGAGGACAAATAAAACTCTCCCCCAGCTCAGCGACACGGAGCGAGGGAAACAAATTAGAGAGCTACTTATGCTGAAGAACGGGCTCCCATTCATAATGATTTGGATCAGTTGCTCTGCCCATCGAGGCCCACTGCTCCTTCCCAATCCCTCCCCCACCCAAGGCGATCATACCACTGGCATGCAAATTAACCCCACGGAGACGCAAAACGGTTTCGGTTAAACCCGGGAAACTGATTTTATAACCTAATGGATCGTTTCAAGCCACCCGCGGAGGGTGGTGGGTTATTTTTGGCGGACGTTTTTTCGATTTTTGTCACCAGTCCAATTATTTGCGCCTCGTAAGTTTGGGATTAATTCTTTTCAGCTTTGGCTTTGGCGGTTCTGCTGGTGTTGCCTGAGCTCATCATAATTTGGTGGTATTGATGGTGGTGGTGGGTGGTGGTGGGTGGTGCTACATTTAACTCGTTGTTCCTAGGGGTTGGTGCAAAAGGGGCTCTAGGGAAAGCCAATGGGAGCGTGGGGGTGAGACAACCGTGACAGCCTGAAGCTTTGTGGTTTTGGAAAAATCGCCCCCAACGGCGGAATGGAAACAGTACAAACGGTCGCAGTAAGACAAGCGGCTAACGATGCTGACGAAGAAATTTAAAGCAACACAGTGCGACCTATTATCAACAATACACATAAACGATAAATACTTTACACGACATGGAGGGGGAATACAGGGACCGCAGGGGAGTAAGCGTTAGAGGAAGCAGTTTCAGCGAAAAACCACCGAAACGAATTAATTCAGTCAAATTAATCAGCTTATACGAATAAAAAGCGATAATAGGGAGCAAAGGCACCAAAGCGAACTTCCCGAAAATGAACACACGCTGAGCCCGGGAGGGGTCGTCTCGATTCGATGGAAATATTGGACACTAATTGATTCCGGAATGTTTGAGCGCGAGTGATTAAATTCGGACAGAAAATCGTAGTTAATGTTAAAATTTCTTGCGCAATTCTATGAAACTTTTCATTCCTTTTTGTGGCTGGCTTGGTGCTGTATTTTGTGGAAAAAAAGTCAATGCACACAGAAAATGGGTTGCTAAAATATTGACTGAACCATTCGTTCGGAAGAACCTGTAAACCGTGAACCGTGTTAAAGTATTAATTAAACGTAAAATCTGCATCAGCGATAGATGGCGACCGAAGGAACAGTCGATTCTGTAGGCGTTGGGGTCTATTGGTTTTGACTGTGGCGGAACTAGCCTTCGGAAAAGCTCTCTTGCAGCAAAAGCGAACGTTACACGTACACACACGCATCAGCAGCCTCAGGAAGCTTCAACGGGATCCAGCTTAGCTTAATATTATTTAAATGAAAAAGCAAACGCTTGAATTGAAGCACTTGCTGTCTTACGCTACATTGGCCTAGGGCAGCACCATCGGTGGCAAAACTCCGCGATGTAAAGGCCGGGCTACATTGATCGTACTCCCAAGTGTAATTTCGATTTTCACTAGCGCATCTGGCGGCGGCTGGTGGAAGCTTTTTTTGGTCGTCGAGGGAATGGTCGTGCCGGATCTCAAATTTAAGTTGTTTTTCCATCGTTTTTTGCCATGAAAATGGATGCAATGCTTATAGGACATGTGCATCTACCTTTTACAAAACTTTCTTGTCCAAATTAAGTTAAAAACATGGAAAAATTACATATTTTCTGAAGCGGCTTCAAATTGTTTGGAAAAATGCTTCGGTCAGCCGCCGCCAGGTGCGCTAGTGAAAATCAAAATTACACCAGAGAGTACGATCAATGTAGCCCGGCCTTAATGAATGAGTTTTTAAGCCCACCCAACTGTTGACGTCGTGTGGGCGGGCAGTGGAATCGGAATGGCCCACCGGAGGGGGGTTTAGAGAACAAAAAAAAAAACGAATGAAAACGGAAAGAAATAATACTCTCGACATCATTCGCAAAGCCGTTTTGAAGAACGTTTTGATTTTCGTTTCGTTTTTCTTTTTCACTTGTACACGCGCGCGCGCGCTTGTGTGTGTGGCTCTCTGGCCCGAAATTCGCTTTCTTGTCTCCATTATATTATTGTATCTTTGGCAAATAATCTTCAGCATTCACTCCCGGATCATCCCGGTGCGATTGTGGTGCGGAGGGAGGAAAACATAAAGCCGCTGGATAAAGTAGAGCTGTAAAGGCACAGAGAGGCAGGAGTGAAAGGCAGCCCTTAGGCCAAATTTGGCTCCAATTTGGTGCCGCCTTTTGCGAGCACCCGGCGGGGGGGGAAGCCCAAGGCCCCGTTTGTGTCGATTGACAATAGTGCCTTTAAATGAGCTCCCGCTTAGCTGCTAGCAGGTTGGATGGCTTTTAGGCGACAACGCTCGTACAGCGGCCAAGCGTCAGGACGAACAAGAAAGGGCAAGGCAACAAAGAAGAAGAAGAAGAAAAAAAACCCCACCGCTGCTCATCAAACTCTGGAGAAAGGCCCGGGACAGGCGCACGGCTACACCGTTGGGGATTAAAAGGTTTTCTTTCCTATTGAGTCCCCATTTACTTCGCCTTACTTGCTGATACCTTTAAACGATCGCTGCTTAATTTGCGCTCCGCCCGGAAACGGAAACACAGGCACACGGACTCGTCGGCTGACAGAACTTGGCAAAAAAAAAAAAAAAAAAGAAATACACTTCGTGGTAAAGGTAGGATTTTTGTGTGTGTGAGAGTTTTTTTTCACCTTCTACTGCTTCTCATCGCTTTCCGTACTTCATTCGATTTGAAAATGTATTTTCATTAATTTTGCCAATATTCCACCAGCTCCGGGGGAACTGCTCCGAGCTATTGAGTTGAGCGCACTGCGGAACCATGGACGGAGAGGATTCTGGGATGGTTAGCATTACCAGGCCAGGTGAATTTATCTGCAAATGAACGCAATCAACCGGGCGTCGAATCTGTGCCTGAGGTACGGTTAGCAGAAATCGATTTAGTTTTTAAGCATTTTCCACCGAGCTGTATTATTTTTCAGCATAAGAAAACCTGGCCAACAGTGTAGTCTTGGTACAGGAATTATATTATGCGACAAGTCACACAGAAAAGGCTTTGTTGCCTTGTGTGACAAACTACCATCTATTGCTTGTGTGGGCAACTTTTGTGAAACATATTAAAATGAAAATATTATAAGACACAATCATCTTTTCCCTCGAGAGAAAGTTGACCGAATGATGCTCGTTTCCGGGTAAAGACGTCTCATTGGCTGTTGCATTGTCGGATGCATCAAAAGTCCGTCTTGCAGCGAATGCAATGCTGGGGCAGTAAGAAAGGTTTGCTCGAGAAATAGTGAATGTTTATAAGCAGGTAAGCTGTCAGATACACTCGTACCCAGCGTTGTTTGAGTGGGAAATTTTCCGAGAAATTTTGCAACAAACTCTCCATCACTAGCTGCTAGTGGATATGGAGTACGTAAGGTTGGTCGTTGACACCAGCCAACTTGTTACTTGTTGGCAAACAGGTCGTCTCGTTTGTTTAAATTAGACGCTCCACTTGCACGGTCTCGTTGCGTTTCCGATTTGTCCGGTTCATCACCATCCTTTCCAGCCCGGTTGCACAATTAGCACAATTGACTTGAACGCCCCAGTAGCGATCAAAGGAATTCCTTGAGAAGCCTGCAAAAAAAGAAAAACGACCCTGATCGTAGGAACACATACAATCTCAGTTCAATTTCATGCTTGAAACACGGTACACCTCAGCTTGTGTTCAGTGTGATGATTGAATTTCTCCTTCCCACCCTAACCCCAGCTTTCAGCATCATCATCATCATCATTAGCTGTTGACTTAAGGTGGTGTGTGTGTGTGGCAAAACAGCGCCACACAAAACATCCGAATGGACGGAATTCATTTCCCTTTTAACCTGCCGCAAAGAGGTCGTACCGACTGGGGGCAGACAAGGCCCGTGCCGTACTTGTGGTTCGAGTCCCGTGCACTCAATTCAGGCATCACCCGAATCGAACAATAGTCCACCGCTTGGGATGCCCAAAGCATCATCCAACCCCCAGTGTTGGCCAAACAATGTTGGCGTCCCGAAAAAGGAATACACAAACAAATCGAGCCAGATCGTAGGCGCACGCAGGGACGGTTAAGGGACGCGAGCTCACGCTCAACGAATGGTTGGAAATTGAAATTTGCATTCACGGTTTCTGTTTATTGAAATGCTGTCGATTCGTTCCTTAAACATCCCCGCCCCAATACTAGCCGCCCGCCACACGAGCCAAAGAGTTTGCCTTGAAGTGTGGCCCTGGCCCCTGGCCGTTTCTTCGATTACTGTCGCACACTTTGTCCTCTGCAATCTCGACCCGAAGCCGCCCCCGGGGCGGAAGCCTGGCAGGCATCACCCTTAGCCACCTTCGGCCGGTGTGTGTGTGGTGTGTGCTAGCGAACGCGCGTACTTTTACGGTTAGTTGGAGTGTTTGTGTAGTGAAATGTTGGCACCCATTCGGGATGGAGCGTTGTTCACTCTCACCTCGCTCTCCCCATGTTCCCGGTTGTTCCTGCTGTACGTGGAGCTTTTTGTGATATGATTGTCGGGTCGGTATACATCGGCGAATCCCCGTTCCCGTACCTGTTGCCACCAACCGCCCCAAACCCGCCAGACACAAACAGAGTGCGCCGGAATGATACTAGCTACCGTTCGACAATGGCGCACGACAAAAGGTAACAACAACGATCGCTTTTGAAATGTCACCATGGAGTCGCCTGGTTTTCTTTTTTTCCCCCCGTTCTCGGGACACGCTGCACGGGACGTGTGGGTAGCAGGCATGGGTTTGCTGTTTGCATCAAGCATCCAACTAGGGCGACTGTAGAGAGAGAGAGAGAAGTTTTTTTCCTATTGTTGCGAGCACGATTGAATTACGGTACGCTTCGTAGTCCGCTCGATGGAGGCCGGTATTGTAAAATTAATAAATAAAACTCTATTGATACCCCTTTTTTTCTTTTCACCGTCCGTCCGGCACGACCTGGCGAGGCTTAGGTAACGAGCACGCACTTTAAAGTTGGGTGGTGGTGTTACGGGTGTTTATTTTAGTTTTACCGAGAATAGTGCTGTTGTTACAATGCGGTAACGATTCTACGAATGACATTTGATATGGTGATAAAAACAATTACAATGAGTGTTTGTTGTAGCTGAAAGCTTTGTTGAATGTTCATACATTTTCTGGGAATGCATTACAAGCTTCGTTTGTGCGCAATGTTATGCTGATGTTTGGAATTTGATGATGACGGTTGATGTCGCAGAGAGAAGCTCACAAATAACGTTTGCATTAGAAAAATGGAGAATAATAGTCAATTTTTCATGAGTTTATCTTAAGCCGCACTATCAAAACGGGAATAACATTTTCAATAATAGTATCCCATGAGTCAGTAAACAAAATTTCATACCTCTATTAGTCGAATTCTAGCCGTGATGGCCAAAAAAGTAAGGCAACTAGAAGCGTGCGCGATCAAAAAACTGCATCCCGTAGTGTCTGAAACGGACTGCGTGATTCAGTTTGAGGACGTCGGATAAGTCCTTTCCACCATCTGCAATATCTTGCCATTATAAGTTTTATGTTTTGGACTATTATAACATTTATTGCACGAATTACATAATAAATAATAACACAAACCACAATTCATTGAAGTATGGGGCCGCGCGCACGAGCCGAACCGTGAGCCCTACCGGGAGCCCTGCTCGACCGGTAGCCTGTTACACACTCCTCGTTAGGTGCGCTCTGCACACACTTAGCGCGCATCGCTAAGTGCGGCGTGGTAGTGTGCGTGAGCGCAGTGTCGATTCCTGGATGTCGAGCAGCAGCAGCGCAACTGCTACGGCGAATCCAGGGCTCGTCACGTCTATCCACAACAATAAGACAACAATCAGAGCATCGAATAAAAGCTCGGTTTCAAATGGCCGACGACTCTGAGCGAGTTGTGGTTCGAAAGGAAGCTGAAAATTAAGACCGAGGGACATGTGGCTACAGTGAAATAGAACCTGGGGATCATTAACAAACATATTAGGAAACAGTAAACACTTCCACTAGCTTTGCAGTGGCAGGCAATGAGGCCAAAACTCAATTTTAGGTGAATTGCGGCTGAATTTCGATATGACACCCGGGTCCAATATCCTTCAGCTGCGTCTTATCGGAATTTTATAAACCAATATGATGCAAAACGCTCTACTCCAACAATTTTGACGCGAAAACTGAGAAGGAATTCTTAAAAATTGAATTAATTCTTACAAAAACATGTCTGCACGCATGTCTTCGTCCATGCTCATGAAAAGTTCATGAGATTATCGCCCTTCGTTTTTCTCTGTTTTACGGTTGATTAACAGCTGCTAATCTACCATTTAGTTACTTTCAAATTACTGGTAAATTCGAAGTAAATTCTTGTCATTGGAAAGAAAATATAGCATTCCATTGTAATGTCACAGCTCTCTTATTTGCTGTCGCTATCGACTAAGTCAATCGGCACCTGTACTGTTTCCCTAGTAATCTTCATCGTAAGGTCAGATTCTTTAGAAATTTGTCAGCTAATGCAGCGCCAATCAAGAACATAAAAACCAATATTTATTTAAAATTTGACCTTTAATTTTATATCTTCATCTTTATACCGATCTTAATCAAATACAACTGTTTCAATAATGTTTAACTATTGAAACAACTTTTCAAATAACACTGTCAACGTAATAAATATACATTTTTGCATAACCCCCCCCCCCCCCCCCTACAGTAAACAAACAGAGTGTCTCGAAATTAAATCAATGCTACGCAAACGGCCAATGATCCAATGGCGAATAAAAAGCTCAGTAGCAAATTAAATAAAAGTATAAGCCCGTTTCACTCACAGAAAGCGCATTCCCCAGTAAAAAGATGCAGCAGTGGTAGTGGGCAACCGGCTGAAGCATCTGTGCCGACCGCGAACGGTACGTACGTTTTATGAGCGTTATTTGAATCGAATTAATTTGCGAACCATTGAGCTAGCAATAAATATAAATTTTTAATAATAAATAATTTTCATTTCGCTTGTGCCGGGCACCCATTTTCGTATCATGTCCGAGCATTCTCACTCTGTTTCTCTCTCTCTCTCTCTCTCTCGCGCGCCCTTCCCATTCCTCGAAAACGCAGGCAGTCAAACGTGTCGCGATGATTGAGAATGAAACAGTGCATACAGTGCAGCGAAGGAAAAACACAACCAAAACAACAACAACAAAAAAAAAACACAAAAATTGCACCAGGAAAAACCTGTCGTCACTGTGAAAATAAATGGGCAAGGGAGAACACAAATTTGCTTCCCGCGATGCAACCGGCGTACCGCACCATCGGTGGGGCGTGCAGGAGATGTGCAACACATATTTTATATCCACCCAATCGGTCAGATAATGTTGAAACACAAAAATTACTCCAAAACCGTACGATCCGGTGCCAGCAAATACCGGTGGCGAACCGTCAGCGCAACAGCGCAAAACTTCACTCGTGGCGGAACCCCGTGCGCAGGCGGGCAGGCGGGCATAAAACGCTGTAATGAACACGGGCGATGCGAATGGCACAGCTTTTACGATACAAAAACTTTCCACAATACGGTAACGGTAAATTTGAAATGAAAGAGAATGGCAATGGTACGGGGAAAAATGTACTCGGCGTCCGCTTGCCACAAGCACAAGGCTTGAGCTTATTAAAACGGGAGCAAGCAAAATTCGTGCAAAGCGCGCCCGCCAGAACAGAAATAATCATGAAGTACATCTGGTAAAGTGCAGCTGCAAAAAAGTCCCCCCCCCCTCTCTCTCTCTCTTTCTCGCCCTTCGGATCATCACAAAAACTTCAACGCAACAAGCCGAACCGTTGGTGGCGAAGCCGCGCGACGGGCGTACAAATTTGGGGATGGAAATATGACCAATAAGTGTGCCGTAAAAAAGCACGACTGAGTTGCCTGCTCACTTGCTTGCTTGCCCCTGACCACCCGCTTCTACGGTCCAATTGGTTTGCACCAGGAACAACACAAAAATTACGACCTGGATGAGTGGATTTACCATTTGCAGAAGAGTGAGGGAAGAATAATAAAATAAAACGGGCGCAAAGAAACAAAAAAAAAAAGAATGAAACTCACAAAACGTAGCGCGCAAAAGCGACACATATTATAAGTCAATTATGAAACATTTAATTTCCAATAAATAATGCGCGTCCCTTTACCAGTCGCCTGCACGTGCACGTGCAATGAGATGAGGTGAATGAAGCCTATTAACACAACAGCAACGAAACAAAAAAATGGAGTAGCGAAAAAGCGAACGAAGTAAGGCGCAAGGAAAATGGACGGTAAAAAAAATATCACAAAATATATATATTAAAAAGTGTAAGCTCACTTGTCGCTTCGTGGCGCACCCTTGCCGGCTCGAATACGCGGAACAATGGCGCGGAGCGTGGGCAGAAGGCTGATTGGGGGAAGGAATCAGTGTGCCCAGCATTCACGTTTTCCATCATCGCTTTTGTGTGTGTGTGTGTGTGTGCCCTTGGCTCGTAATTTTTATGTCCGCGTTTCGATTCTCTTTTTCCGCGGGACAATATTTCAGCGGCTCATTTTTTTGTTGGCGGCTCCTTTTTGTGTCCGATTTTTGTGTGTCTCGCAATGTGTTTGTGCTTTACGTTCTGGCTGGGCTGGGCGTGTTCCCCAGGGCAACGTTCGCCACACTTTTCCCTCACAACCGGAGCTGCCGGGTTGGATTTTCACGTGATGTTCAGAAATCAACTTAAATTATTTAAACAATAATTACACGAATCAAAAAGTTTTTCGGCTTTTGCGTGCCCGGTGACGTGCAACGGGGCGGTGCAGAGATGCAGACGGCGGATGGAAGTGATGGAAATCTTTACCCCACGTATGCTGGCGCGGTCACCGCCCCTTGCCTCACGCGGGCACACACACACACACGTGCCCGCTCGCATGGGTGGGAATGAATAATACATGCTGATTTTCACGATTGAAATACGAGATAAGTTTAAATATGACATGGAATAAATTAATGGGTAAGAAAGTTTCGGCTTACGTGCTGCTCGGTGCGAAGTTGGGGTGCTACAGTGGGTAGCCGCCACGCTCGTCGGGTTTGTATCCCGTTTCGCCCGTTCCTTTTTTTTTGTTGCAACGTGTGCGTTCGGAGTAGTGATGTGTAAAGTTGGCAAAAATCCGGAGTCGACTCCGATCCGATTCCGATAAATTAGGAATCGACTCCGGAAGGTAGGTCCGCACTTCAATATCCGGAGTCGTTCGGAATCGTCCGGAGTCGCCCGGAGTCGCCCGGAGTCGGAGTCATCCGGAGTCATCCGGAGTCATCCGGAGTCGTTCGGAGTCGTTCGGAGTCGTCCGGAGTCGCCCGGAGTCGCCCGGAGTCGGAGTCGTCCGGAGTCATTCGGAGTCGTTCGGAGTCGTTTGGAGTCGTCGGAGTCGTCCGGAGTCGCCCGGAGTCGGAGTCGTCCGGAGTCGTTCGGAGGCGTTCGGAGTCGTCCGGAGTCGTTCGGAGTCGTTCGGAGTCGTTCGGAGTCGTCCGGAGTCGCCCGGAGTCGCCCGGAGTCGTAGTCGTCCGGAGTCATTCGGAGTCGTTCGGAGTCGTTCGGAGTCGTCGGAGTCGTCCGGAGTCGCCCGGAGTCGGAGTCGTCCGGAGTCATTCGGAGTCGTTCGGAGTCGTTCGGAGTCGTCGGAGTCGTCCGGAGTCGCCCGGAGTCGTCCGGAGTCATTCGGAGTCGTTCGGAGTCGTTCGGAGTCGTCGGAGTCGTCCGGAGTCGCCCGGAGTCGGAGTCGTCCGGAGTCGTTCGGAGTCGTTCGGAGTCGTCCGGAGTCGTTCGGAGTCGTTCGGAGTCGTTCGGAGTCGTCGACTCCGGACGACTCCGGTCGACTCCGGACGACTCCGAACGACTCCGTCTCCGGGCGGATTTAGTGGTTCCATTTTGCCGGAGTCGGAATCGGACTAACAATAGTCGGAGTCGGATCGGAGTCGTGGGTGCGCTCCATACAGCACATCACTAGTTCGGAGGAAGGTGGGTTAAACTTTATCGTGACAATTTGGCGAAATGTGTGTGTGTGTGTGTGTGCCAGCGCGGCTCCGAGTTCGATTTTAACCTCTGACGCTTCGAATCGATTTGTGTGCGTCAGACTTCGTTTTTTTTAAATGGGCATCACGGCGCATAAGCTCACCCGCGGTTGGTCGATTTCCGGCGAAACTTAATTGATGAGGATAAATCAAAGGCATGAGTAATGGACATTGGGGTACGGTTGCGATGTCGATTGCAATACTGATGCCGATAAATGCTGTGGCCGCGCTGCATCCGGTGGAAATACTTTAAATTACGTTTTGGAGCAAAGACATGCAAGTAGTTTAATGCTTTAATGTTGGGTAGGAACTGTTTGCAGGAGAGTTTGAAAATTAATAAACCCTTTTTTAGGCTCGCAAAAAGCACCACAAGAGCTCAAAGCTCGTGCCTTCGTGAAATGCAAATCCTTCCTTGCGAAAGAAATGAATGGAAAAGGGGAAGAGGCAAAGCAAAACTCATGCTTAAGCGCCATTAGCATAAGTTGTTTGCTTTCGATAAAGCAATTAGCCAACGCAAAAGCACATGCACACTCACACACACACACACCTGCATACACAAGTGATATCGGCATAGTGTCGTCTTTGCCTTGCAAATGCTTTCCCATCCATCGCAAACCGGTGCCGTTGCCATCACAGCTGCAGCAACTGTTCGCTCGGTTCGCTTTTCCCGCGCCGCATTCTAGGCACATAATAAGTGCAGAGGAGTGCGCCATTTTGTGCAATGATGAATTGTTGTGCCCGCCTACGGGTAAGAAAAGCTGCGGCGAGCTGTTGTCTTACGGATCAACTTATTTCATTTCGTGCGGTACCATTCGCAAAACACGCCAGATAAGTAGTTATTTTGGGGAGCTTTTGTGTGTGTGTGGCATGTTTGTGTATTTTGCCGCATAACCAAACATATTGCAATTTGCTCTACGCGAAGGTGTCAACGATGAGATCTCTCTCTCTCTCCCTCGTTCGCCCGGTCTCGATAAGCAGCACCACGCGCTCGACGACATCGCGATCGTTTAAGCCTACACACGTGCGGCGCAACGGCGCGAAAATGGTATGCGATTTTCAATTTTCAAGCTATTTTCACCAAACCCGTGGAAGACGCTGTTTCCCTGTCGATAGTGGGAAGCGAGGGACAGCAAGAGAGAGACGGACAACGGTGGCGGCAACGCAATAACGCAACACCAGAAAACAACCGGATCCGACATCCCACTTAGTCACCGCCATTATCCCAGTTGCGAAATGAGGTTGTTAATATGTTTATAACTTTGTCTCCCGAGGCCGAGGGCTCAGCCCGGTCCGGGCCCATTTCCCACACATGCGGGCCTGAGGGGAAAGCATTTTTCCGCCCCGAAACATTCAAAAACTTCCAATCGAACACGGGTGGGATGGGTTTTTATTTTTTTTACGGAGCTTCACGATGAACAGGAAGGGTTTGGCTTTCGTTTAGTTTCTTTTACTTTCGGCCTAGCCTTTTAATTAGAAACAAGGGTTGTTATTATGGTGATGGAAATGTGGAACAAACAACAAAAAACAGGACGATTCGTAGGAAAACCCCTACAAAGTTAAATAACACGTTTCTTTACAAGGGTGACACGACAAACAAAAAATAGATGAAGGTACATTTTGATACATTGCAACAATATTGGTCAACAATTCAATGAATGGCAACTTAGAGAACAACATACTGGTTAAAATAATAATTCTTTACCTTTTTAAAGCTTCTCAAAGTTGAATAGTTCTCGAGCACTGTTTAAACAAGCTCGACATTAGTTTTCATAACGCTTTCATCATGCGGGAACCCATATATGGGGCCCTTTCCGTTTAAAGTTCGTAGGCTGAAATTTCAGCCCGTCAGCTGTTAGCATTGTACAGCAGTTTTCGAGCAGCGTTCTAAGTAAGTATAATATACAGGTGGGCTTATGCCAAGGTGTATGAATTTAGAAGGCTGATTTTATCGCTTCTGCTTCTGAATGAAGATTTTAAGAGTGTTTTGAGTATTCGTCAAGCCTCCAGAAAGCTTGTTTGAACAAAAATTTTCACCCATCCTGTCAAAAAGTGATATTCAAATTTGGTTTTAAAAAACATGCTATGAGACCACCTGTGCTACATACACTTTGATTGTAGATTCCACCACGTGATCTCTTTAATGCACCTTGGGGTAAATGTAAACAACACCGTGTTTTCGAGCAGGTGCTCGAATCTAATTCTAGCTTTGAGGCTAGAACAATCTAGACTGAAAATTGCAGGCTAGTTTTTTGTGTGGTTTTGTTTGGAGTGTTTACATGATTTCAGCCTCCAACTGTGAAACTCCATACAAAAAGCTGACTAGAATCGTGAAGGGCCCCTATGTTAGGCAAAAACTCCAAGTTCAAACTCACAGCACAAATGTAAGCCTTAGCTTCCCGCAGGCTTGTGTATTGATGCATGACGTACATACAGCAGCAACAGCAAAACATCAAAAGCGATAATGTTGAAATTAAATGCAAATATGACGAAATCGATCAGAAAAGCGCTGTGTAACCGTATGTAACATACAAAAGAGCTCAAAAAAGTACTTCATTTTCGTTACAAGACCACATTACGCGGGCGCTCTCTTCATCGCCATGTTGAGCATATGTTGTTTGTGGTGCTGTGTAGACATTAATTGACGGTTTCACTTGAAGAACGAGTAGAAAGTCTAGTTGTGTGTTTTATTTATTTTGCTTTTCTTTGTAACCTTCTGTGTAACATGTGCTGGAGTGCCGGGTACGAGGATACGACTTGCAAATGCAACATGAGACACGAATGGTGCAAGATGAACACAGCAACACACACTGATGTCATGAACTGATGTCATATCTGAGGAGCTGCACTCTCTGGCTCTCTCCCTACCGAGTACGGCTCTGTGTGCGGCTTTGGGTGGCCTTTCCACATGTACATGCACAGTATTATTAACATCCATCGTTATTTTCCAATAAACAAGATTCGCTCTAGCCCCGGAGTTGCCAAGTCGACCGAGCAAGCACTGCCCTAAAAGCGCCACACTGTTGGTGTGATTCTCCAGGATAGGTGCAGTTGGTTTTATAAATATTTTTCTTTCTCCTGATGCCGCACACGAGTACGAGTACTGGCGGTACAAGCCGGTGGTGCCTTACGGTTCGTTCAATAGGAGTCGAGAGAATTTGCTCCCGGGAAAAGCGTAGTGAGTGCGACACATTAAAAAAGAAAGAAAGAGGCAAAACGTTCTCTACCCACTCAAAGACGATGCAGTAGTGGCCTCGCCACACAAACACACAAACACGCCTTCACACGGCTAGAGAAACTGATAGCTTTGGGGAGGTTGGGGAAAACGGCCTTTCACTGGCTCACCATCAAACACTTCCTTCCCGGCGCAACTAGCGCTTAAGGATGGGTAGATAATGGGGAATGGATCGTTTCCTTTTCGCCAGCGCTACACTCTAGGTTTGTGTGTGTGTGTGTGTGAGGGAAGAAAAGCAGTTATTGCTTGCCAATCTTTCCCCGGTGGGTCTTTTTTGGAGAAGGCAAGCCGGGTAGTGGTTAAGCTTAAAAAAAAGGGGCACCCGTCCCTCTTTATTTGCCCTCACGAAGTTGCCGGACGAGTACGGACGGATCTGTTCTTCTGCCACTTTCCTTATAGCGTACACCGACCGTACCGAAACCGACTCTTGATGCTTTCATTGGGCTACTTGAGGTGAAAATCACAAGCGCAAAGAGACGCTTTCTTCGCACGCAGTGTGCAATGTGCGCGCTCAGCTCGATCCGAATGTCGTCCTCCACCGTCGTTAAATGCGATGCTTTTACCTTTTAGCGCTAGCATATTGTCTTCCCGCGTTGGTATAAAATGAATACGATTTGAATAAAAATGTAGCGATTGTGCATATGCGCACGATTCGCAAGAAAGCGAAAAGAAGGGCGAACGAAACACAGCGGCTAACGGGTATCATTATGCACGGGATACTGTTCCCGCTCTTTCCCTTGCAGGCGGTGCCCGGGTAGAACCCATTTTCAACTCCATCTTTTAACGATGCCTAATGGACAATTATGGTTCACGGTTGGTTGGCTGGCGCATATGGACCGGGGGGGTGTGTGTGTGTGTGCGCTGAGACGGGGGAAAGAATTCAAAGTGAATTGATTTTAATTTCGCCAGCAATGGGTTTGCGAGTTGTGCACAAATGGGGAACATTAAGCGGCAGTGCATTGGCTTCGGAAAGGAAGCACGGGAGAAAAGGCAAAGAAGAAAAAAACACACAGGAAAGTGATGTTTGAGTGGACTGTTTTACATCCATTACACTACTCTACGGCTTTGGCGCTTTGGTGTGAAGGAAAATGCGCATCGCAATAAGGCGTTACGTGTGAGAACGTTCCATTTCCGCCCGCCCCGGAAGGAATGGCCGACGTTCGAGCGAGGAAACAATCGTCAGATCGTCGGAAACATTCCACCACAATCGCACCGGGAGCGCATTAAAGTGTACGCCACGAACGCTTCGGTGTTGATTAATTGATTTCGTTAAAGGGGATCCGTGACCCGCGTGAGCGGTCGGCACGACGTGAAATTAATTCACGGTCGTAGTGCTTCTTAATTGGTTTCAAGTGTGGGTTTGAACTTTTAATAACATACGCCAACGAAATGAAAAAAAACACACACACACACAGAAACAACCACGCCAGGATTTAAGGCACTTCAATCGTGTGCGGTGCTGGGAGGGTTGTTTCGGCCCAGTACCCCACAGTACACCGAACGTGGAGAGGATTCAATAATTTACATTCCTTCGATTGATTCGTCGACTGCACGAGCGTCACGCAGAGCGGAAGGGTTGTGGGATGAGCAAACAAAAGGAATTCAGTTTCCCTTGACGCAATCAACAGGAAAACGGGGCCGGTTGCAGTGTGGTGCTGGTCGGGAAAATCACTCTCACTCTTCGTGTCCCATCCAAACGTTCTCGTCTTTTGATACGGTTCGGTGAGTTGCGTTTTTTTTGTGTGTGTGTTGTTTCCTTCATTTTCTCAACCCGGTTTTATGAGAGGTCTCGCTCCCGGTGGGGGATGAACTTTGGCAAAGAAGCAAAGTCAACGAGAAGCTCTGCCTACCTCCACCAACGGGTGGGGGTGGCAGGAGCGCGGCAAGAATGTGGGCATGTTTTATAATGAAGTGAAGCAAAGCCACCCGAGCCCGGTTGCGTCAGCCCCCCCCCCCACCGGTCCCTAGCTTTTCGGTATATCGATTTGATTTAGTGTGTTTACTGGTTGATTGATGTTGTTTGAATATTTTATGAGTTTTCCGGTTGAACGCATGTTACGTTTTATGTGTGACAATGATGAAAAGCCCTCCCGATCGTGCTGCTTGGGGGAGTGCGGGCTGTGCCACGCCAGGGGAGGCGTACCACACCGAGTTAAATTGGTTCCTGCGGGGCTGCGTGTGTGTGTGTGTGTGTGTGTGTGTGTGTGTTTATACTGTACAACGATGGCAGAACTGTGGCAAAAGGTGATGTCGGTCTTAGAAGTGGCGCGGCGCCATGACGCACATACGCTTCCTGACGTTATGAATTGCTCTGGCGCGTCGAGCGATCGCTTTAATGGTTGTAAATTTACGCAGATGGCTTTACTCTTGTTGCGCTCGCACCTCCAGCACTAGCTTACATCGCTGTGTGCCGGTGGACGAGTTCATGTGGGGTTCGACAGAAACATGATTTCATAATTAAAATTTGGAGAGGAGATTGTTGTTGTGTGTGTGTGTGTGTTTTTTTTTTGGGGTTTTGTTTTGTGAGTTCTTGCTAGCACCGCGCGAGAAATCGCTTTACGACGCCTTATTACCAGACAAACACCGCTGCCCGTGTTGATGATAACGCATAAATTCGTATGATGTAGGGCAATGTGCGACGATAGGAGCGGGGGAGCAGATTTGTTAACGATTATACAATTTGACGGCCTCGGGTAATTTGCACGGTGTGGTGTACTTGTTGTTGACAGATTGTATCAACTCCAATTTGTTGTTCGCGTGTGTCGTAACATTGTTTGCTTTTCTTCGGTTATATTGGTTTCTGTTTAAAAATGAATTGATTCGATTAAAGCACCTGATGGGCGCATACATTACGTGGTATTGGTAATTATTGTTTTCGAAATTGCGTAATCTATTGAAAAACAAGTTTTTATTGTGTGTAATTATTACGGCGAAGTTTTATCCCAACAATTGCTTCACCTGTTACCGGTATTAAGCTTTTGTTTTACCTTCCGGGAAGTGCAAAAAATAAAATCATTACCAGAAGCAAAACACAAACCACGCAAAACCGAAAGTAAGGGAAAAGGATTACGTTCTTCTGATATTTGCACCGGGCAGCAGCATTTAACTCGTGCATTTTTTTACCCACTTTTTTTAAAACATGTTAAAAAGATTACCTAAAGTTATTTAAAATGTTTTCAACCCCCGCTTGCCATCGCTTCAATCGAAATTGCTTCGTCGATAGATTCGCACTTGCAGTCGCAAGCAAGCGGGGACGGCGCATGGCACGAGCGAACGCTTTATGACTTTCGATGTTTTGATTTTCAAATCCTTTTGGTACGTTTCGTTGGTGGAAAATTTCCACCTTCCGCAAAAGTTCCAATTTTCCGTTTCCAGTGTGTATTGCACGGCAAATCGCACCAGCGAAAGCTGTTGAAAAATTGTAATCCGTTATTGTCTTACTCGTTTGCTCGTTTTATCGTGTATTTTTTCGGGGTTGGGAAGGATTTCTTCCCTTTTTTGTACGTTGAGTACAGGAAAGAGAGCGCACACCAAGCGAAAGGGATGTGGTGCTCGGGGATTAAGGAAACTTTTTGCACCAGTCCGTCGCAAACCCCGGGAACAAATCCGGGAGAAAATAGAGCAAGTAAAAGATTGGTGCGAATGAAAGAGGAGCAAGTCGGAAAATGCCAGTTTCCGATCGGTAATGATGATGGTTTTGGGTGGAGCACAAAGTGAATCGGCGGAGACGCGGATGGGCGGTTGGAACGGCGTCGGTGTACGGTACGATAAGCGCCCAGCACTTGGGTGTGTCTCGGCCCAGGGAGGGAAAGGATTGCCTTGGGGATCTCGCTCGCCTGCGCCAAAACGGGGCACGGGGGAAAGTTCTTTTGCGAGGCAGGCCGACCCCCAGCCCTGGCAAAAGTCAGAAAGCCGGCAGCTAGTTGGGAAAAATCGATGAAATAAAAATTAAACTTTGTTTGCCCCGCATCGCACCGGCAGTACCGCACCGGTGCCCGGGTCGCCTTCCGTGCACCGTGCGGATAACAAGATAAAGCTTTTAAACTCTTTCTATTGTAAATTATTAGATGTATGTGGTGCTATTTTTCTTCACACGCTTGCTCCCAGGGTAACAGCTCTAGCTACCGGGGAGTCAAGGTCGCTAGCTCAAGAACAAGGAGCGAAGTTGACCGACACACGAACGATGGTAGCTGGCTGCTTGATGGTGCAAACTCACCCGTTTAGCATCTTGTGAACGGGGCTCCTGCAGCTTCCATCAATACCGGCAGACCGGCTAGTGGGAAGGAGAAGCGTCCCCGGGACAGGACCAGCAGGCAGGCCAAACTTTGCAGCACGCTTGTACCGGCGAGTGGCTCTAACATGGCTGCGAACGGTTAGATAGGCGACGACAAGAACACGTGCTTTCTTGCTGGGGTGGTCTCGGGCGAGGTATGCTCGTATTCAGATTACATCTCGCACACTGCACAAGCATGTTACGGTTTTTCGTCGTGACGGGACGTCCATTTTGGGGGGAGGGTTTGGCGAGTTGATAAGAATGTTTGGTGGCCGGGGGGGGGGGGGGGGGGGCGCTGCTGTGTGATGCTGTGTTTGCTGGAATCAGCGCTCCAGCAGCAGGCAGCAATAATGTGGGCTTAACAAAACTGTTTGGAGGCTAGCGTGTAGTGCGATTCGCTTGTAGGGGTCCACCGTTCCCACCGCGGGGTCCGAAAGCTGTTTGCCAGTAAGCACATCACGATAACGCAATTACCTTGGTGAAATTGTTTACGATCATCGCAGTAGCAGGAGCGGCACTAAAATGAGTATAAAACCGCCACTGGTAGGAGAGAGGGCGCAGGAGAAGCATCAGTAGTCACCGTACTAAGCGGGCCATGTTCAAACGATGCACGTGTGTGAGTGTGTTTTGTGTGGAGCTGGTGATGAGATTACAAGCACAAGGAAAGCCATTTTCCGGCGCAGGAAGCCTGTTTGGTCAGGTGCGTTTCTGTGTCTTTATCAGTCCATTGGACGTTTGGCATTAGGATTATTGCTTTCGCCTGCGTCTCACCTGCGCGCATGGTTCCAGCAGCTCGTATATTCAATAGAAATTCATTACAAAAATCGTTCCGGTTGATGCGCGAAGAGAAGCGGAAAAAAGGCAGCACGTGGCACCCTCGGCACAGCTGAGCGGGCACAATTATTCGAAGAGCCTTTTGTGTAAGGCACTAATTTGCCACCGTGCAGCGGTGAACTTTCTCTCTTTACACACACACACACACACACACACACACACACACACACATACACCAGCAGTAGCAGCATGCAAAATCATCATTTATGGAATTATCTCTCCTTTGCCTGCGTCTTGCACGCTTTTTTCCATCGTGCGCCCGCTGGTGAGTGAAATTAATTTTGAATATTGCGTTTCGCTTGCGGCCATTTGGCTGGCGGTGCGGCTGAAATGAATTGAATATGCCGTTTGCCCACACACACCGGCGACAAGCTGCAACCTCGCGTGCTGGCACCCGCAAAGCCGAAATTATCCATTAGCTAATGAGCAATAGCATTTAATACGCGAGGTATATTATAGCCAACGGCGGCAGGCCCAGCAGCATCCCTAGCCGAGCCACACTCTCTCGGGGAAGGATTTTCTTTCAATCGTGCGCGCAAAAATCGTGCTTGAATCTAGACGGCTCGAGTCGCCACGCAATCGAGCAGACCTCATATGGGTACGTGTGTGTGCGCTAGCTCGGACGCTCGGCTGCCGTCCGACTTCCGGCATCAAAAAGCGCCGCGACGCCGTGCTGGAAATCGTGTTGGTTGGGCAGATTACGGTAGAGCTGATAAAACTATTCTATTAGCTTACGGCGAACAAACACACATCCACACACACACATGTGCCGAAAGCCGGTGGCCAAAAGTTGGAAGTGCATAAACTCCCGGAAGCTTTTAAAATCACTTTGAAAAGCACTTAAAACTTATGAAATCGACATACCGAAAAAGATGGCAGCAACTGAGCGGGGGTTTCCTGTGCGATGGGAATGCCCTGTTTTCCCGCCCTTGTATGTGAGAGGAGAGAAAGCGAGTGAAATTCGTCCAATGTCTCACTCCCATCCCGCCTCCCCAAAGCGGCAAGCAAGAGGTCATTCCCGGACCTCACATACAGCGGCGAGATAAACAGAAACGACACACCAATGGGAACGGGGATCCCAAAAATTAAAGCAAAACTTTTGCACACACGCTTCTTGCTACCCTTGTTGCCCGGGGTTGTGCCTTTCGGCGGAGAGAGGGAGTAAAGAAAATGAGTATCTTTGAGCTAAATGAAGGCAAGGAACGGTTCAAATAGCAACGTTCCTCTTGCGCCCGGAGCCCGGAGATGCATTCCTGCTGCGCGATTCAACGAGCAGCAAAAGACGTTTGCCAACAGTCGGGCTGCAGTTTTCATAAATAAGCTTTATCAACCCGCTTTTGCGGTGCGGTGGGAGTGGCACAATACAAAGCTCGCATGTATGAAAGATAAGTGCTGTTTGTCCGCTTGTGCGTTCCAGCTCGAACGCTGTCCCGGCTGTCCGTGCCGGTTTTGATAGGGAAATAATGAATATACACGTTGATGGTAGGGATGTTTGTTGTTTTTTGCGTGTGTGTGTGTGTGTCCTTTTTCCCAGTATTGAGTAACGAAACATGGCACTGTGGATGTTTGGGGGCAGTTCCTTGCTGGAGCGTGAGAGAAAACTGGAATAGTAATTACCGTCGACTAACCTGCCAGTCAGTGCCCGCTGTTGAATAATGCATGCTTACTTACCGTTTGGTGCTGGGCGCTCGGTGCTTGACCATAATGGCATTGTAGTTAAAGCTACAAAACAGAACAGCTTTATTTAAGTTGCTTGCTGGGATAATTGGCTCTGGTTGCGGTCTTAGCGCAACACGTTTTTTAATGAGCTGACACTTGTTTGTTTAAAATCGCTGCTTGATCCCACAGCATCCGATCGCTCACAGAAAGATACGGCCTATCGTCAAGCGTGACAAAATAGTCCCACTACAGCAAACGCTTTGCTAAACTAGGCTTAAGGTACACAATTAGGCAAGATTGAACTTTCGTTTGTGAAGTTGTAGCTTTCATCAGCACGCTCGGAGCCAGGGCAAAAGCACGCCGCCGTCTGCCCCACAGAACCGAACCTGGAGGTCGTCAGGCTACAACGTCAGCCTCAGTGGCTCAGCCAAACTGACAAGGGATTTTGTAAATTCATCTACAGTGCTAATACTCCGCGCCATATAAATTCTCCTCTGTGCTTTCTTCCCTTTCGTCCGCATCGCGAGGAGACGCACGCTAAAGCACAGATATCATGTCACTCGACACGAACGATGTCGCAAGGCTGGTTGGCGAACATACCGCGCGCGAACGAAACCTTCTCCAATATGGCACACTGATGCTGTCACACAGAACACAGGGTGAAAGAAACAGAGAAAGAGAGAGCGAGAGAGGGCGTAAGAGCGTTGATGTGTCGGTACAACTCCTAGCGACGGAACTGGCTCGCCGCTGTAATCAGATAAGATGACAACCGTATCTGCCGCTGCTACTGCCGCTCCGAGAAAGTGACGCTGATGATGACTGATATGATACGATGGGTTCGCTTGCTCGTGAGCCAAACTTGTATCATTTTCGGAACGGGGGGGGGGGGGGGGGGGGGAGTGAAAACACTTATGAAAACACTGGTTGTTGTGGTGTCGGTTTTTTTTGTAGCTATTTGTGTTGCTTAGCTGTTTTTGTTGTTGTTGTTGTTGCCTTTCCTTTTTTTTTGGTGAGTGCCTGTGAGATGCAAGATCGCAAAGTTAGATAAATTGTCGTACGTTGAGCGCGCGTTGGGGACTCTTGTCGACTTCAGTCTGCAGACTGTAATGTATCCATAGATGTTTGCGTGTGTGCGTTTTATCTGTGTTGATTAATAGTTATTGGTTTTAGTGTGCGGCGTTGTCAGGGGCTAGAGATGTTTGATTTACAGTGAGCATATTTGTGGATCTTGTTAGTCGGAAATGGATCAAGCTGAAAGCATATTTGCATGGCTGTGACGAATCCGTGCGCGCTGTTTGTTTGCGCAGGCACAGCAGCATCTGCACGGGGTAAGCTTTTTTTCGGACCCAGTTAACCGTTGTGTATTTTGCTGCTCGCGTAAAGCACGTGTTCCATCCGATGAAACATTGTACACGGCCTGCTAATGCAAGCGATTCGTTATCATTCAGCACCTGTTTTGTTTGGGAAATGCCTGTATAAGCTTTTGAGTCGCTGCAAGCTGGCTGTCCTTCAAAGATGGTGGAGTGGAGAATCTTAGCGTAGCCCAAACATGTAAAGTCCATTAGGCGGTGTCGCGCCTAGTACGGAAACACCGCTCCGCAACAGTAGCTAAGCAGCAGACGGTGTGAGTAAGTGTTACTAATGGCTCTACGGGTAAGTGTGCTCATAAGTGCTTGCCTTCTGATTAGACTGTTTATGTGTACAACTAATAAGGCACGTTGCGCAGGATCGTTCGCAGATTTGAATCTGACTAGATGGAAAAACAAACTGCATTTAAAGTAGATTTTGTCGAGCAGAATGTATAGAAAAAGTAAACAAAAAACGTCACCATGTTGGCAATGAGATCAAGAAATTTACAAAAATGAAATTTTTGAGCCTTTGCCACGTGTACCGATGGAGAAGCCTGGTGGCTGTTAGATTTCAATAGAGGATATTTACCAAACTGATCAAACTGGATCATCGTAGGTTCTTTCGTGGTATATACTAATACATATTGCTGATTCATTTAAAAATTTAACAACAAAACGCTCAACAACACCTTCAACAAGAACTATAAACAAAATGGAGAAGCCTGGTGGTTTATAGTAGTTCGACGGAATTATTTACAAAAAAAGTAGCATTGTGCCTCAACATTATTTAACACCAAAAGTATCTAAAGCAAAAGTCTTTGTATGCACATTTCATGATCAACTTACTTTTCGAACTAAACAAGAAAAAAAGATTTGTTTCGAATTAGTATGTGCATTCGACCCCAGCAGGCAAACAATTCCGATTGCAAATAGTTCTGAATTAGTTGTGCGGTTTTCTTTCTCCCTCTCTCTCTACCTGGTGCTGACTCAAAGAATTCAGTTTTGCTATATCAAAGGAACACAAACAATTGCCTTCAGCTAGACCGGCGTTGAACGTTTCTATTAAAAATTGGGCAACAACTTTTCTCGAAACGCAACGTTCTTGCAGTGTATCGCACGTGCCTGCCTCTTTGACTGCGACGGCCAAGATAATTGAAAAGCAATCTCATTTCTTTAACGTTATCGTGCCGAGGACCGTTGCCAAAGAGCGTCACGACGTTTGCTGTGCACCAAATTTCATCCACCTTCACGTGTGTTTGAATAAAATAATAATTTGTATGTATTTTTTTAAATGACGCGTACGGGTTCTTCTACTCCTCGCAAACGGCCCAAACCACACGGTCCAAAACAGGGGAAGCTGACGTTATGCTAACGAAGCCAAACCAAAGGGGAACTGGTAATTGTCAATAAAATAAGTGCCACCGTGCAGCGCCGTGCCTGTCGGACCCTGTTTCCCCATCCACCGACAGCTGGCGCGTTGTCAAACACCAGTCCGGCAAGTCATTGCGGCCAGGTGCCGTCCGGAAGAGGCGAAAGTTTTCCAACCACTTGTGAATGCGAAGTGCTTATCTTTCGTGGCGTAAAAGTTTAATTAATTCAAATCTCAAGATGCCCATCCATCGATGGGTGGGCAGGCGTGTACCGCGGGTGTGTACACCGCTCGCACCAGATGACTAAAGTTTGACTGGTTATGGAGCGATGGAGAGACCGAAGGAATGGTACGTGTGTATGTGGGTGTTGGTCTGCGTTGTGGCCACCCGTTGATGCCATGATGCAAGATGGTGCACCTTCCTTGGCAAAGAGAAGAAGAAGAAGGAGAAGAAGCAGTGGAGACAAAGTTCTTAAACTGATTAAAGCACGATGGTTAGCTGTTCGGTAGTAATTGGCCACATTGCAATCGGGATGGGTCGTACTCTGCTCTTTCTTTCGTTCTTGTTCTTTGCTCACTTTCTCGCTCCCCGCTTTGAAGCTACGTGAAGCGAAAGTGTTACCAACGAACCGGTAAAATGTTGCCACTTCGATGACCAAAATGTCTGCAAGTTGAAGCAGAAATTGCAATCTTAGCGTGAGTCTATCAAATAAAAAACTCACGTAGTGCTTATGGTAAATGAAATCATAACGTTATTACCAAATATTGAACTGATTTGAAAGGTCTCGGAAGGTGCAGAGGGCCGTGGCGGCGGCGGGATGATGATTTTTTCGAATCAATTGAACCCGGTTCCGAAAGAATGGGCTTAGAAGCACCTTTCGAGCCACTCGAGCCGAGCAGTTTGCTGGTCTGAGCGCTTGGTTCGATTGTCAATAAGTGTTTTCTTTGCGTGTGAGAGATATTTTTCCAAGTGATTTTCATCTTCCGTGCGATTACGAATGCCGAAGAAGTTAGTTTTTGTGAAACATCGAGCATTGGGACGGTATGGCTTGTTTGAGAAAGCAAGATGATGTGGTTTTGTGAGTTTCTATTGGAAAAATAATATACATTTTCGACGTAGAAATTCATTATCTGATAAGTCCGACAGAAAGAGCATAAGCAGTTTGAATCGTCAAACTTGTTACTGATACGCAGGAATGCTAAGGTCTTAGAAGGAAGATTTAAAAAAATGTCAAGCAAAAGTATTTGAAAGAAGTCTCGTAAAATGAATCGACGAAATATCATCTTTAATATTTCTTTTATCCTCCCATCGTACTCTACACGGAACCTTTATCTTCGCTTCTTACCTGTCTAGAATTTAAATAAACTCAAACTACGGGATGACACGAAAGGTCCAGCAATTGACTTTTTCCCACAGCTCCTGGTCTTATTTGATGTGCCCCAAAAAGTACACACGTGCTGGTTGATCGTGAACTCGGCCAACTCTCACCCTCCGGGAACGAACCCATCTGCGCACCCCTTTGGAAAAGTTAAAAGAAACCGATGCTTGTAACGTACGGTGGACTGTTTCTACTACTGCTTCTTTTCTTCCCACTTGCGTATCAAAACAAACTACTCCAGAATAAAGTTCACAACGTAGATGGCGGTGATGGAGTTGGGGGGGGGGGGGGGAGAAGCTTTCCCAAACAAACAGTTCGATCTGTGATGGATTTTTCCTTGAGGGTTGCTTTCGTTTGGTCAAACAAGCAGATGGAAGAGAAAGTGGTTGGAAAATGCTTGCAGTACACGAATGGTAAAGGAAGCTTCATAGCTGCCAGGGGGAGTTTAATAAGGAGCAGGTAGGTTAAGGACATACGGAAGAATTCATCAATACAGCAACACAGCAACACAGCACTGGAAACATACGAACCAATTGAGAGAGAGAGAGAGAGATAGATTGGGTGGTGTGCATCGTCTAACCAACGAAGCCGGTTGAGAAAGATGGTCCCACAGCAAGCAAACAAGCGTTGGGTGGAAAGCTTATTGTTTGATGTTGTTGCTGGTCGTGCGGACCGAACAGGTTTTGCTTGATCAGGATTCTTTCGACCAGCGTGTGTGTGTGTAATGAAACGAACGAATGGGCAGCATACATGAGGTGCCATCTTCGCAGAGAAGCAGCAAAAAAAATACAAAGTGAAAGGCAGGGAATGTGCCCGAAAGTAGTGGAAAACTTCGGGACAGTGGTTTCCGATGGGAATTGAATACCAAATTAGATGCTGTAGAACAAATGGTTTCGAGTGTTGTAAATTGAAAGGGGATTTCACCCAGAATAGTTCCCAGATGGTCGAAGCGTTACATACCCACACACATATAGACACAACTACACACAAAGGGATGAGCAAATGAAGAACGAATCAGTAAAAGGTTGGTTTCATGCTTGAGCTGTTTTACATTGCTTCGGTCGGTGGCTGCCCCGGAACTAGCTGCCAGATGTAGATGGCATCGGTAATATCGGTGTCCTCGGTAGGATGTGTCTTGTCGGGAAGGTGTGTGTCATAAGGAGAAGAAAAAAGGCGGAAGCACGTACACGGCACACCTTCCCACCCGGGCACTAAATGGAACTGAATGGAATGGCCAGCATTTCGTGAGCCCTTTCTTAAGAAGCCGAACCGGGTGTCAGGCTCTACCCGTCCGATGCCAAACTAGTTCAATCGGTTTGACTTGTTGAAGGTTAATTGAGTGAAGAGAATCCCGAGACTGTCCGGAAATCCATTGTTGGAAATTTTAATGCCACTACCGTTACGGGTGAAGCAGTGTGATCGGAATACGTGCACCGTAGCACACCCCGCACTCTTTTTGCATCGGTAAGATTTCCCGATCGACTCGAGCAAGGGCAGGCAGGCCGGAAGAAACCGGGCAGCAGGATGCGGCTCGAGCCAGCTTCGCCCAGCACCACTGCGAATGTCTGCGGGTGAAATATTCAGAAGCCATCCAGGAAGCATAATTAATAATACTTTACATCGAGTGCTGCTGTGCTGTCCTATCCAGCCCGGTTCGCTCGGATGTGGTGGGCCCCGATTGTATTTGTGCAACCACGGAAGACGAAAATCACAGGGAAAAAAGGGATAATTACCCACTCACGGGCGGGTGGCGGGCGAGAACGGAGGCGCAGGTGGAAAAAAAGAACGCAAACTTCTCAAAGAGTTTTCTTAGGTTTGCTGCTTGCTAAACTTTCCTACGGACACCAGTCAAGCACAAGCCCCAGAAGTGCGAGGTAAAGGAGGGAAAAAAATCGCATTTAGCAAACCGTGATCGACTTGCACATCTTGAAGGGCGTCAGATTGAGGGTTTTTTTTGTGCTGCTCTTGCCCATTCTAATTGTAGGTATCGATATCATCCTTTCCTTTTCTTCCGTTTTCCGTTGGGAGAGGCGTTTTAGTCGACAGACAGCGGAATGGGAATCGAATCAGTGTGTGTGTGTGTGTTTTTGTGCATTTTTTCCTTCCTTCACCCACAGGGCAGTAAAAAAGGAATTTATAAATTTAGCGAAAATAATTGCTCCTAGCCGTAGGGACGTGCAAGTCATTGCAGCACAGCAGCGCGGAGATTGTAGAATAAATTCGCGAAACGCTGCTTCCACTACGCGGCATCGGCACACGGCACCATCAAAGGCGTGGCAAGTGGACAGCAAAAGCGGTCCACTGGAAGGTGGAAAAATGTGCAGCACAGCTTCACTAATGGAAAGTTACCTCATTAATTACACTGGTTCATGCTTGTTTTCTTCGCCCCGTGTTCCATTCTGTCTTGTTTTGTCTTTTCAATTAGCCGTATTCTTTTCACGTCACGATGACAACATACTTTACTCATTATCATATTTGCCAAGATTGCTACTTTTGATCGTTTTTTTTTTTAGTTTTCCGAAAAGGCGAAGGGAAAGGAAGAGAAAGTGATATGCATTGCGGTAGGAAGCAACTCAAGAGGCTTAAGAGGCAGCTAAAAGAATCGATAGGGAGTTTGTTTCTTTTCGTAACATCATCAAAAGATCGCGGGTTCAGCAGAGGAATGAAATGAGGTAAAAATAATTAATGTTTTGATAAGCATGATGCGAAACGGAGGTGAGCGCACGCTTGGAGCACCTTTTACGGCGAAAGAATTGAGATCGTTAATTAAAATGTCGATCCATTTGCATCATCATTATGGCAGACGATGTGAATCATACGGTGAGCGTTAATGCAGTATCTCACAGTTTGTTCTCTTGCTATTTGAATAATTTGGAAAAACTTGTCTTACAACTATGGAACAGTTTGCACCAGATGCCCTAGAGGAATTGAACCAGAATAAAAGAGGCAATTTTAGCTTAATAGCTAGCACATTTCCTCCAACTACGCTGCATATTTGGATTGAAATTCCTTTAAAAGTATTATTTATCAGAATACAATTGAGCACAGTAAAATTAATAACTTTTACCGAAAACTAGCGGCTTTTCCATCAATCCATAGAGACGTGCTACACTATTAAATTCGTAGCAATTAATATGCTATTCAGTTGACTATTCAGCTTGTAGTAGTTCTAGTAAAATCTTTACATCACAACTGTGGCAAAGTTTTAGGAAGTACACTCCGTCCCTCTTTGAAGAATGTGTCGTCTCGGTATTAACTAGAAAGGTGGATACTTCCGCGTGCTTAACTTCCAGTGAACACCTGTGTTTGAGGTGCATGACAGTCGACATCTCGACACTTTCCGGGTTTGCGGAACATGGTTTCTGTTCGATTGTGGTCTTGAAAAGTTCTAGTCAACTGTCGCCAAGTGACAACGGCTCAAGCACGCGCCGTCGTTTCGAAGAAAGCGACGAGTCGAAGGCCATTCAGTGAATGAATTCGGGAAAATGTTACTTCGTGTTGAATTTATTTGCATCATTTAGACAAATAAAGACCACAAAGAACACACTTCTACACATCTTTTAACCTGTTTTAAGCCGTCTTTTTACATCGGTTGCTACCTGTATCTACTCGTAGGCACTCTTGTTATTGCCACCATTACAGGCGGGAGGGAAAAAAGCATAACGTCTCTCTAAAGAAACGATTTAAAGTCCTGCTAAACATGTATGCACACAACACCAATTCGGTGGGGATTTATTGTTAACACAAAAAGACCCTTTTTTTCACCGGCCGGTGGCAGGACAACTAGCAAACCAGCAACCCCGCAGCGGACAAAACGTGCAACAGATTACCGTAAAGGATTTGGCTCCAATGTTTAACCCATCCCGAGCGGAGCGTTTTCGTTTCGGTGATATGCAAACGCCAACCATCGGTCCGCACGAACGAGGTGAAAACGAGGCGGAGGAATGTTTTATTGCCCATCGTTATTGCCCGGTTGGGCAAATTCACCTTTCAGCGAAACACTTGCCGAGATCATATTGTAAAATCCACGATAACGGTGCCGCTGCGGTGCGGGGAGAGAGCGAGCGAGGACAAATATTATATATTTCAAAGCAATCGGTGTTCTTTTTTCTTGCTCTTCTAACCCTTACCAATCATTTCGATATCCTCAATTCGGACGATCGGTTGGGAGGAAGCAGCGAAAAAAAAAGGCACAAAAAGAGAGACGCATCCAGCAAATGCCCCGTAGTTACATTGGCAGGATTGCTCACCTGGTGATAGCCACCAGCACACCCACCCACACACGAAGCCCAGCTCGCAACGGTTTTTATCCATAATCCCGCTGACTTTTATGCCAACCCGATAAGCGAACCGCCACAGCGCACCCGACAGCGCAATAACCTCGAGCGCCCACCGGCCGACCCCACTCCCGTGCCGCGCAATGCAGGTCTGCGCGATGTGCTGCGTTTTCATTTTGCCCGATAACATTTACATTAGATTAAATTCCATTTTATTATAGACTTTGGATTATCGCTTATTCTCATGCGACAGCGAGTGCGGAGCTGTGGAGCCACCTTGCACAAGGCTGTGTCCTCCTTCCAGAGCGGTCACAGGAAGCTCCACAATTTGGCATATGGTGGCAGCGGGAGCGATCCGTTGCACTCCTCGGCATCACAAGAATCGAACTCGTTGTGCAAAACATCAACCATTGCATTGCAGCAGAATGGTAAAGGAAGAATCCATTTAAAAAAAAACACACACTAAAGTAAAAACGTTCCATTTCCAGTGTGGTGTTCTCTCTCTCTTTTTTGCGCATTTTTTTGGGGTGCACCGCTGCTGGGGAATTCAAACCCTTTTCCGTTTCGCGGAAAGCGACGGGCGGGCTGGCGTGGTACGGTGTGTGTGTGGCCCAGTAGAATTCGTGCGAAACCGGGCAAAGCTGCACGTTTTTCATTCTATCACGTTTGCTCGCGATGAAGATAGGGTTTAATTGCTTCCGCTGGTGCTGCTGCTGCTGTTGGTCCGCGTGTCATTACACCAGCCCGTTGATCTTGATTCTAATTGGTCGATATAAAATTGGAATTTATTTCTTATCTAATTGCCCAGTGCTGTTGTGTGTGTGTGTGGCGTTCTTTGCTGTTTGTTTTACGAGTGCTGTGCGGTGATTGGAATCGGCAGTAGAGGACGCATCCCGCGTCCGCAACAAAACGGAAACGATCTCCTTTGCGTCGTATCCCGAAGGATTTTCCAAAGGTGACCATTGTTTCGATTGCTTTGTGCATGAAACAGGGGGTTCATTTTTATCGACAGTATTTATTCACGTTTTGATCAACAAGAAAAGAATAATAAATTATATTGGATATACATATTTTTTTTCTAGACAAAAAGATAAATAAAAAGAAGCATTTTCATTTTGTTAATGGTGCTGCGTTTCGCTATATTACTTTCTCGTGTTTTTCGCTTTTGAATTGGAATGTTTCCTGTTAATCTTTTTTTGTTGTTTCCGTTAAACCACCTCAACAACACAATGGTATCCCCATCTGGTTCGTTCACACATTGGAATCAACGTTCGTTGTCGCGTGGCAAAAGCAGCCACTCGGCGCACTCGTCCCAGGACGCGAACGGAAGTGCATGCTGTGCGAGTGCCTCACAGTGCATCCATTATCATTAGCTATTGTTTGATAGTGCAGCAAACACACACACACACACACATACACTCCCATGCAATAATTATTGTACCATAGCGCTCGGCTGCAAATCATCGTCAATAGGGGGCCGCCTTACACACCAGTGCACCGGTGGGAGCAGTGACCTACTTCAGCTTTAGTTGCGGCTAGACGGAGAAGGTTTGAATCCGCACCACTTTTGCCGTGCGTTTCGAAGGAAAAACACGTTCTTTTATTTCTTTATCCCTCCAGAAAGGGAAGCAGCAATTTGTTTCATTCGGTGCTGCTTAATTCCGAGTGCTGCCAGGGCTCACCTATTTAAACTGTTTGTTTAGATAATTGGGCTGCGTGTGTGTTTTCTTCGGCAAAGAATGCGGTCAACATTTCAATGCTCTACCGCGGGGCGTTGCGTGACGGTACCTACTTGTGGCACAATGTTTACAATGCAGTTTGCAATTTGCTGAAATAATACTGGTAGCGTGATTGTTTCTGTGCGCTCGCGAGCCCCCAGCAGGCAAAGCAAGCTTTTATTTCTGGTTACTTTGCCTTCGGGCATGCCAAATGGCACTGCATCGCGGAGCGGGGCCCTATCATTTCGCGCATAACAGCTAACACGAGCATTGTGCAAAGTCCTGCTGCGTACAACTTTATCCCGTCCGACCGACACAACTTCGCATGGCAAGAGCAAGATCATTCGCTCAGCCGTTCAATCGGCCGTCAGGTTGATTAATCGTGGAGAAATAATTTATTAAATTATGCCTTCCGCTGATGCCTTGCCGACGGCTGGAGCCACTTGATGGAGCAGTCGGCAGGTTGGTTTGGGCGAACCGATGGTGCAATCAAAATCACACTGGCGCGAGAACGGAGGGGGACGAGCTAATTAGTGAGATCTCTTAGCCGGGAAAAGCCACAACCCCTCGGTCTGCTCGGTCCTTGTGTGTGTGTGTTTGTGAGATGAAAGACACAGTGACCACTTGAGCGTGCCCGTCTCGAGCATTCGCGTCGCTGTCGCGCTGCGAGGTCTTGCGTCCATCATTTCACCCTCCGGTGAGGATGGGGGAGAAGGTAAGGGATCCTTTCTGGTGGATCCTGCTCGAGTGTTTGCGCTTAAGTGGCTCGAGAGTGGCGCGCGCGCGTTTGCCAAAGGGTGGTGGCGGTGTGTAGCAGGTTCTTAAAGTATCAGTCATCCGCAGTCAGTCTGCCAGCGAGCTAGTCATTCAAAACCCGTAGCCGGGCCGGGCGGTGGATTAGCGCAGGGCTGCATTCAGCAAACGCACAATCGAGCAGAGCTTCAATTAAAACATCACTCAATATGTTCGGACAACTGGCGCCAAAGCCCTGACAGTAGCAGCACAAGCAGCGGCAGCTTCGAGTGAGCTTAGCTTGAGATGACGGATAGTCACCCATAGCTGGTTCGGTCCGACTGTCTGCCCCTCTCGGCATCACCAATATCACGCCCCGCGCGGCTGTTAAACGGCTTGCAGTACCATTTGCATCCCGAGCGCAGCAAGCAAAGAGTGCACGGATGATGCATCCCTAGTGTTGGTGCTGCTGCCGCTACTGGCTTGGCTACTGAATTATTTATCATCCCACGGCCGAATGGAGGCAATGGCGGTGGGTGGCGATGGTGCATCATAAAAGCACACAACATAAAAGCGATCCAAAACCCCCCTCTTGGCAGGGGACCTACCAGCTACCTACCTGGGTATTGGAAAAACCGGAGTGAGTTGTTACTCAATTTTGAGCGTTTGGTTTATGTAGGTTCGGTTTTTAAAGGTTTCGAGCTATTTTTTGCTCCAGGCCCAACAGGCGACGTCGCTTCGTACGTGCGCCGTGGGATGTTCGTTGTTGCAGCGCTGCCAGCGCGTTAGCACGGCGTGTTGGTGTACGGCGTGTGCATTATTATCGTTGGAAATTTAAATATCGTCCCGCCTTTGCTGCGATCCCGCCGGCAGACGAGCGTGCGAGCGCTGGTCAGCCCGGTATTGCTGTTGCTAAACAAGCTGCTGTTGCATGGTGGCTGTTGGAGGTGCACAAGAGGATCGTTGTGAGGGATGCAGTAGCAGCAGCAGCAGCAACATGTGATGCCTCCCATGATCCGGTTTCTGCTGTGCGTGCACGTTGTAAGACAACGTGAGTGTGTGTGTGCTGGAGATCCTCTTGTACCACCTAGCCAGAAAGGGGGTGTAGTACGCGTCATGACATGAGCACGACCAGCATGCAGCGGGCGGTGGAATGCTCGACCCAGGCGCATGGAACGCCGTTGGCCGGATAGAACAGTGGACCACTTACCGAAACGTACGCGGCGCCTGCTGCTGAAACTGACAGAATGCAACTCCCTGTCACTCACCCATCATAAGTGGCCCGGCTGATGGTTTGCCTCTCGTCCAGTGAAGCTGGCTGCGTGTGTGTGTGTCAGCTCATGCTCTAGCTAGTGTTGGAAAAACACGGTACCGAGATTGCACTGCACTGTGCAGCAGGAAGGGAGGCGGTGATGGCGATGGCAAAGGCTCGAGTTGAGCTCGCGTGTTGCCTTGAAGTGTCATTTGCAAATAAAAGCGTATTGCATGTCGTCCCGGGGCGTACCCTTGAGCCACCGTGAGATTGCATTGCAGATCCAACCCCCGTGGGTTCGGTTTAATTGAACGGTGGCGGGGATCGAAGCATCAAAAAGCCGTGATTGCCCCGTTGGCACCGGTTGTAATAAGCAATTTAAAACCGGGTTCGATTGCTTACCTGGTGTAAAACAAAGCGAGTTAATGCCATTAGGCGGGGCTGAAGGGTTTGATTGAGATATTAAATAATGCTGTTGCTTATCGCTATTGCCGGAAGAACGATACGGAAAGGTGAAAACAAGAAACTGATAGATTTCACAACTTGCACTCAGTGTAAACGCAAGCAATCGCCACGTTGCTAGTGAGCTGAACCATCTTGAAGAGTGCGATTATTTACGGTGGTTTTTTTTGTAACTTGTTGCTGCTTTACATTTCCGCTACGGGCGCTTACTAGACTCAGCCTAGATTCATCTGCCCCAAGAGCTTATTTCCGTTTCCATCGTTTCCTTGCATTCCCGGCGACAGCGCTCGGAATCGTTGCGCTATCAAAGGCAAAATTTGTTTCCAATAAAAAACTCGTCCAGTTCATAAAAAGTCGAGTTTTATGCCTCAACGCTAGAAGTGTTCTCCTACCATTGGTGAGAAAATATGGCCACAGTTGCATATCTCACTCCACCGCTGCTTGGTCTGGCTTTGTTTGGGATTCTTCCATTTAAACTGCTCTTTAACGCACGTCAGCAAATCAACGCGTCGGTTAGTGTTGGGTGTTTTCGTTTGGGGCCGCCTCGCGATGGACCATGATTATTATCGTAAATCGAGAACGAGCAGGGAGTTGCTTTTTCTTCACAGCAAACGACAATGGTTCATCGTGTGTGTGTGTGTGTGTGTTTGCATTCCTGTATGTGTGTATTGGTAGATGGTTCAACCAATCCAGAGGCGAGAAAGATAATAAATTAGTGACTGAATAGATTAAAACGAGCTGCAGGCAAGGCGAGAAGACAAATAAATAAATGCTCGTCAACGTGATTGTTATGAGTTTGTGATGCTGTTGCTGCCGCTGCTGCTGTTGATTCCGTGGTTGTTCCGTGGGGCGATTGGAAGCGAAACCATCGTCAGGAGCAGCAGCATCATCATCATCATCATCGTTCGCATCATGATCTGTTTCATCGTACATTGTTGTACACGCCTTTGACCTACCGCGCCGTTATGCAACTTACGACGGGAACGGTTTCGAGCAGAAAGTGCATTAGAAACCTTCACGCCCTTCGCCCCATTCTCCCTTGCAGCAGTGAAACGATGAATGGGAAAACTCCCCCCGATGCAAGGCCCGCAAATGGAGGCGTTTGACGTTAAACAAAGACCACGGAAAATGGATGGAAACACATCGTTTTCACGGCGGTTTTCCAAACCCGTCATTTTCCAAACCGAGGTACGGGCGGGTTTGTTTACCTCTCGCCGCCTCGCATTCTCGCGCTCACCTACGCTCCCTCGTAGGCCCAGATGATTTATGCTGAGCTGGGTTTAGCCTTTTTTCCACCTCCAAACCTCAACGCAATCACTTCTACCAGCCAGCAACGTTTGCTCAACTTCATTTGTTATTTTATTTTCTTACCAGGTTTTGGATGGATGGATGTGGGATGTGTTTGGGTGGTGGTGTAGCTGTTCACGGTTTCACACGCGGCACCACAAGGGAAATATGAAGGGGCGATGGTGTTGCTCACCCCCACTGAACCGTTGTTTTGAATTTGGTTTTCCACTTTTCATGCCACACACACATACACGTGCACGCGCTCGCCGTTGGCATGTTATCTCAATTGCCTGGCCCCGTGGCGTATTCTTCCCGCTCCAAACCGGCACGGGGAGTTTAGTTTGATGGTCTTTAACGCTGTACAAAAAAAGAAGCTGCCCCAGGTTTTCAGACCTTTTACGGGCCCAACAAGATGGTGTGCTGTTGCGGTGCTCAGGTTTTCCATCGAATGTCGCATCTGCTCGCAGCACCTTCCCCTGGGCCACTTCCCAATGATGTACGCACAGGCAGACCGAGCAGAAAGGCGCACGGAAATAGACTTTTAATGGATTTAATATCATCATTCCGCTCACGAACGTGTGATTAGAGCAGACACAATCGATCACATTTAGCAGGATTATATTTTCCCGACCCATCCAGAGCCTCTGTGTGTGTCTGTGTGTATGTTTGTATGAGAGATTCTCTTGTTTCAGGGGATGAGTTGTACGTGGTGTGCATCTGCTCTCGTGTCAGACACAACCGGTGGCAAACGATGATGATAATCTGACGGTACACTGGCAATCAGGTGGGTGCAGGGGGACGTGTATGTGTGTGTGGGGCTGGGTCGATGGGGTAGTAGGTGTTGGGCGACGCATTAGATGATCCCATGTTTGTACATGGAATGTATCACTTTTGTTTGAAATGAAACAGAAAACAATCATCCAGCATGCATGCAGAGGGCAGGCGGCGAGAAGATTTATGGTACGATCTTAATTTAGGAAAGGTTCTTTTGTCTTTCGCTTTCGCTTATGTCTTTTGTCTCCCTTCCGGCGGGGTGGCCGGGTATGGGTATGCTTCCAGCCGGGCGTGGTGACAAATATCGACAGGTTTGAAGGCGTCAGCGTTATTTATGGGAGCTGCTACCCGGCACAAGTAGCTCTTCTTGCGTGTTAGCTGAAGTGTTTGTCGTGCATGTGTGTGTTTGTGATTTTTAAGTGTGAGAGTTAATCACTTGCTGGAGGATGTTTAGAGCGATTAATTGATGTGGAATTAGAAGCACTCAAATTAGCTCCGGATGATCCAGACGCATGGCGGTTTTAGCATTCGGATTTGTATTTCATTACGATACGGGACTATTGTGCGTCAAGTGCAGGGTTACTCGATTGAGCTCGATCTTGTTCAAACATTCAAAGCTTGCGGGCAATGTTGTTTTGAAACGGACGTTCATGATGTATCTATAATTATTGAGTTTGAGTTGATTAATAATAAAAAAGGCGAGAGTTAATGCAATTGGAATGACGATTGACCAAGATAGGCTCATCCCAGCTTAGCAGCCTTAAACAGTGAGCTCATCAATTACTCAAACTGTGTCAAACAAGATGTAAAGCGTTCAATCTGTAAATCAAAATGCTTCCAATCAAATCAATCAGAGGTAAATAATGCTAATGACATGCCTGTTTTGTGTTTTTTCTCGTTGTTCCTTCCTACTCGCAACTGTTTCCCATTTCCCAAACGCTGCAGCCCACGCCCGTGATTGATTGGTTCATATTTAATAAAGTTATTGCTAAGTTAACTCACATTGCGAATCTTTTCCAGTGCTCCATCGTTTGATTGAGCCCATGGCCCGTGATAATGGAATGGTGGGGCCTTCCCGGTACACTGTGACTGTGCTGGGGCAGCGTGACCTGTGCCGTGGCAACAACAACCCCAAACCGTGTCCCACCATTCCGCCATTACAATTTCCCTGCCAATGCCTCATTCATCAGCGTGCATGAAGCACCGTGAGACAAATATGCATATAAATGAATAAATTCGGGAATCAGGAATCAATTGAACGGTTCCGGCTACCGTCCCGCCTTCAGAGCAGAGTGCTGTGTGTGTGTGTGGATGGACCATTTTGCACAGCCCTGCTGCGTACGAAAAAGCCAAACCCAAAGCACCAAACCAACCAACCGACCGAGCTCCAACAACCGGATGAGCCTTGAGTAAATCAACACAAATAAGCAATATTGGGTTATCGGGCAAATCCGCTTTACATTCCAGCCAAACGGTGGCTTTGCACCGCCGTAAGACGCAAGATTCGCGGTACGGCATCGCCATCGTCAGGTCTACGCATCGGGAAAGAATGCCATCGAAGGGTTGTCGTGGAGTGGAGTGGAAAGGAAGCAAAAAAATGGCGCCAATCCAACGTCGGTAGTTTGCAGCGGGAATGGCCAAATGGAACGTCTTGTGGGTGTGGACGGGAGAACGGGTTGAGCGAGCTGGGCCGGGAGAACCTTTTCCTGCTTGTTTAGGACGGGACGGGCTTCGGGGATTGAAACTGAAACGGGTAGTGGGGTTTGGTCGAAAGGAAAAACTGGCAAAATTGAAAACTAACGTTCGTTCGGTTTTGCATACCGTGTAAGGTGGATCGCCGCCGTCGTCATCGTTCGTCTTGCACGGCTGGAAGGTTGTGCATGTCAAATCGTTAACCGGATATATGCGGGGAAAATTGGTCCTCGCTTCCAATCGCTTTTGCTTTTCCGCAGCGGGCGAGAAAAAGAAACCCGTTCGACCGGCACACGAAGTGGGTTGTTGTAACGCACGCTGTTATTCTTTCTAATCCGGTCCAATCCAATCGACTGGCCGGCGGAACGAAAAACAACGCCAGTCAAAGATGTCTGAGTTTATTGAACTTTTGATGAGGCCTACTTCGGGCTGACACGACGGTGCTGCGCGGGTTGCGGACGTTCGAGCCTGTCGGGCCTGTTGTTTGTGACACATTTCCTTGTGGCAGGCGTCCTTGCTGGGCCCGTTTCTGCTAAACGGGTTTTGGTGCTTGTATGTACACAGGGAATAAAGCTGTACCAGCGGCGGGTTTGTTTTTCCAATCGTGTTCAGTCCAATATAGGATAAAGGGTGTAGTTGTTTATGGTTCGTATTACATCGGTGGCAATAAACTTATTAACTGGTGGCATGTGTGTGAGTGTGTACATTACACTTTTCCTGTGTTAGAGGCAAAACAAATATCAGAAATAAGTTCATTACACACGAAACTGCATTGGGATGTGGAGCAACTATTACTTAGGGGTAGAATTGTGTCTTCAAGGCTAAACACCATTGGACACTTAATGTTTCTTTACCATAACAGAAAGATGTTCTTCATCATGCTGCTTTATTACCGAAAGATAGATGGTTTTTCCCTTTTTACAAACGATTTGCAACCATTACTCAGCACACCTAACCAACCCACTAAAACAAACACCCACTCACACATACTCTGTTCACACCTTTTTACGATCGACGAAAGGAAGACAAACACTAGCACGTTAGCTACCACCGGAACCGTTTCAAATCGTTCCGATTCTACAGCTTTGATTAAGGGTTAGCTAGGATTAAGACACGCACACCATGGGACGACGATCTGTTCCGTTCCATCAGCAAACAGTAGCCGAGCTTCCTTCATTCAGCGGTAAAAGCAGTAAAGCAGCGCCAGGCAGAGTGAATCTTGTTGAGGCAGCATTTTTGGGATAGCTACGTTACGCTAGTTCAAGTGTAAACACGAGCAAACAAACCAGCAAAGAAGCAAAACCAGCGATGGAAAATGGTGCATGAAAGTACCTTCTAGGGCAGACCAATCTATGCCGACTAATGGGAGGGAAGAGGCAAATTCTCCCCATTGGTGTGAACGATCAAATTATCATGGTGTAATTGAACGTGATTAATTAAATATGGAAAATAGTTGCGTTTGCTTCCGGCTGGTGCAATAAATGGAAAATGAGCCGTAAAAAAAACCCAAAGCGGCACGGACCGGAGCGGAAATTTCATCACCTTTTTCCGGCACGCCGACACAGCGCGACGAAAACGGGACTCAATTTGACGAACCAAACCGTGCTAGTGGATTATTCGAAAAATGAGAGAGAAAGAGAAGGAGAGGAACGAGCCAGAATGCCAGTCAGTGCATCAAACACCATCGACATCGGTATCGGTATCGGTGTGTATGTGTATGCTTTCACTTATGCTCAACGTGGCGAGAAACTAAATTGTGTGGAAAATCATTACGACGCTCCATAAACGCTGGCCGGCTCGGAGTGTTTCGGAGTTCAGTAGCAGTTTGGCAAACCGGAAAGATGCTGTATATTAACGGGAACGGCCTCCCCCCCCCTCCACTTCTCAAGGGGGTGGTTCGTTGTGGTACGTTTGCTTCCCACGCTGCCCAGCCCGGCGTGTGCGTGCACGCAGCGGCGGCTATTTGTTTGAACAATTAAAGTTTTCCCAACATTCCGGGACAGGGAGCTGCTGCTGCTGCTACTGTCCACCCGTGCCGCGGGGCAAAAGAAGCTGTCAAGAAAGCTAATTCAATTCAGCAGGCCTCTCACTGGCGTTCTGGTCATAAACGTGCAGTCGTTCGGTGTTGATGGGCCTTGAAAATTGAAGTCCCGGCGAACCTGAAGTTATGAGCTGCAGCGCATCGGAGTGGTCACCGGATACAAATGAAAATGAATGGTCGGTCATTAATCACCGCTCCAAATACCCGTGACATTGTGTGATTATTCATGACGGACGCCGTTCGAAAGTGGTGGTACCAGCGTGCGATGGGGATGGGTAAATAAATAGATGCACGTACCGGACCGGACCGTTGACCCGTTCTTGGGGGAGGTTAGTTTTTGAGGTACTGTCAGCTGGATTCGCCGGTAGCAGGAACATGCTGGTGGACGAAAAACAGAAACCGTTTGTGTGTTTGCGTGCATGTGTGTGTGCATGTAAGTGAGATTGGGCTCAAGCTGTCCCATAATCATCGTCATCATCGTGTCGCTTCCGTTGTCAACTCCGGTAGGTTTTCGGAGGCATATTCGAATGTGAGGCTGGCACATCGATGCTTGGAATATCAAAATCTTGCCGTCTGTTGGGAGATGGTGCGTACCGGTACTGAGACGTTATTGTTGTTTCAATACAACCGCCCATAACGACCCTCGGGCAGAAGAAGGGTGGGGGGGGGGGGGGGGGCATGTGCTTCCGACCTCACACGTAGCAAAAATGGTACACGATGCGCCGCCGGTTAGGACACATAACAGCAATGCCGACGACGTGCTAACATGAGTCATCATCGTGCGCCTGCCTGACAAGTGTAAATCGACCCCGCCGGGGTAGGAAATCGTTCCTGACGGCGCTCGCTGCACACCCCTCTCGCTCTCGGCACCCGGAAATTGCAATCACGTACACCCTAAATGGAGTGTTGCCGGTATGTCAATGAGTCACCGGTCAAGCCGGCCCGGCGGTTGATGTGTTGACTCTGTCCAGTGTGCGTGTGTGTATAGTGGCGGAAAATGATGGCCACATAATTTTCGTTCAGGCCGCAGTTCAGGCCATCTTTCGGCTGCCTGTGTAAGATGGGATGGAGTGCCCCAGTTCACCCTGCCAGAGGTGAACGTACGGATGCAAACAATGCAACAAGAGCAATTTGTGCAACGATTTGCATGGTTGATAAAGTTTTCATGACGATTGATATTATTTGTCGAACGTACGGGCGGCGAGCGGGATGTAGACACTCTGGAGCACTGGGTACTGTACGTGCAGGCCGCGTTCGATCGGAAGTGAGCAATTTGATTGGAGATTCAATGGCAACAATGTAGAGTGTTTGGCAAATAGTATCCGGAAGTGAAGCGCACACATTGATAAGTATTAGGCGGTTAATAATGAATGTCTTTGAAGGTACTCTCTAGGCTGGTTGAAGTTCCTGACTCTAGGTGAGAATGATTGAGTGCTCGTCTCATTTCTTGAGGTTTATAAAGGCTTTAGTTGAGATGTTGAACGCAAGGGCAGAACGATTGGATGATGAGAATCAAAAGGAAACCTTAAATTGTGTGTTGGTAAGCTAAAGAATCATAACCTGGGATATATTTGACGTAGAATTGAAATATTTGAAAGAATTCGTATCTAATTTGATCACATCCTGGACCTTTGGAGCCGACTGTAAGTATTAACATCACAACGAATCTTCGCATTTCTCCCATAGAACGTAAGATGGGATAGAATTTGTGACAAATCCAAGTTTTTGTTGTTGTTTTTTTTTCACATATTCAATAGATTTTTTGGTTATCCTTTGAAAAGACCTGTCCCAATAAGTAGGCTCTAACATTCAAATCAAACTAACTAACTTGCTCTCGCCAGCACAGTTTCCCAAGACGCCCGATCAAAGATTAATCGTTAGGGTGCGATTTGCCGACGCGCCTGCCATCGCCTTCGAAAGGGTCAGCATAGCATTGCCCGTGGTTGTTGCACACGTTCCCTTCACACGCACGTAGACACGTAGACTCACACAAACACACACTCACAAACCACACGAGAATGCATCCACCGGTTTCGCACGAAGCAAATGTGTCTGATTGTTCTGGCATCGATCAGCACGCGCCGGTCGTGTGGCGGCGCTTGACTCCGTACGATCGATCGCTTTCGAACGAGATCGTCAAGCACTGTCGGGCGCGCACGGGAACGGTGGACAGTAGCGGTGCAGACGTCTAACGCAAAACACGAATGCAATTGACACGCGACTCTGCTAAAATTAGCACACAGTGTGTGCGGCTGCGAAACGATGCACCGCCACTCCGACTTCGCCGGCGACCAACCTGAAGCGCCAAAAGCCTCTAGTGATCTAGAGAGACAGAGGGTGCAAAAAAACTCGATTAAAAAGGTATTGAAAAAGGTAAGCCAGCGTTGCAACGTGCACGGGATCTGAGGCCAGCAGTTTGACGAAATGAAATTGTTTAGAGTGCACATTGTGCCGCCTGGAGCATTAAAAAAGGGAATGGCATAAATGTTAGAACGTCTTGTTCGTACGAAAGGAAAATGCAGACTGATTTATTCTCTATTTCAATAAAGCCTACTACACTTCGTTTAAACTAGAGAGGTTGCTATGATCACAACACTCCTCCTCAATCTCGGCTGGCTCTAAACCAAGTTGTAGGCGCAGATTCTAACAATCGAGGTTGCTATGATCTAGAACACACGCTCTGAAATTCATTATTTCTAGGTATGGACTTCTCACACCTTCCAAACATATCTTTTCCATGACATCCAATCCAGATTCGAGACCCTGATGACATAGTCCGATCTTTGCAAAGTACAGAAGAACATGACTCGCCTTTTCGTAACTTGCGTTTTCTAAGCTCGCCTTTCCTAAGCATCAGTCCCTCCTCCTTCTGCTGTACATTCCGATATTCAAGATCCATTGGCATCAATAAACACTTTGGAATTGATCGATATCGGGCATTCTTTCGGGTCAAGTCATTCTGCATTCTGGTCTTCAGTGAATATAATCCATTTGAAATTGTTGCTAGTGCAATAACCTTCTGATCCTTTACGATTCGACAACCGCTCATGTCAAAAAGAATCACAGCACCTTTCGCTGTCAGTTTTTTCACAGACACTAAGTTTGTCTCTAAGTTCGGGACGAACAAAACATCGTTAAGATTCACTCTTGATGTTTTACCCTCCGGAGACAGCGTGGTTATTCGACACGAACCGATTCCTTCAACCCTCGCCGTTGTGCCATCGGCCAAAATTACGTCCTGCTGATAACGCTCGTCCAGCTCCACGAAACATGACCGATCGATACACATATGCGATGTTGCTCCTGAATCAACGATCCACGAATTGGCTGTAAATCCACGCATCGTGAACGAATATTCCTGCTCCAGAGTTTCTTCATCAGTTGTTTGCACACATAACTGGCTCCGTTTCATACCATGCTGGCCTTCCGACTGTTTCAAATCTCTGGACCGCTTCTCCATTAGAATCAGGCAATCCTTTCTTTTATGCCCTGCTTGTTGACAGAAATGACATAACATTTGATTCTTCTTAACAATTGTCTTTAGTACAGAATCGCAGCAACCTCTGTTTCCCCTTTTGGCTACTTCGTCCACCACCTTGGTTTTCACCAAATCTAGCGTAAGCTCGTCGTCAGACCTGCTTTCCAACGCTGTGGTCAGAACCGAGAAAGATTGCGGGAGACTTCGGAGCACCATTGCCACTTGCAGGCTCTTGCTTAGCTCCTCACCGGTCAATGTTAGCCTATCGAACAATTCTTCCATCTCGAAGATATGCTGCTCGATATCCTCACCGTCGGAAAAACGCTTCTCACATATATTTTTTAAAATCGACACCTTCGAAGTTAGTGTGGCCTTTTCGTAGTGTCCTCGCAGCTTTTCCCATGTCGCTTTAGCCGTCTTACAGTCCTTAATTAGATTGAGTTGGTTATCTTCCAGTAAAAGGCCGATTGTCGCTCGCGCCTTCTGATCACCACTCTTCCATACTGCTCCGATAGCTTCGGTAGTGGGACTGGCCGTCGTGTTACCCGGTCCATCGCTGATCACATACTGCCACAATTCTTCTCGGATGAGGAGGAATTCGACCTTTGTCTTCCAGACACTGTAATTACCTCCGTTGAGTTTTGCAATTCCCAATCGTTCCATTTTGCGAAATCTTTCTTTTGGTTAAAACTTAATTTTAATCGCCACTAATACTGGGCCCATAACCTGTTAGAACGTCTTGTTCGTACGAAAGGAAAATGCAGACTGATTTATTCTCTATTTCAATAAAGCCTACTACACTTCGTTTAAACTAGAGAGGTTGCTATGATCACAACAATAAAACCATAAATCCATAGACTTGATATTGAATTGAGTACAAGACAATGGTAGCTTTTTCTGTTGAAATAATGCAGCATCTGATGGATGCTCTTAGCTTATTCATAATGCTGTTATAGCTACGCTGCAACCATTTGCTTTTGCCATTAGTTGACGATAATAAATTGAGCAACCGTCGTCCACTCGCCTCTCGCCGGTTCGGAGCGAAGCGGTTTTGCGGTATCGCGTGCTGTCATTGTTGCGGCGATCGGTGCATGTTGGTCACCGAACCACTGCCCTCCGCCCAAAACCTTCCCCACCCAAAAAAACCGCCAGCCTGCTACGCACCGTCGCTAGAGCTAATTATAGGAAAATAGTTGTGGCTAAGCGATAATAATTTCATTACTCGTAGCGTCACGCATATTGACACACTCAATCCGGCACGCTAAAGGGACGGAGTGGCCCAGGCGCCCTGGCAACAAAGAGCGCATTTTAAACGCGGCAGCACCTTTTGCAGCCCCGAAACCACCATCGCGCGAGATCTAATTATGCCGAGGTGTACAAAATGTGCGTGAGGGTGGAGACAAAAACAAAAAAGAGGTGAACCCCACAGATCGGTGGAAGCTATCGTGCCACCATTGCTGCCAGGCTGTTGCCGTATTTAGTCAAATAATGCACCTCATATTTCGCGCTGCATCGCAAACCATTACCCCCCCCGATCAGCTTGCTACTGCCGCCCTGATCCGGTACTCCGGTTGATCTAACGCTGCATAATGTGATTTATTTGCGCGCCAGTATCTATCGGCCACGGGGCATTTGAGTGTTGAGATGGGTGTGTGTGTTGCTTCCGTTCGTTCGGCAACAAATCTCCATCCTCTCGACTCGCTAATGTGTGGTTGGTAGCGCTTCCTACATTCCACACGCAGCACGCCGAGGTTGGTAAATGTCGGAAGGGCGGTGGAGCAACGATGCGGAAGACATGTCATCATTATCATTGTCAGCGCAAATCGTGGTGCCGAATGGTGGCTTTCGGAGAATGGAAATAAATGGTTCGGGTAACAAGAATGGGAATTTCTAGTTCACCGTATTGTGTAGCAGAAAGGGTCTTTGATCATCTTGTAAAGTACGCGATGTGTGGTTGGGATAGGGGCATGAAATAATCAGCATGCGTGAAATAACCAAAATGGTCAATACATTTCTGTCGAATTGGTTTAATTTGAGTTAAAACTTTTAAATCGTTTCGATGAATTGTAGCTGTAGTATAGATTAATTAAACAAATTGATGAAAATACACAAAAATCTTTTTGTTGAATAATTGATATTTATTATTTTTACAGTTGTTTTATAATTTTTATTTCAAGTAGTTGAAGTTTTTCAGAATACAAACAATTGGAGGGATTGTACCTTTTTTCTAAACTTTCATGTGTTAAGTCTCACTTTCACCTTTTACCTTGTGCTTGAATAGTTCTCACACCGCACAGCATTTACGTCTTCGGCGCAGCAGTGGTGGGTTACTTAACCGCAAAGTGTTACATATCGTAGGATTCCACTCAAAACAGCACATAAATAAACCACTAATAAAACGGCTACTTTACCATGCATTGCTCGAGTTAAATGAAGACATTTTTCAACACACACACACTCCCACCCATATCAGCGCTCTCGCTCGGGAGATGGAAAGAAGATAAAATGCATAAATAAAAAGCCTACGGTGGTACGGGATGGGCACTGATTTACACCTTCCTATACCACGGTTCGCCCCGGCATCGCCTAGACCGTGAATCCATCAGAATCCACCGGCAGGCGCCATAAATAACAAAATCAAATAATATTTACTTCGTGCGTGGCACGTGCCCGTAGAGTCGGCTCCGTAGAGCGATGCTGCTGAAATATGCACATTCTATCAGTTCAAATTATGCTGTTGTTAAATTCCATTCCGTTACTCCCGCCCGGCAACGGCGGGGAGCCACTCGGCGCCTCCCGCAACCATCCATCATCCGCCTGGAACACTTGGGTATAGAGTACGAGTACAATAAATTTTGTGCAGAATAAAGTATTCACTGCCATCCATTCTTCATTCTGCAAACACATACAACTGTAACCGAGCGCGTTAAAGGATCTCGTTTGTGCGCGTAAGGGGCGATGTGATTGTGTGCGGTTTTCTCTTCTTGGGTAGGAGAGAGAGCTTGGAAGGACTTGCTCACCTTGCTTGCTTCACCGCTGTTTCCGAAGCCGCTCGCTTCAGGATGACAGGTGAAAAGTTCGCTTTAACCCTTGCGTAGGTTGGGCGATAATTTGGGCCCCGTGAAACGAAGGGAGGCCGTCCCAAAAAAAAATCTCCCAGTGGTTTGAAAGGTAGTAAGAAAGTAACCGGGACACTGGCAAAAAAGGTACACCCCAACACTTCATACAAATAACGGTAAAGTAGCCTACGTCAGTCCGTTTGGCACAAAACAGGAAAAGGAAAGCAACACAAACGACCAACGCGGCGTGTCTTTCGTGCGGGGTAATACGCTCGCTTCCCAAATGAGCATTGCTAAAACAAGCTGGCATAGAAATATGTTTTTAATTAACGGCTTGACTGACAGGCCACGGTAAATACCTGCGTGCCCGCTCACGACCCCCTGTCCGCCCGTACCCACCATACCTTGAGCCTGCAGCGAGCGGAAAGAAGGGGTGTTGAAGCGAAAACAAACAGCGCTACGTGCCAAAGAAATGGCACATCTACCTTTTGCCCATCGGACTGGTCCCGAGAGTGGCCAGATATTGTATTTTCCGTGAGTATCCTTTTTTTTTGTTGTTTGTTACGTCCGCGCCTCCCCGTCGTCCTTGCCACGTTCACACACATACACACACAATCACACGATGTGACGATCGTTTTGGTTGCGGTAGGTGTCGGCAGGCTAAGTGAGAGTCGGTTGAGGACCATTTTTCGCCACCTTTTTGTGTGTGTGTGTGTGAGTGCGGCTCACTTACAGCCGCCCGGGCACGGTTGAGGGCACGGACTTGTTGTTTGATTCGGTGATTTTGACAGCACGGCAGCTACGACCAACCGGACCGGAACTGGGCTGGATTGTTTGTTTGGTTTTTTTTTGTTGTGGGAGAGAAGAAAGCTTTCCAGCCCAGGGCCCGACGGTCTCTGACCTTGTCGGGCAGGAACGATCTAACTAATGGTGGCGGTGGCGGTGGGGATGTTATGGTGGGGTACGACGCAAGGATACGCAGCATGAATCATGCAACGGTTGACCGACAAAATAAAATTATCATTTTAATTAAAGCGAACGAACGGCGGAGAGCGAGTTAACGCAAACGCACGGCGAGCGCACGGCAGTTGCAGGAAACGAGGGTGAGTGGAGGGGGACCGCTGGAACGGCAAGCGCAGGCCGGTCAGAACTGTCCCCGTGTTGCACGACGCAATGGCACACCGAATTTCGTCCGTCGCCGGAAAGCCGCAAAAAGGGACGGGTGAGAGTGAAGACGATAAATTATGTGCCACGAGCTGGCAGGCAGGCAGGCAGCACAAACACACTTGTGTACAGCTCTTTAAAGCGCATTCAAAAATGGTCATCATGCATGATGTAGATATTGTTGGCAGGGTGATAAATGAACTGTGAATTTCATTATTATTACAGTATCGTTTATAGCCGGGGACAAAAGCGGGACCCTGTCGGACGGTTGTCTCCCGTCGGACGTACCCATGCCTGGCAGGGGTTTGGATTTGCTCGCCAGCCAGGGGGCTCTTAATTAGTTTCATGCTGAAAGCTCGCCCGACGTTCGTGAAATTCTCTTTACGTGTTAAAAGTAGTGCGAACATTGGCACACTGTCCCCCTCCCCGTTAGCGATTGTATTTGCAAGCTGACACCTTGCCAGCTGTGGGTTTACAGATTTTACTCGAATATCCACCAACTTCACAAACATGTTGACCATAACCTTAACCTTGCAGCTGAAGCGTGCTGCTGGAACAAATCGACAACTAGAGAGTAGCAGCAAACTCGCCTCATTGTTCTCATCGCTGTTCGCAGTCTAATGCTCATCGCATTTTAAATGAAACTTGATATACTTTTGCTATTTTGGATAACGCTATCAGCCATCAGTTTTATCAGTAACTGCATTGAATCGATATGATTGATACTGAATCGACATGAACGGATGAAGAATGTATGAAATGATGTTCTACAGCGAAATGTTAATTTACTGTAGTTCGAATATTTGCCTGCATCGCCACAACCACCGGTCACCATTGAGCGATTAATTAAAAAAAATCCCTTTTCCCATCATCACATTCCGTCATTTTCTCGAGCAAACTTTGCAACAAAACTGTGCTACACAAACCCACCAAATGAATGCAAATTAAATGTCGAAGCCATATTAAAAAGGGCTTTAAGCGTGAAGAACCACCACGAAACGAGAGCTCGGGTAGCTTATGGTCCGTTTTGGATCTTTGGAAATAGAAAGAAACGAAAACAAAAACCGAACAAAATGAAGGGAAAGGAATACCCCGGGCAACCATCAACACGCTTCCCATTCAAAGGCGCTGCTAGTGTGTCTGGTTGGTCTGCGATTGCTTCCCCTGCTTCCCAAGCGTTACCGCGGGGGTCCGCCTGTCCGCCGCTCCAGCAAACGGTTGGATGAAAAGGGTTGACATGTTATTTCGGAATGCTGAGTGATTCATAAGATTCCATCAAAGCAAAAACCCTTCGGGGAAAGGGTTCCATTCTACCGCCAGTGCTTATTAGTTTGGTGGGGTAGCTGGTAGCACGTATAAATACACACACACACACATATATATATATATATATTCAAACGCACACACGCGGGTACAACTCTTGCCGACACGCTTTAATGCGCATTCCCGGTAGCCCACAGCCCGAAGCGGCTGGGGACACGGGTCGCGCACGACCACCGGGCGGAAAGGAATTTGAATATGTATGACAACATAGCTTCAACTTTTTGGTGCATCCTTTTTTTTTATTCCGTGCTGCGCTGTGCCACAAAGGGGGAGCCTCTGACCCCCTCCCTCCCCGACCGAGCAAAATATTCAACAGCGTCTCGTTACGAATGATTATAAAGTATTCGGATATTGAGCGGTTTCGGTTACACTGGTGAAATTGAATTCTATTATATTCACTGCCGCTCCGGAGAAAGGCGTTGTGTATTTGGCTGGAACGGAACACACTCACTGCCAGAACAAGATATGTTTGCACGGTATGAAACGGGGCTTTCGCTGCTTTCATCCAAATTAATAACAACCTAACTAGAGTATACTCAATCGCAACAACGACGCTTATTCATGGCGGCACAACGAGCGATGTTGTTAGCAGCAAGTTGTGTAGCAAATTGCAAACACGCCAATTTGGCCAGCCGGGTCTGCGCAGAATAGTTCCTTTGCTAGCTGGCGTAGTTGTGTAAGTGAAATAGTGATGCCTTTCGATCGCTCGCCGTTCGAGTTCGCACCATAAAAGGCATTCAAAGAGCGAAACAGCTGACCGATTTGGCGGCGCTTGGCACGCCGATCGATCAGACAATCGATTCGAGCCATATCGGGGTTCCCTTCGATGATAGATCGATTGTGTTTTTCCTAGTGCAAACCTTCTCACACACACACACACACACAAAGCTGTGCTAGTGTTGGAAAACCTGTGCCTTGAATGCACTGGCAGTCGATAATGCTGCTGCTACAAACACATCGATTCGATTGATCGATACACTCTTTCTCGCTGCACACTATTATAATGCTATTTTCGTGACGTTTTTCATTAATCTGTTTCCTCGGCATGTTGCCACCCCGTGCTGCGATGTATGCGCCTTACCACCCCGTCCTGCTTCCAACCCCGCTCTTATCTGCACTATCATCCGCATCCGAACGCACCCATCTTGCGGCAGACGCCGCAATCGATCGCGCACCGCTTCTGCTATTTTGGAGCTATTTTTGGGGCGCTGAGTATGTGCGGCGGATGCGAGTGTGGATGCGGTGCGATTTTCGCAAGAGACAAACGCATCCCAGGGCTCTCCCCGGCGGCCTTCTTCCGATGGCTCTCCGCGCCACCCACCCAAACACCGAGGTTCGGGTCTCTTGGCTCCGCCCGATCGGGTGCGATCCTTTAATGGTGATATGGCGTTCGATCTTTACTACCGCAGTATATAAGTTGGCACGCGTCAGTTTTGGCCCTCAGTCACCGCCTTGTAGCTGTCGGTTTATATCGCGTGCAGTATCAGTTTCAGTTGAGGTGAGTTGGTTTGCGCGGATTGTTCTTCGGTTCTTGGTTCAGTGCAAATACGCAGTGCAGAAAGCTTACATCTTTTTTTTGTTTTTTGTTTTCGTTGGCCCAGCCAGCCTTGGCCGTTTTTGTGTAGCAGCACCAGCACTCAACAGCAAGCCTCAAGATGTGTGACGATGATGCGGGAGCACTGGTCGTGGACAATGGATCCGGAATGTGCAAGGCGGGCTTCGCCGGTGATGATGCGCCGCGCGCCGTCTTCCCGTCCATCGTTGGCCGTCCGCGCCACCAGGGTGTGATGGTCGGCATGGGCAACAAGGATGCGTACGTGGGCGACGAGGCACAGTCCAAGCGCGGTATACTGACGCTCAAGTATCCGATCGAGCACGGCATCATCACGAACTGGGACGACATGGAGAAGATCTGGCACCACACGTTCTACAACGAGCTGCGCGTGGCGCCCGAGGAGCATCCGGTCCTGCTGACGGAGGCCCCGCTCAACCCGAAATCGAACCGCGAGAAGATGACACAGATCATGTTCGAGACGTTTGCCGCACCGGCCGTGTACGTGGCGATCCAGGCCGTGCTGTCGCTGTACGCGTCCGGCCGTACCACCGGTGTGGTGCTCGACTCGGGCGATGGTGTCTCACATACCGTGCCGATCTACGAGGGTTACGCGCTGCCCCACGCGATCCTGCGCATGGATCTGGCCGGTCGCGATCTGACCGACTACCTGATGAAGATCCTGACCGAGCGTGGCTACTCGTTCACGACCACGGCCGAGCGGGAGATTGTGCGCGACATCAAGGAGAAGCTGTGCTACGTTGCGCTCGACTTCGAGCAGGAAATGCAGGCGGCCGCCGCCTCGTCCTCGTCGGAGAAGTCGTACGAGCTGCCGGACGGACAGGTCATCACCATTGGCAATGAGCGCTTCCGCGCCCCGGAGGCCCTGTTCCAGCCGTCCTTCCTCGGCATGGAGTCGACCGGCATCCACGAGACGGTGTACAACTCGATCATGCGGTGCGACGTCGACATCCGTAAGGATCTGTACGCCAACAGTGTCCTGTCGGGCGGTACCACCATGTACCCGGGTAGGTGTCCTCTAGCACTTTAGCCACTCGCCACGCGTGCCGAGCTCTGTCCCTCGCTAACCATTCCCCGCTCTGTATGTACCCGTTCTAGGTATTGCCGATCGTATGCAGAAGGAAATTACCTCGCTCGCACCGTCGACCATCAAGATCAAGATCATTGCCCCGCCGGAGCGTAAGTACTCCGTGTGGATCGGTGGCTCCATCCTTGCCTCGCTGTCCACCTTCCAGACGATGTGGATCTCGAAGCACGAGTACGACGAGGGCGGCCCAGGAATTGTCCACCGCAAGTGCTTCTAAGCAAACAAAACATCTGGGTTCACCAAAGCCCAAGCCCAAACCCCCCACCCCACCCAAACCAACCAACCAAACAACAACTCACCAAGAAAAAACCAAAAACCTCCCCGCCGTTCAATTTATTTTCTGCTCGCGCGAAACGATGCTCGTGTGCGGTGTGGCGTCTCTGTTTCTTTTTACATTACATCATTATATTTTTTTAAAGCTTGAAATTGTAACATCTCGGGAGTAGCTAGCGAAGTAAATATATCTTTTTTGATTACATCATACTGTTCTTGCGGGGGGAAGGGGGAAAAGGAGGAATTCAATTGGAACCCGGACTCGGTGGATGGAACGCATTGGGAGAGTGAAGGTATGTAAATTATATCACCACCGCCGAGTTCAGCTTAGAAGCAAGTGTACACCCCGTTCGTTGAACAGCAGCCGCTGGCAGTGACGAAGTGACGAACAACTGTTTCCAGGACTTTCATCCATATGCAATCGAGTCTCTCAGCTTGGTAGTCGCTGTACTTCATAGTGTTATTTTTGCGCTACTCGTCAATGAAAATTGGCTCTCCTATCGGGTGGCTGGGCGGCTGGTTCTACGCGAAACAATACCTCACTGCGACGAGACGAGGCTAGCGCGACGGCACAGTTGCCGAACCACACCACAAGTTCGGGTGTGGATGCCGCCGATAGATCTCGTTTTGCACCGAATAATGCTAATTTCATGTAGATGACTTTTCCGCCACCGTGTGCGTCTGTGTCGTGTGCCATTGCGCACTTTGCATTGCATTTGTTTTCCTTGTTGCTCTCAGCCAAGACATCGGGCTGTCGGGAGCCGTGTGCCTTCGGGAATGGAAGTGTACAGCCCGTTTGCTTCCCCGTTCTCTTCTCGCCTTAGCTGCCAAACAAAACAATACAGATACCGCTGCGGTGTGCACGATGTGGCATTTCATCACAGGGAGCTGTGGAATGTTTACGTTCGCCTCTTTACCATTACCAGGTTCGGGGCCTTCGAGAGAGTGAAAAAATAATCTGCCACATTACATTTATAGAACGGGGTGCGCGTACGCACTGATGAGCGGGGCACCACAGTGCAATGTTTCACGGGGCTGCACTTTACCGATGCACTTGTCTCGGGCTAACTTGTGTGATTCGGACATTCTGATGCTTGCTGAAAGTCCGACGAATTGAAGCAGTTTTTTTGAAATCCAAAACTGTCCCGCCAGAAAAGCCAGAAAAGATAAAACGCCACCGTTCAAACATTTTAATCAAACAAATCAAAACCGCTGACTGTGGCGAAGGGGTGAACATAGACCTTTGAACCAGGGACAAGTTTGCTTGCCGAGCACACAAACTATTCAAACTGCAAGTTAACCTGCTCAAAATGCTATCAAAATTCTCCTTGTTCGTCTCGGCGACGTCCTCCTGACAACAATCGGAGGTGGCAGATTTGAAAGTAATCGAATCGGTTGGACAATCGTTTCTTCAGAGCGAGCAATCGTTTCGATTTCTGATGCTCTCGGTTCAGCATTTGTCTGTGTGAGTGTGTGTATGTGTGTGTGTGTCAGAGAGATGCACCGAAAAACTTTGCCATTCATCGCGATGGAACAACTTCAAACCCAATATCGGTTTGTCAGTTCTGATTTACGTTTGTGCGCCCATCATCCGTGCCAGTCTGGGACGCCAAGCGGGGATGATGATTGTCAGAAGTAAAATAATTTTCATTTTTAACGACTTTCTCATGACCTTTTTCATAAACTCTTTTAGCTTTCGTTTTAGTTTTTGTGTGTGTTTTTTGGAGGTTGGTAATATACAAAAGGATGCCTCGGTGCTTCACTATAAACGGTGCCCCCTTATCTGCCAAGCTCATGGGAGCGTTCTGCAAACGGCGCTTCAGCGCTTGATCAACAACGGTAATCCTTTTTCGCCGTGGCGCCAAGTCCCGCCGGTAATAAGAAAAAGTGACTCCATTTAGCTTTACTGTTCTCTGCGGCGGGCAGCACTCGAGCGTTTGGCACTCTCGTACGCTGTTAAGAAACGTGTGCCATAATAGTGAATAGACGATTATAATGATACTAAGGGCAGTGTGGTGCTAGCGGTTATTGTGCACGAAATTCGAGCCAAAAACCGGGGGATACTGGGGGATTACACTGTTTGGTCCCAGAAAACGATGATCCGTTCGTACGAGGTGCGTGCAGTCCGTTGTTGGAGTGCTAGATAATAGAAAAGTGTTGTTTTCTTTGTGTTATAGCTTTTGTATGCTCTTGAAGCTTGACTTTATTACGTGTCTTCAGAGAGTTGTTTTTTCCCCGTTGTTTATTTATAGCAAACGTCACGAAGGATCTTTATGAAGTAAAAGAAATATTTAAAACATTAATATTACTAAAAAAACACGAGTAGTACAAAGACCTTCGAACTACTGCCCCGTGCCGTGTTGTTGCACAAAAGCCCCCGAACCACTCAGCACAATGCAATGAAAACAAATCAAATAATGAATGGGCACCCGCAGACATACTAAAAACCAACCGAGTCTTCGCCGCAGTTCCCAACTCCAATCAGCGAATGCATTTTTTATTATAATATTTCCCATTTCCACCAGGACATGTTTACTGTGCCACGATGTGCCCACAATCGGGAGCACGGACTGCAACGCCGAGGCAAGCAAGAAGACCGTGGCGGGGCTACCACCGCAACGGAAATGGGAATGTCCTTCATCATTTACTTGGTGATGCGCGTGCGAACTAAAATAAAAGATAACCTTTTTGGATGGAGCCGGTGGGGAATTGCACACCACCGTACCGTACCACCGACTGCCACCGATCAGCCGTCACTTTAGCTAGACGATTGCTTAATCAATGAACCTGTGCTTGAATTATGCAAACCTCCGAGCAGCAGTATTTCTCCAACACCCCCAAAGAAGCTGAAGAGCAGAGGGAGAGAGAGAGAGAGAAAGGGAGAAAGAGACAGAGTGAAGAAAACAGCCTGAAAAGAACAGAGATGCTTGCAGGAATCGCAGCCCTTTGGAGCTATTGCGGAGTGCTTTTCGCTCGGGTTCGCTTTTGCATTCATTTTCCAACCGAAAGCACTTAAGATTTACGCCTCGGGACCATCGAGGGGGTGGATCGGGGGATGGTAAAGGAGGGCAATTTCGAAAGGTGTACGCGAGACTGTTGAATTAAACTTTAACAATTTTCTCCTGTGTGTGTGTGTGTGTTTTTTTTTAACACGTTCTTTCTTTGTCAGGATGGTCTATTTTTACCTCACCAAGTCGCTAACCTATTTAACCATGGGAAAACAGCAGCAGCAGCGGTAGCGAGGGTCCACTGAGGAGCAATTGTACTGCACAACTTGCGATATTGATTTTTTGCTGCTGTTTGCTTGTTTATTTGTAGCGTTATCCGGTTTGGCAAGGCTCTGGCAAGATTGGAGAAAAAAACACGAAACCGACGCCAAGGACAGCTGGAAAGTTCAAATCGGAGGACGGGGCGGTAAAACATTCATCAAGCGCCGAAAACTGAACCGTTTTGCTACCGGCAACCATAAATCATCAGCTCTGGGCCCCGTACCCAGCGCGTCCGCTACGTGTTGCTTAATGTAATTTATCATAATTAGACTTTTGATTCGAGTCGGGCCCGGTTCGGACTGTTTGAGCGGTGAAGTTAACGCAAGCCTCCGAGTAGGAGAAGCACTCAGTCAAGAATTGTTTGCATTGCTTCTCCACGGCACGGGAACTCGTTTTCGTTTCCTAATTTATTTAATGGTGTCTTGAGTTTTATTTACTAAATCCTCTTGCCCGCTCCCTTGGTGGAAAAAAACAATACATAATGTAGTAAAATGATTCATAAATTAAGTATGGTGCTGCGCTCTTCTGCAGCACAATTTCCGTACGCAATTCATCAGCAGCTCACTGCTCCGGCGTGTGCTACATCCTGTGCCTGTGAGTCATTAGGGGTAGGGATCGCCGGCTTGGGCAGTCATCGTTGGCCACAGCTGACAAATGCATTTTCTGCATGGGTTGCAATAATGTCTAGCTCGGTGCATCAGTTCGCCATTGTGAGTGTCCTTGCACTTCAACTGCCAGTCAGTCTGGTACCTCGACACACACACACACACCCAGCACCCAGCGAGGTGGCAACGCATTGCCCGTTGACCTTATTTATGCTACGGGGTTGTGTTTTAATTCAGATTGAAACTTATGTTAAATTGCTTAAATAAAACAACCGGAAAACATAATCTGCTCATTAGGAGCGACGCCTGTGACAGTTTGCAAATGAGCTTGGGTAGGGAAGGAAAAACCGACCCATTTTGTTTTGCTGTACGTTAGTTTTTTTGTTGCTTTTGTTTCTGTGTTCACTTCCCGGGATAACCACTCCTTGGAGCGTGTTGGGCGATGTGTTCCGGCTAGTCTCCGGCTAGCGCTCCGGGTAAGAGCAAAAATGGAAATGTGTCGCGGGCGGACGGAATAGAAGACGGGGTGCTGTAGAGCATCAGCATAAACCCACTCTTTATGGAACAGTACGCTTACCATTTTTCTCAATTTCGCAAACATTCAAAGCTGAAAGGCAGCTCAATTATCGTGGCGTTGGCATAGCGCTCGGTTTTGGTGGTGCTGCTGCTACGCTTCTTCCGCGTGTTGCGTGCCACTGCAACACGTTCGCCCGTCAGCAGCAGTGCCGGGAGTAGCACGCGGGGCTCTGGAAAGGACTTCATGCTGCCGGCTTACGCGCTGACAAGATAGCGAACTGACATTGGCTGTGTCGCCGTGGTGGCAAAAGGCGAGAGAGAATGAAAGCGAGGGGAGAGCTTGCTAAAGACACGCTGCTAGACCCGGCTCATCTCGGGACAGACATTTGGCTTAGCGTGGTGGGGGGCTGGTTGGATTCATCTCAACCCCCATACCCATTCTCTCCTCCCGACGCTTCAAAAAGAGGGGAGGTTGTGGAGCGTGGAACCAATGCAACCAAAATCATACAAGACGCAGCACAAAAGCTCGAACAAGGAACCCTCCCTAAAATAGATTTTCTTGCAAAACTCTCCCCGGCTGGACGCGAGTGTTGCGCGCACGATAGTTGGATGAGCATGAAGCGCGCGGCGACAAGGCGAACGGTACGAGCGAGCAGCGCTGCCAGAGGGGAAAGCTTTTCGCCGGCAAGCGTCTTTGAGCTTTAGCCGTAAAGAATATTTTCATGCCACCCTTTGCCAGCGCCAGCGAACGGATGGCGAAAAATCTTTTGCATAATGCAAAATAAACAGACATTCTTTATGAGCAGCTGTTAGTGCCCGGCACCAGTGCACTGGGCGTGTGTCGCCTCGCGTAGAAGGGTTTTTCTTGCGATCGAACGACAAGCCAGTTGACCAGAATCGCCCGGCTGGCCGCAGGATGGATAGTAGGAGCTTCTCCGGGTAGGCACATCTCCCCCCGGGGGTAGCAGTCCACAAGAAGGAAAGAAGGAGCTCGTAAGTTGTTTTCTTTTTGCTCGATCAAGTACCAAAACTTGCGTTTCCGTTTTTGTTTAGCACACAAAGCTCCTAACAAAACCTCGTTGTAGCAAAGAGTTGTTTAAAAATTCTTAAAACATAATCATCATCCTTGTGGGAGGGTGTGCAGGTGGACAGAGGACAAGCCTACGGAACGATAATGCTGGCCAGCGCTGCAGCACGAGCAGCACACAAAAATAACAGATTAGTAGTTGGCTGGTGGCAGAAGTTTTGGAACGCGGCAGTACCAGCGATCGCTCGTTAGCGCTGGCACTGACGATGTAAACAAATTTGTTGTTTTGTTTTACACTGGACGAGGGAAGACTTTGTAGGGCAAGTTTGTGGCTGTGGGTACCTCTGGCTGTGCGATAAAAGGGCTGAAAAATGAATGATGTTATTGTAAAGTGAGTATGTTTTGCTGAGCCGGTTTTTAAATTCCGACACTTTACCCGCAGGAAACGGGATTAGTTTTAACTGCAAATTATCGTTAATTTAAATAGATGATGACATGTGTAATATGCAATCTATTTGAAATATCTATATAACAAGGATTACAGATCACCGAGCCGTTCCGGAAAGGAAAATTTTGCGACATAAACTGAAAGCGCTTCCAAAACTTCAAAGGCCTGAGAACATTTGAAAAAAACTATTATGCGACTTCATTCTAGACTGATTGGTTTGCCGGAATGCGTTTCGTCATAATAAACCTTTGCAACACTTCAACTAAAACACAATTTCGTTCGCAATGCATGAAACATTCTGCACATATTTTCGATTCTAAGTCAAACAACACGATAAGCTTATTCTACGAATATTCGTTTGTTGCTTCTTGCTATCATAAACAGTGAACTGCTGCGCAGGAAAATTGCATCAAACATTCACGCCGTTCGATACGCCTTTCCAACGGTTCAACGAACAGGAAGGTGAAAGAGAAGAGCGAAGATCGCCAATAACGCGAACCACCCCCTCCAAAAACTTTCCCCGTAAAACGCAATCAGCAAACATCTTCGTTCGATGGTTCGCGCACACTGGAAAACGCGTGGTGGAATTTGTTTCCCGGCATGATTTTTTCGCTGGCTTTGTTTGCCCAAACTAGTGTAGCCGGCGGTAGGAAAACTCATCTTGGCGCGTGATTTAATCCAAGCGCGTTGGATGAAAATTTAATATTTTAATTCGCACACAAATAAAATACAACTGCCGCGTGCAGCGTCGTTCGCTGCCTCAGCCCTCACTCTCTCGTTACGCTTCTATAATGTATCGACAGCGGACGTTGAGTCCGCATGGCCAGGAAGTGTGGCAAGTTTTGCATAATCTATTGAATTTTGGCAAAGCGAACTGGAACTGGTCAGCGAAACTCGATTTCGCAATGCGTTTCGTTTATTGGTACGGCGAGTATGAACGGGAGGGTTGTTTCACGGACTGCGGTGCAATGCTGCCGGTCAACATTGTGTCAACTACCGTGGAGCAGCAGATAGCGATAAATGCATCACATTTTCAGTGTTCAACCCCTAAACGCCCTGTCAAGCGTTATATGCATTAGTAACGTTTATTGAAAAAATCAATAATGCATTCGATGCTCTGCGATGCGGTCTGCAAAAAGTTGACCGATTGATCACTGCAACAGCTGTAAACACCTTGTCCAAAGTGTGTGTGTGTGTGTGTGCGCGTGTGTACAAAATCATTTACAATGACCTCTGACAAATTGCGTGTTGACTAATCATCACACGAGCGCGAACTTAGCATAATGGTGCATTAATGTTCAATTAATTTGACGTACTTACCGCAAATTATTACTTAATTGCCTGATTGCATATTCATCAACAAGGCACGCGACACCGTCCATTGTGGACTCTAATTGGCGTATAGGTAAGCGGTGGCAGCAATACAGCTTACCTAATCACTCGGAGTGTGGTGCAGCATGCAGGGCACTTGTTAGTATGTTAATAGAAAGCTTTAGTATGTTGGAAAAATCCTACCATTCCTGGTTCCCGTTAATGTTGTTGGTAGATTAGCTTCTCCTCGTAGATGTTCGTTTTTTTCTTAACTATTACTATTTAATTTAAAAGATACCAACATTCAAACACAACACAATACAATACAGTAGCGCTTGTTTGATGTTCACTTCCCTTTGCCGAATGTTTTATGCGCCTGTTTACGAGCAGAGTTAAAATACCTTGTGCCCCCCCAAAAGGTCCCGACTCCGTGTCATCATTGATAAGTTTTAATGGCCCCATCGGTAGGCTTCTTGACCACAGCAGAGCTTTGAGTGAACACTTGGCCGGGAGCATCGTCCGTAGATAAAGTTTGCGAAACTTATCGACTCGTCCCGGCACGCCCATGGTTTTGCGGCGGACGAGTGTGTCTGTTGCCCGTGCCGGAAACCAAGTAGCCAAGTATGTAACGGAACTTAAAGCGGATTAATTAAGTTGTGCAAACCGCTTGCAGAACGAAACCATTCTGCCGGCATTTTCATACGCTCGTGTGTTGCTGCCTTTGATCCAGCGAGATAAAGGGACTTTATTTTTTAATAGTTTGCCTAACGATGGAGGTAAAACTTGGAAGTAGGTCGGACTGATGCGCCACCCATTCGCAGGCGTGTGTTTGATAAGAGACTAGAAGCGTTTTCGCCAAACATCTCTGGGGAAGCATTTTGAGCTGAAATTAATAGTGCTATCATCAAAGTTTCGTTTTTTTTGCTGTAATATCTACATCGAGCCAATTTTGGGCATGATTGCTTTTGTTTGATTTGTGGTTGTGCACCGGGAAGTAATGGGATTTTCTTAGCTTGGGCTAGAAGTAATGGGTTTAATTTGGGTTAAGATAGCACATTTATCGCTGGTTGTATCTGATGGTTGTATCTTGAAGGTGTCCCCTACAATCTGTAAGAAGCATGTCAATTTTTAAACTATTCATTGATGAGTTGACGAGAGCTTAACATTAATTTGCAATCTGTTTTAAATTTATACAAAACTACAAAATACTAAACAATGTTGGTAACATTTCTATAATATTGATGCATTGTAGTATCAATAATTAAAAAATGGTTTTATTTGAAACATTTGATTGATGCAAACCGAAAGTTTCAAGTATTAGATGACAATGTTGGAGGGGTTAGCTTGTTAAATATTTAACCACTTTTGCCACAAAGTGCAATGCACAACATCAAGAGAAACTAACAAAAAACTAACAGAGTTTTAAGTCATCTTCAATGTATGCTTTTGTGATTGCATTCTTAAAACCAGCAACTTGATCTGTGACAGGCACTTTAAACATTTCTTCTAGTTTCTCTTACACCAGTTGATAAAAAAAGTTGAAATAGGGGATTCCTCTATAGATTAACATGTGTTTATTTTTACATCACTTCTACCGGGCAAGTTAACCATGTCCACAAGCTCCCAGCCAACGTTTCCCCAACTCCGAAGAATGCATGGCACATTGAAAAGCATTACTGCAGCTTTGGAGAAATGCCAGGTTGATTTTTTGTCCCTCCTCGCAAGTCCTATGCCTGGTAGTCTGGTTGCCTGCAATCATCATTGTGCTGGTCGTATGCCCGGCACTGCACCGAGAACAAGCAGCGCAAGATGCCTAAGGCTTTTTGCAGCTCTTCAGCCTAGCTTCATTCTTCATCTGCAGGCGCTCGGGAAGCTTTCGTTGGACGTTGTCGCCCGTTCCGGTTCGCAGACAACGGTATCCCCATTCCCGTGACTGTATGACAAAAACTGAATGCGAGTGTGTAACGTGATTTTAGTTATAATGGAATTATTTCGTGAAGATTATGCAAATCTGCTTTGACAGTGCCCTGCCCAGAACCATCCTCTAGTGGAATGAAGCGCATGTTCTTGAGGCAAAGGAAATGGAAAAGGGATTGTAGTGGTTGGAGTTTAGTTAGCAGCGATGGCGATTATGTTTTAATGAGGTAGAAAGCCTTCGGTTGGTCACGGGTAGTTTGGAAGATCATGTAAGTGTTTTCCCTGCCACACAATCCTGCAACACTTATAATGCTTTTTTCTGTATTGTTTATTCTTCAGGTGGCTTTCATTTTATGCGCGGCATTGACCTTGCAACAACAACAACAACAACAACGCAGAATAAAATAAGAATAAAAAAATAAAAACAGGAATATCAATCGCATACCGCACAACCACAAACATTATTTAAACCTGCATGGATTATTTGTTGCCATTTGGTATAAATTAAATTAAAAATGCAACATTGAATTGTACAACAGCAGGCCGGGATGCGCTGGGTACTGTTTGCTTTAGCGAAAGCTCATCATCGTGCTGAGGTTTTCCGCAGCTTTCCTCCGTTTCTGCTTCCGCAGGAAGAAAGGCTAGGGGACGCACCTGAATAAATATAAAATAATTTAACAATCGTTTATTAATTCCCACACCCGTCGGAGCTGGGCAAACCCGTTGCCACCGGTTTGGGCACCACCCGCAAGCCACATCGGCAACAACATTCGGTAGCCACATCACGCAATGCACCGACCACCACCACAGCACGCTGTACATCATTATTGATCGCCACCGTCAAATGCAACGGCACACGTTTGCGACCTTCCCACCGTCGGTCAGTTCCCATTTCGGGCGAATAAATGCAACCAACTTGCCCGGATCGGTTGGTCATTTCCCCGACCAAGCCTGCTAGCTTGAATGGATGACCTCCAAACATGATGCAATGAAGCAGGCAGATTCACACACACACATACACACACACACACACACACACACACACACACACATCGTACAAGTGGTGACGGGGGCGGAGAAAACGATAGGATAATTTGGTGCTCGATAATAAATAACCGCACACAGTTCCGATGTTCATTGGGAAATAGATAGAGAGAGCAAGAGAAAGACACAGAGATAGAGAGAGAGAGAGAGAGAGAGAGAGAGAGAGAGAGAGAGAGAGAGAGAGAGAGAGAGAGAGAGAGTGAGAGAAATATCGAGCGAGGAAAAAGAGCCTGTCAGGTGAATTTGAATAAATATTTGTGTCTGTGCAGGTTTGGAGTTTTCGGGCAAAGTGGAATAATATGGGTCGGAATGAGCTTACCGTACGGTTAACCGAGAATTAATAAACATTGACCACAATGCGCGGTCAGGAGAACGTATCGATATCGCTGCATTTCATTGCGTTTTAATGAGCTATCTTCCGGGATGCTGGAGTGAGCTCGCTCCCCATCGGGGCCGTTTGGCAGTATGGGGCAATATCACTTCAGGAGCAATCATTTCGGTATTATTTTAAGAGCAACTGCGCTGTGTTTACGGTGCACTTCCGGTGCCCTTCGCCATGGTAGTCGCCCTGATGCTGCTGACCTTGAATCGCCCCACTGCACGGCGGCTTCGTTTGCTTCAATTTCGATGAATTTCATTCCAGCCCACCGACCGGTGGATCGTTTCAATCCAACGAGATTAGAGATTTTGCCAGTCTATTAATATTCATTTTAAAATCGTATCACTCCTTTGAGACGCCACGACCACGAAGCTCGCTTTCTTACCTTGCAGGGATACTGCTTCCCCGCATACAGTTTCATGAACTTAATCTTTCCCACCGGTACAGCCTTTATTGCTACCGATAAATCGTTTGCTAGATCGTCGTCATCGTTGTATTCTCTTTCTTCTTCCGAGCGCAGAAGGGAGGAAAGTGATTAGTCGTGCCGGTCAGGGCGAATCTGGTGAATTATTTGCTGCTGTCTAAATTTTTCCCACACCCACACGTTATTGGGCGGAAGGCAGTGATTCCCACCTGTACTTGGGCACAACATCTCTCAACTGCCGACTTGCCAATTTCTTTCCCCATTGAAATGAACCATAATGAGAACGCAAATCGAATTTTCCCTCGGGAACACAAAAATGACGCGTTATGTCCTCATTTCATGCTAGAAGTTTCTTTTTACTTTTCCGAGGATTAAATTGGCAGCATATGCTCAGTGGAGATTAAAATGCTGCTTTTGTAAGGTAGTTCAGTGGCATATTTTTTTGCTAAGGTAGATAGTGAAGTGAAATAACAGTAGGGATTATTGGCGGTATGTTTTCTTTGTGATGGTTAAGTCAATTTTTGCACATTATGCACACACGACAGAACTGTAGCAGCTGCAACTTTGAATTTCTTTAAATAGGCGCTTTTTAATCGACTTGCTTTGCATTAGATATAGCAACACATTTGCGTATCGGCATAAAAGAGCCAGTACATACCGTTTCAATTAAATCCGTACACAATCTGTTCCGCGCCCGAGCGCTGTTTGGCTGCAGCTTGGGAAATGGCACAGAATCGAAGCAAAACTTTTTTAATCAGGTGATCAGAAGTGTTTATCGTTTTTCAAAGCACTCAACTTTTGTCAGATATTGCGGCACACGTGTGGAAATAATCGTGGTTTTTTATTGAATCACGATTAGGAGAAGCTATCGGATAGGAGCTTTGCTTTGCACAATTATAGAGCATTGGAAGGACATTGAAAGAACAGGTTTTGTGTAACTTTGTTGTCTGGCGCAATGCGGTTCGAAAGTGAATCGGGCTGTTTGTAAACTTTGATGACTGCAGCTTTTTGAAGTCTCAAAACAAAATTTCACAAATCTCTTGGAATTGGGTGCATTGTATTGCTGAAGTTGAAGAACGAACCTGTAGTTTTTGTGCATCAACTATTTTAATTTTAAACTTACTAGAACTCTCGGAGCAAACATATCCAGCAATGACTAAACGTGTCAAACTTTCTCCCACGTCCAAACCTTACTACTACGCACCAGCTTATATAATCAGTGGATAGTCTCTGTGCGATGAGCAATTTACGCCCTTGTGTCAGCTCTTTAAACAAAATCCTAATTGTGTATAGGTTTAGGTGGAATTATCTCAAACACACCGCATTCACCTGACCCGTTGGTTTGGTTTGCCGGCAAACAGTTGTCCAGCTGATCCGACCCTTTCAGGTCTTCAAGAGACGGTACAACAACACCACCACCACCACCAACACGTACTACACTCGCCATGAAGGAGGAAACCGTTTAGCTGACACATGTAAATAGCTGCTGACAGGAGTTAATTAACCATTCTTCGGCGGCAAGCGAAGGCGTTAGTTTCGGACGCCATGTCATGTCCGTTTGCTGATTGTTTCGAGCAGCGGTTCCGCAACACCCAGCTGGGCCACCTGCTGCAAATAAACGGTCGCTCCCCATCACACGTTCCCCGTCCCGTTGTGCCACCTCTCCATCCCAGGACTGTATCCTTCGGGTAGAATAAACATTCGACACGAAATTTTCCTCACACTGGACGAGGTGTGGAAATTTGTATGCAAATAAGAAAAGTGGTCCTGTCCTGTGCCGCCCTGTTCCGTTGTGTCCGTCATAAACGGTGCGGTGTGTCCCGGGCGTGTGAGATTAAATCCACTTGCACCGCACTGCTCACGCAACCAGTCCGAGTCCGTCTCGGAGTCGGTGGTTTTCCATCGCTACCTGTGTTTCTGTGTTTGAATTCAAGCACTGCGGGAAAGGTTGATGAGGTTGATGGGGCAATGTCAGTGAAAGGTTGAAAGCGACAGCGAGTGAGAGACAGTGCCTTCCGAGTGTTGGAATCGCGCATCTGCAAGCCACCGGGCCAGCCCAGCAGTGCTTTTCTGGCAAGGATAACTGCTTTCAGTTAATTAAAATAGAGCAAACAATTAGGTTTAATTATCAGTGTGAAGGTGAGCGCCGGGGCTAAGTTGTGCACACATTGTATGCATACAAATACCGATAAATGAATGTGTGTGGTTGTGTGAGTGTGTGTGTGTGTTGAGTGTATTGGTGTATTTTCTCTGTTTTGTACGGGTTGCTGTGGCTATCGCGAAATGCTCGTGCCTTGCAGCGGACAGGGCAGGCCGTACGAGAGCATTTCACATGATATTCTAGTCATGCTCAGTTGAACTGATTAAATTGGTTGCAATAATTAAAACAACACACACACACACTCACCCATCCTCCCAGATTTAGGATCGGTCGAAAGATGGGAATTCTCATCCACTGGTCAAGCATCGACGGCGTGGCTTTCCGGTTCCGGTTTTCATTTTAACATACTTCAACTTCGCTGTCCGTTTTTTTGTTTGCTTGATTCTAGCAGTGCTTAACGTTTCTCCAAGAATCGCACACAGCAGTCAATTTGTTACACGCTAATGATCGACAAAACTAGCTTCACTTGAGATTGGAAAGCAAAGCGCCCAAAGTTAATTTAATTCCACTACTAACCGCTTAAAATGTGACTAGAATTAACGAAATTTGTGCGTAGACATTGCGGCCCGTGATTACCACATTTTTGTAGGAAGCGTTTTTCCAGCCTCTTTACTCCACGCAACAGACTTCCCTGTAGATTCCTGTAATTCTATAAATTGGAGTGTTTGTGGTAGTGGTAGCAGAGGCGAGTAACTAGAAAATTCAATCCTTACGAATGGGTGGAAAATTAATGAAACAGTGAGCAAACTGTGCAGCAAGGAAATGGAACGCGCCGAGAGCACTTACAGAGCAACACGGATTCCAAATTCCAAATGGAAATAATGTCGGAAACGGAACGAACATTCACTATGTTATGTGTTTGGTACTTTATCGGACTGTTTTTTTTCCTATCTTGTTAGTGTTAAGACCGAGTGGTTGTACAGCGAGTGGTGTGGTTTGTGCTTTGTTCGTCCTAGTGTGCCTCTCCCTTTCTTTCTGCTACTTTCGCAGCATCCAGCAGCACAGCGCGCCCCATCGTATTGTAAACATCTGTACCGGCACAGTTGGCACCTCTGCTGTGCTATGCTCCCTAAAAACGGGTCTTAATCCTACCTAAGTCTTGACCCTAACGTGGGGAGGTGGGACGTATTTTTTGGAGTGGTGATTGCGCTTGTTTAGTGACCAATTTGTTTTGTAGATTATTATAATGAACTCACGATGTACCGCGGGTGGAGAGCAGCAAGCACGACGGTCCGGAGTGTTAGTCTCCGTCTGTAATTTAATCTTACATTCAGCGTGGTAATTCTTGAGCCCGAAAGAGTGTTGTGGTCAGTGTTTTGTGCAGCTTTTTGTTTGCCTGCACACCTGCTACACCCGAGGGAACAATCCTTCGAGGTGAATGCGGCGAGCTAATCCCTGCACACTCCGTCGTTCATTTGCTGCCGGTATTTTGAGAATTGCTTTTAATTTCCAAAACAACTTGAGAATATTACACCGCTGCGCCGGGCGGGCGGGGTTCGTGCTGGTCGTACGTTTGGCTGCTAATTTATTCCGATTCACGATTCGACCACAAGGCGAAACGCGTGAGCGGCTAGTGCGGGTTTGCGTCCTTTTTTCACCCCCGACCGTTGTTCAGCGTTTCATTGTAGTAGTTTAATTATCAATGAATTTTTACCATCATTTACCAGGCGCACCTGTTCCACCTGCTGTTGGTGCCTGAGTTGCAGGTGGGGGGCCTTCCCCAAAAACTTGCCCCTAATTGTGTCGGCAGCGAGCCGGAATGTCTGATAAGAATAGCGAGCCCCGGCAGTGAGCAAATTTTAGCAGCACGATTTAAAACACTGTAAAGTTATGGTGGAACGTACCGTTTGCCACATCATATGTGCTGCCTCGCCGTCGGTTTGCCTGGCGCAGGGCTGACAAGTTCTTTACCAACCGAATGAAGGTGATTATTCATACCCGGTTGCTTTGCTGCCGGGCGTGATAATTTATTCATCCCTTTACCACGCGACGACGACAGCGTTGACTCATTTTACGCTTCAACGTTTCGCTCCGGTACAATGTAGTTGGCAGGAATGGGGTTTGCACACATCGCTGCGCCTCAAACTACAAGAGCACGGTTAAAAGTTGCTACTGCGAATCCATGCCATCCTTCGTGCGCATTGCTGCTCCATCGCAAGTGAGCGCGCTGTTTCTAGCGAAAGTGTGCAATATATGGCTGGCCGGATTTCCTGAATCAAACGGGAGATTGCATTTTTTTTTTCATGCACTTTTCTTTAGAGACACTGCAAGCCGAGAAGCAATGTTTCACTCAATCGTGCGAATTGATTTTGCTCGATCATGAACGAAAACATGTTTTCTGTTTGCTTGTGCGAATTCGAGAGGTTTCCCAACATCGTTAGCGTTGCGCTAGATGCTGGAAGGATCTTCAGTGGTTGGAGAATTCCGTTTTTTTTTTTGGCTTCAAGTATGACGTGCATCAGGGTGTTCCTGTACCTTGAGGATATTCTTTTTGCAATCTTTCACAGAATCAAACCCTTGTACTAAAGTGCGAGATCCAGTGGGCGGCTGATACGTCTATCGGTCCGGTTAGTGATGGTATAAAGGGAGATTAAACCCAAAATCGATAAGTATTCACCGTTCATTAGAAACTGGTAACCATTTTGCAAATGCTTTATGAGTTTGTTCGGGTTTGGGTTGTTTGCTTTAAAAATAGGTACTGTGTTGGTCATAAATGAACAAAAATCTATAGGATGAATTTCTCGGTAAAATGAAATACTTTCATGACAAAAACTCACTCATACTTACGATTGTTTTAGGTTGCAATGCTTCAAGAAGTCAAAAGAGAGCTTTTTAATAGAAACAGAAAATGAATATTTCCTTGACAAAACAGAAACATACAGCAAACTTCATTGAGAATTTTAGGAAAACTCTTGGAACGAAGCAAAAATATTGGAACGATTTTGAACAATGATTTCTAAGTAATACAGCCATAAATTATTCACCACAAGCGTGCCTCAACGCAAAGCCTCAGCTTTTGTCGTTTGTTCTCAGCTGCGAGCTCTAAAACTCATCCAATAAATTCGATCATTTTCCTCTAACTCTTAAGAATCGAAATACGATGGCTCCTGCCGATGTGTGCCGATGCTCGTACGTTTCAATTACCATGCTTGGGTCGAAAATCAAAGCAATGATGGTGCACAATTGCGATATGTACGTGTGCGCCTCAGCCTCAGCCGTTACTTTCCCCTAATCAAAGCCGCAGAAGTACCAGGAGAAGCTCTGCCCACGGAAGGAAGCTTGCTATAGAAGGCACCTATATGACTGTGAGCGAAAACAGGCTTCAACATTACCAGCCACACCAATGATTGGTAGAGAGCAAACACAAAAAGAAAACAATCTCGGTGACGTGGCAACGGCGACTCGGTGCTCGTTTGCTATTGCACATAACTATCTTCCCCAGACTGGGTGCACTACTTTTGGAGCAAAACATGTGTATCCCGTCCATAAGCGTCCCGGCGGTACGGTAGAACACTAACTTCGATTCAACGCTTTCTCCAATGGGTTCGCTGCCTTCCTTTGTGGGAGAATGAGGTTTATCCTCCAGCATATTGCCATTGTCGATCTGATCTAGTGCAACGAATCGGCATGGCGTGGGAGTGTTTGATGAAACAGAGTATGCACCGAGAAATACCGAGTGTGTGTGTCTATTCCTCAAGTACGCGTCGCGTCGCTGGCTCATTGATGTGGTATCCGAAGTTTACCTTTCGATGAGAATCTTCAGGCCGTACATGTGTTCTGCATCACACATGATGCCTTTTCACCGTGCTTTCTACCGCGGCTTGATGTACATGATGCGAATTTTTCCCTCCCTGCGCCTTCCTACCGTGCTTGGGCAGCATCTGGTGTTGTTTTGTTTTTGTGCGACATTTCCCGCACCCACTCTTTATTGATCTCGTGCGTTTTTTTGTTGTTGCTGCTACTGCTGTTGCTACGCCTGCCCACAGCAATTTCGAGCCCAGACACGCTTTAAGTTGAGCCGTTTGGCCGTTTGATGTGTGGCGTACGAATAACATTTGCAGCTGGAATTTCGTATCATTGCACACACTCTTATCATGATTGTCGTAGCAACCGCTACTTTGTTGCTGCTTCACTCGAGCAATAAGCTTAAACCAACAGGCTGGCAGCGATGTGCGTACCTGTGCGTACTGGAACATTGTCGGAGCATTCTCTGCGGTTTGCCGATCGTTTGCAATGTTTACGCAACTGCTTAAGGTTCGCTAATATGTGCCGTTATTTCCTGCGGTGATGGCTGTATGTGCCTACCCGACTTGCTGTAGTGTTATTCATGCCAGTCATGTTATGCTTCTATACACAGGAAACTGTAGTCACCAAGAAAATTAGTCCGAAATGCCTTAACTTGTTTATTTCTCCAAGAATTCTTTGTAGTTTTAGATTGTCGTTTGAAAGTATTAATTCAGGCGCAGAATCAATATTATGAAAAATATTCTCTTTTGTGACAGATTTTTTTTTTAGTAAAAACTTATCAGGCGTTCGAGTTGTACCTGAAGTGTTTTAATCTCTCTCTCGCTCTACGGTTACTTATAGGAAACAACGGGAACCTTCCCCAACGGAGGCGAGTCATTCACATAGAAGCATTTTCTCGAAGCGCTAACGGCTAACGGTTGGTAGGTTTAATATTTATGGCACATATTCGTCTGTATCGATTGTTCGCAATCGCACAACCTGGCCGCTGGTCAATCCACCACAACCTGACCGGAATGATCGACACCATGCTGCCGCTCTGCAGAGGAAGGTGAACGTGTGCTGCCCGTTGAAAATGTAGTGAGAAATGTGTGCATCGGTCGGTACAAAACAAATGGTCGTAATTCTTCTCCCGCTGCCTGGCGGGCAAATGTTGTGAAGGCAATAGAGCTCTACCGCTCTGCTCTGCCTCTGCCTAGCCGCTCTTGGAAATGCTTGGAAGGGTCGTTAGGCAAAAAGAACAATATAGAAGTCCCTTTACCCTCGCGCACGATCTTGGATGGGTTGATCGATCCCTCGTTTTTGCCCGGGACTAAAAAAGGTGGTCAGGCATGCGGGCACATTTATCAAAACAAACAAACGCACACATATATTCACAAACGCACCACGCATACAGAACGTAGCGCACACACACACAAACAACAGGAGCTGTACCGACCGGTGACCATAAGGAGGGAGACCCGAATTCCTAATTCCGTTTCGGTGCCGTGTCGCTCGGCAAAAGGGACACGCTGGTTTATACGCACATGCGCTAGGGCCTGCATCATGACTTTCGGAACAGAGAGAAACAAGCATTTTAAGGAAATTGATTGAAGAAGTATAATGAAGCAGGGTTTACAGTGTAGTCGGGACGATGGCAACCCGATGTGCCTGCATTGAAAACGGTAGCGTTGATACGGTTAAAGAGATTCCAATCGGTACATGCTGGGATGCGGTATCCCGAGCAACCGTGTGCAGTGACACTGACGGATTGTTATGAAGATGTTAGGAATGTTGTCCACAGAGAGCACCATCTTGCTTCCAGCTACCGTGTATAGAGTTTAATATGCGAAGAAATTCCTAGCTTGTAGCTCCAAGAAAGTGTATTCTACATATGAAGTGCTGCAGCGTTCCACAGAGGACGGAAACATCCTTATCGTCTGCCAGGGATAATTTTACGCCTCAACTAAGCTGATGCACGAGCGAGACTTATTGGAGAGTGATTTATATCGTGATCCTGGCTTCGCGACATCCTCACCCTCGACGACAGGGCATTGAAAGATAGGGCGTTGGAAAGAAGATATCGTTGGGATGCACTTTTCCAAAAATCAATTATCCACTTAATCTCCTTTTCTTCCAACCTATCATCGTAACAGAGCGAATGCATCGGAGAAGGGGCAATGGGAGTGACCGTACCATTATCGTATCATAAACCTTCCACTCTAATGGGCTCATCTGTGTATTGTGTGAGTGTGTAGAAGTGTGCGGCACAAGTTCGGTGCTAATAGCCCAACACTTAGTTCCCTTTCTGTCGTTGTAACGTAACGGATATCGGTTCGGACCATTTTTGTGAGGTTGCCCGTAATCGAAACCAAACACTCTCTTCCTTCGCTCCAGCCTGAGCAGTAAACCACAATAGCAACAGCGGAAAGCAGGGAAGCAGCTAACAATGGTCAACCGAAGCGCGCTGTTCCGAGAGCGCCCGGGCGGGGACCGCTGGTATGAATAATCATGATGTCATGGTCGTTTAGGGGTGTGATTAATAATCATGATTCATGGGGAAGTTTATCGAATAGTTTTCGCTTCACTCTTTGCTCGCTCGTTTCGCTCGGGCGCGTTGTGTTTGTCCATGTGTCCTGTGGGTAAGGCCAGCCACGGCCGGCGCAGCAAGCAGTTCGACAATCGAAAGGGATCGAATTTGGGCACGTTTCTAATCCAAAACATTTGTTATTGAGCCGGGAGTGAAGGGAAGGGGGGAGCGTGAAATGTTTCAAGCCTAGAGCACCTAGTCCTAGGACGCACGGGGAACAATATTTCGGGTGGGAGGGAATGTTTGAGCGGCATGTAACCGGGAGCATGTCGAACCGATCGAACCGATAAGGGAACGAGCGCATCTCGCCACACCTCGAAACCCTGCAAAGGATCCTCCGCAGAGACACCTTTTTTGGGGCCTCAGAAATGGAAGGAACGTGTCACGCAGGCACGCACGTGAACAGTCAACCGTTTGCCGTCGTGCACGGTTTGGGCTCTGCCCTAAAGGGCATAGGCGCGCGGGTGTAGAATGAAAAATATCCCTCGTTTCAAGTACTCTGGGCAGCTTATCAAACGTTCGGGATCCACGATATTACACATTTCCCATTACTACACATTATGTCCTAAGAATCCCAAAAGCAGCCTGCGGCCTCTGCGCTAATGGAAAACTGGTCTTGTGGTGAAGGTCGTGGTCGGTGGGTTTTGCTTCCGGTGTTGCCCTCCGTGCGTAGGTCCGCATAAACGCTACCGAAGCTATGCATCTGATTTGATGAGTGCGCGTTTGATAAGACAAGCCGTAGGTCTACAGTCTAATTCCACTCCAAGTATTGCCACACGCTCGACGCCGCTGTTGTTATTATCTTCGCCGATACCGATCCTGGCATTTTGCGTCCGATTTGTGCGTGTGTATGTGTGTGTGTGGGACAGGTTCTAGGATTGTTGTGGGATTGAAAAGTTATTAGCGCTTCCGTTCGTGGTAAAGCCGGGACATTTTGACAGCGGTGGTGGCGGCGGGTTTTGAACACTAATTGGATTCTCGGCGGCCCTGATCCATTCCCAGATCTGTCCGCACGTTGTCACGCACCGCGTGTAATTTGCGACAGATGTTGATAATGATTGAACAGTGATTAAGGAACGATGTGTTTTCGCGCTAGAATCGGTCAGCTCGTGGATAGATTGCGATTGGTGGAACATTCACTATTGTTTAGCAACTGGCACCAGAGTGGACAAGGGAATATGCTGGGAAGTACTCACTTACGGGGAATGTAATTAATTATCTACGGCAATTGAAAGCAATGGCTAGAAGGTATTGTGATAGGTTTGAGAGGATTAGAGCGGTGATTGATCCGGTAGAAAGCCATCAAGTTGAGGATTGTTAGAAATCTGGAGAATGTATACATTGGTACAATATTTCAGAACGAAATGTAAGTCTGCAAAAAAGAGTATCGAAAAGTACGTTGCACGACGAAGATTTGATTTGATCTTGATCTCCCAAAAACTCGCTTTGAAGGTAACTCGTCATTTACAACAGTACCCGTGTTAATCACTTTTGGTTTTGGGTTCAACACTTACGTCTCATTTTAGCTACTTCTACTCTCATTAAGATTTATGATCTCACTCATTCCCCCTGTCCAGTGCTTATAATTAAGGTCTTAACACAAAATTCTCTCTCTTCCATTGAAACACACACAAACACACACTTCCTCTTAATTGTGTCCCTGTCATCATGCTCCCGCCAACAATTTCGTGGTCAAAGGTTACCATGGCTAACTAAAATTAACAACAGCCTGCAACAACCGCACACCATCACAAACGGGGCACCGGGAAAAACAGCTTCATCATCGCTATGGAAACGTTCCGGCCACAAATAGTTTTCTCATTCCGCCCGTTCACAGGACCGGGATACATGACAGCGCACATGGTGACAACACCGCCATGTCTTGCCTGCAGAAAAACCCGCATTGTTTCGGAAGCGTGTCGTCGGTTTTAAGGCGATTTGAAGCCTTGCGTAGGTCGGGTGGGACCCTACGCGGGGTACGTCATGTGCGTCGTAATGACGGATGACTTAGTTAAAAACGAAACCGTTTTTCCGAAGCCCATGGTACACACAGATACACTCTCAATTTCCTGCTAATGTGGTATTGTTTTTACGATGCTTCACTCCGACCAGACCCTTATTGTTCGCAACATTTTTGTTTTTTTTTGTATTATTTGGTCCAAAATTCCACACTTCAAACATGCCATTTCATGGTGCTTCATGGGGGGGGGGGGGGGGGGAACTTTCCAACATCCTTGACCACAGCCCCTAACTGTTTGCTTGCGCACCAACATCGGCCCGTCAACGGTGGCGGTTGGTTTGGTGTAACGCGAAATGAAACATAAAATAAAAGTGTCACAAGGAATTCGCTCCTTCAACCGGCAGCGCTCCCACGCGTGTTATTTCAATGCTCGCGTGATGTATGCATGTGTATGTGTGTGTGTGTATGTCATCCGCGTGCGCATGAGTCGTAACTATGGCGCACAATCCGAACGAAACGAAATTATGTTAATTTCTTTGTAAGTTCATGAGAATATGTTAATTGGAATTGAATTAGGGGCAATATTTGCTTTTCGAAAAACAGCGTGCCCTACAATAAGCGGTCGACCATCGTGAGGGAGGAGACAGAAGAGACAGGGTGGAGGAGTTGTTTTTCCTGCATTGCTGAAAATTGTGAACCGCGTTTTCCATCTACATCCTCGTATTCCCTCTTTCCACAGGGTCACCACTCTCGATGGGAATCCATAAACGCAAACCAGTACTCGAAACCTTCAACGAACTTCAAGTACTCTGGAGTGATCCAAATATGACTGCTCTCCGTAGGCGCTCCGCGAAATTCAGCCACCACTCGACGCGAGATTGCTGTTGATCCAGTTGACCACTTTTGATGTTAGTTCCGTTGCCTATGCAAATCAATTTATTTTTTAATTACCAAACCCCGCGTACGCGTAATTTAGGCTAGAGCCGGCAGGAATCGCGCCCCTCCAAAAAGCCGGCCAGGCCCTCATGCACAACCGCTGGCTCGCTGGGCATTGGGGGTATTAAAATTAACATTTAAATTACATCCAAAACTGAAACCCAATTCTCGATTTTGGGGACTGCGCACTGATTAGGACCATTCGTTTGTGCTTTGTTGGGATCATATTTCGATGTGTTTGCACCAAATATTTGGCAGGGAGGCGATATGTGGTCAATTTCGGAGGGAAGTTTGGCTTTGATTGGAGTGACCTAAATTGAACGCATTTCTCTGTAATCATGCGTACATGCGTGGTCTCGTGTTTTGAACGACATTCCTTTGAAATTACTCTTCTCTTGAAGTTAATGTCTTGCCAAGAATTGTAATGCTTTTTCGAACACGGAATACTGTAAAAGCGTTTACATCCATGCTTCGCAGTGCAAGTCTTCCCGTTTTGCAATGAAAAATGATTCTGGCGCCTGGTTGGCCCCGTAACACGCCCGGAACTTTTCACCCCCGAATTAGTGCAAAACCCTTGGATGGAGGTAACGATGAGATAAAAAGAAAACCTTGCTCTACGAGGAGCAGAAGAAGTAGCACCATCAGCACCAGCGAAGAGATGGCAACAAATTATGACGATCGAATTTCGATACAAGCAAACCGTTTGGCAGTGCGGACGCAGTGCGGGCCCCGGACAGGAAGGAGGTAATTGAATTTATGAAACTTTGGCAAGTATCATTTTTCTTTTATCGCTCGAATTGAATTAAATTTTATGGCTTTTCACCGAGCGAATATGGCGCCAAGTGTGCCAAATACACAAAACACGCCAGGAGGTGGAGTAGCCGGAGCAGCAGCAGCAGCAGCAGCAGCAAGGAGCACAAAGTTACCGGTTGCAACGTCCACTGGCCACTGGAAATTGGCCTAGCCCGGGCAAACTTTATTTATTGGCTGTAATCGATGTTTCTTTGTTCGGGAATGGGGAGTCATTTTGTAGCCGAATTATTATTTACGATACATTCCCGACGCTTGTCGGACGGTGTCGAAGCGATGGCTAGGTAGACCGACTCTCCAGGTGGAGAAGCTTGACCTTTTGAGAAATTTAAGGAAATTATCTAACGAACCGGATTGAGACGGGGTGAGCTGATGCGCGTGTATGCAACGGGGATGGACTAAGCCTTGTCCCTAATCCAACCATATTGTGTCCAGACATGTCTGGATGGGTACTTAAAACCCAAAAGGTACATCTAATCTCCTCGGTGCCGCACTCGGGCACATTTGCAAGACACGCGCCAAACAGTGTGCAGAGAAGCATTAGAGGAGCATTAGGAAGTCACTGAACTGAAGAAAACGTTGCAAATTTACACGAAGAGTGTCAGAAAGGCGGATAGAGTTGGGTGTCTCGTCCGCCATACACCTTGTCCGAGCCGTGCAAGACACTGTCGGGGAAGGGTGAACGCCTTTTTTTTTGACGCAAGATAGCTCGAGCGTGCTGCTAATTATGATGCACGAGGTTCTTCTGGCACGTCCATCGCGGGCTGCGCGATGAGAGGGCTTACGCTTAAAATTCAATAAGCAATAACGATACGACGTATGCTTGCTGTTGCATATAATTGACTAGCATAACAGAGAGTTGATGTGTTAGAGCTTCCATAACAGGTAGGTATTTAATTAAATCACAATTATAGAGTTCGACCAGTTCCAGCGGCACTCTTTATTTTCTATAGCAAACAAGCAACGGAAGCACCATTCAGTAACGCATACAGCAGCATAAAAGTAGATGCATTACGTCGATTAGCCGATAACTTCTATTGCACACTTGTGTTGAGCTGAAATTGGGTAACCAATACGCCCGGCACCGTGCACGGAGCGTCGAAGTGGAACACAATTCGGAAACACGATCCAACGATGGAAGACCAGCACGGGGCTGGTGCCCGAGTGGCCAGCGCTATGGAAATGTTGGGAAAACAAACAATTGGAAAAGTTTTCTCATAGGAACTTCATCAGCAAACGCTAGGCACTTGAGCGTTCGAGTTGCTTTCACCGTCAGCTTCGGACTCGTGTTCACCCTGCGCAGTGGCGATTTGTCGTCAAACCGCTCGGGCATTATATCCGGCAACTCCCGGAAAGACCCGTGCTGCATCCAGAGGTAAAAAAAAACATGCTACCCACACGCAAGGAGCAAGTTGGCGCTAGGAAGTTAGCCTTATGTCAAGCGGGACATTTGGCTAAACGGTCCATTATAATGCTGGCAGGATGAGCTATACGGGAGTGTTTAACTGGGATGGATTGTAATTTGTTGTTAACATTTTATTTTTTGCCGAAAACAAATTACTAACAATTCAGCAATGTTATGTGGGAAAAGATTCAGTAGCCGGAAGGATGCAGATGCTTTCTGCGTGCGTTTGAAAAACTGTCAGCGCCTTTCCTGCCGACCGCTTTCACGCCAAACCCGTAAAACCCCGCAACCAATCGCCGTAATCTGCGGAAGCGCGCGTTTGTTCTCGTTCACAGGAAAACCGACACGCCCTGGGAAAAGCGATCGGCCCAGTTTTCACGTGAAGCGTCGGGCTGAAAAATCCGTCCATCTGCCCGCAACCCTCCCCCCGTTAGCCACTTTTATCGGCACGTCAACACCAAAGCAGAATCCTTCGGTGAAGGATTTAAGAGCGGAAAAGTTCGTGAAACGGATTTATCTGTCATGTATGCTGTGTTGGTGTGTGTGTGCCGTGCTGCTTCCTCTGCATCGATCTCGGCACTGGACCCGCACACAAGAACCTGGCCTTGGCATGTGCATGGGTACAGCCGATTCGATATGAAAAATAATGCAACCCAAGTGAAGCAGAATAATTTGAATTTAGATTGGATTCCGTTTCCACATCCTTTTGTGTGTGTATGTGTGTGCGTTTCCTTCGGGTGCACCCATCATCATCATCATCATCATCATATTCTGGGGAAGTGGCGCATTCCTTGAGACGGATGGGTGGGCGATTTAAGGCGATAACACATACAGCCAAATACACAACGCAGACAACTACACGTTCAAGTGAAGACAACGCACGATGGAGGGAACGTTCACGTGCATCCAGGTGAGGTCGACTGCACGAAACCAAACACAAAAGTAATGCAAGCATTTTCCCTCGCAGCATTTCGACTATGATTCTGACAATCGGTTATCCATAACTTTTATCAAGACCCAATTTTCCAACTCCATTGCACCCGTTTTGGGGTTGCCGCATCGCCCGGCAGTTTGTTTGTTTGCTCGAGTCACATCTTTTGACGGTTGCCAGGACGGTCCAGGAGCGTTGACTTTCGTCGAGATTGCACCGAACGTGCATTGCGTCGTACAGGGCGTGAAGAGATGGCCTGACGATACCATACCTAACATTCCCATACCTGCCAAGGTACGAGGACTTGCTGAACGCAAGGCGAATTGTTGCTTTAAATGTAGCAAAGGGGTGCTTTGCAATGTTACTGGCGCATGAAAGAAAATGTTTTCTATTACACACATCCCGCAGTGTGCAAGGTTTTGCTTTTGCAAATGTAAATTCTTTTCAAAAGAAAAAGCTCCCACATATGAACAGGTTTTGCGTCAGAGATTCAATGATCGAATTAATTCGATCAAAACGCTGCTCTTGTGGCTGAATAATCCAAGCCCGAGTTGGGTGTGTGTAGCGCTGTGAATAAAACATGTTAAGCATTTTTCGGTTCTGCATGCTTCAGTTGCGGCGAGGCATCGTAATTTGATTTCGATGTTGAAAATCAAATTACACACATCTGAGGGCAGCGTTAGAGTCAGTGGTTGTGGTTTATTTAAGCAGCAGTTTCCAGGCTGGGTGAGAAAGAAATGAATACGAGAGCGTGCTGTCGGTATCGTCGTACCGTGAACGCGTTGCAAAGATTGCGTAAAACTGACGCCACAGTGAAGGCAATTACGGTAGAGTGAAACAGAAATTTAAGCTTTTCTAAGCACCAAAACACGACCATTTACATTCCACCGCTCAAAAGTGGACTTAAGCAAATGTTTTCAAACACTGAAAATGGTTCCGAAAAGGTGTATAAAACCCTGCCAACTCGTCCCCAACAACCGTCCGAAAAGCCTTCTGGTACGGCGATGTTCCATTCCACCGACAAGGCGATTTGGAAACATGACGCGAGCGGACATCATTCTGCAAAACAAAATAGTTTTATAAATTGCATTTCATCTGGCGCGCACGGTGGCATATCCGGTTATGATACATGCATGATTTCTTCTGTTTTTTTTTTTGTTGAGCACTAGTCTAGTCATAGCTGCATCAGCACTGCAGCAGAAACATGCCCAACCATGGCCGGATCGGTTTGTGTTGTTGTTGGCCTATCCTTTTTCGCTTTATTTTGCCACCGTTCATTTGGTGCAAAAATGGAATTAGATCTGACGGACGGAATGGGAAAAAGCTTAGGAAATGACGACAAAAGCGCACTCGCTGCTCGCTGCTGCTCCGGATTGTCCACCGCACATTGGAGCGCGCGCGCGCGATGTTGGGCAGTGTCGCGGGCAGAAGGTTTAACAAGCGATGTGAAGCCGGCTGACATACAATATTTGCTGTCAACATTTTATGACATTCTACGCCAGTAGATTAAGCTTCGTTATTGTATTAGCACTCTTTCCAGCCAGCTGCACGGGTGGATGGAACCTTGGGGCTGGTGGAGCGAGTGAGAGTTTTATTGAAGAGCACATACAAGTCTAGTTTGCTTTAGGTTCTGGGTTTGATATTTTTAGTGGCTCTCTCGCAGTTGCATCTGGTTGCGGGGCGACATTCGCGCTCTTTCAACAGAGAATCATTTGAAAATGAAACTGTACGCAAGCACTAACAGTATCGTATCGAACATATCCTATTTCGTTGTTTCGTTGTTTGCTTAAAACACTTCCCTTTGCAGAGCAAATTCAATGAGCGAGCACAGCTAGGACTCCGAGTGCAGGGCAAGACATTCACTGCTGTGAGCAAATATTTTGCAATAAAATTTAATTGTTTACCATCGCGCCAGTTGATTGGGCGAGTTTCCACGGCAAACATCGCCGCGCTAAGGCGTACACGAACAGCTTTACGATTACGATGTGACAGAATGGTACTTTTACATTATTGCCTGCCCGACCCCGTGGTGATTGCAATGGTTGGCTGGCTTTTTTTTCGTCTTCTTCTTCGTCTTCTGTCTGTGAAGTAAAGCGCTCTAGTGCGCCTTGTTAAAGGGAAAAGGTGAAAAACTAAACCGCGACTTATGCTGCCCGGGGTTATACACTGGGCGATGGGTTTTTTTTTTCTCGGCCAGTGCAGACTAAACTCCGCGTTCGCGTAACGCTACAACACCCGCAAGCACGCTGGAAACAAATCTGTAAACAGAGGCAATGTACCATGAGCGGGAGCGCGTGATCAGGACCAAGCAAACAGAAGCTCGTGATTTTTACGATATTTTCTGTCCGGGCCATCGGGCGGTCGTGTAGTTGGGTTTTCCGAAGGTTTTTTTTGTTCTCTCTCCCATTCGCCTTTTAATGGTCACAAGACATATCAATAGCGGTGTCTTGAGCCGGTTCCACTGGATACGGGAAGGTAGAAATGTAGTTGCCGTCCCAAAATAATCTTCCCCAGCAAAACAATCGCCAACATCGGCATGGGCGGAACAGTGGAGCGAGCCTCCACGATTGTGCTGCGATCAATAAAACGCATCGTAAATTAAAGCAGTTTTCATAAAAATCGAGCTAACAAGAGCAGCACTATTGGCTGTAGGAGTTGGATTATGGATTTTCTCTTGCTCCCACCGCGCCCGCGTCGGTAAACAGCTTTATATTTTCGGAGGCAAATTGAACACGTGCAGGACTTCCCCCCCACCCCCCCGTGCCCGACTGCTGCTGCGTGGGGAGCAAAGCAATCCGATCACATTCGGGACCCACCCTTGATGGCATTAGCATGTGTAATACGAACCGTGTACGCTTTTTTTTTGGAGCAACAATAATAATGCATCATCGGATGTTGCATCGAACAACGGAATATGATGCCGTAAAAATATTATTACAAGGTACAGCCACATGTTCTGCTCGATTGAGGCTGCGTTGTAACGTGTATCGAAATGTTGTGGAGTGTGGAATAAAAAAAGGCAACATATTCGATTCTGGTTTCGTTATACAGGCTCGAGTTACAGCTTTATTAGTTTTGAACTCATTTATACTTATGTATGTTTGTAATTCTATGGATGGACTGGCTAATACAAAGCCGAGCGGGTTCAAAATTTATTTCCCATGTTGCTAGAATCTCGTCCCAAGTAGCCTAAAATGTGACTCATACGGTTTACTGCGGCTTTGCCGATTAACTCTGTTAATCCTTCTCGGGTTGCAACGAGTTGCCACGGATTAGCAGAGAAAAAGACTGAGACGCAAAAAAGTAAAGAAAAAGAAGATATCGAAGAATATATACAATAATGGAATTCAATCACGAAACATTTGCATCTTTGCAGCTCTTATTGGCGCCTAAATGTATGCAATTGCTCGTCGAACGAATAGAAAAAATCATTCAACGCTGATCTGGTTATCATAGCATTAGGATTTAACAACTATAATACTTGAAAACCATTAAGTTATGTTTCATTGTGTGTATGTTTTAGCACAAACTTTGTTTAGAATAATAAATATTAATGTGAAAAGAGCATTCCTGGGTTTTATTTACCAGATTTTTTTGGAAATAGTTTTAATTTGCTGCTTAACTTTTTTTTAGTAATAATAGCAATAATTTCATTACCATTGGGAATGTCTTGAGCACGGTTGAAAGTCAGGCCATTAAAAAGAGTTCAAACAAAAGATGACAATAAACACCCTTTCTGCTGAGGCACTCCTGTAGCTTCAAATTAATTAAATCATTAAACAAAACATACAACCAAACCGTCACCGTCGATCGTGCTGCTCTTGTTGCAGTAATTGTCACTTCTTTCATGGTTTCCCGTTCTCTCGCCCCAAAAAAAGGTTCCCATAACCATCAGTCACAATAATATTTGAACGTTTCAGCCCCCGTTCGTCAACGCATCATTTGTATTATTTTTCCAACAGACGTACATATCCTCCCGATGAATCCCCGTTTCGGTTTCAGTTTCTCTTTTTGTTCGCTTTTTTCGTGTCGCCTGCACAGATGATGTCGGCTCGCTGCGGCCTCGGGGTTGTAGGGCTGGTGACAATAAAATCTTTTATGGAGCACAACTGAATCCCCGAAAAATCATAAACAAAACACCACCATGGTGGGCTGGCGTGTGAGCGGTGTTATCATCGCCCTCGGGTCCCATCATCACAGCGCGCTGAAAGGTGCGTGCATGCATGCGAGGGGCTGAAACAGACAGGCCAGCGAGCACAAGCATCTAGCATCAGCCCTTCGCTTCTATTCCCAATCGTCGTCGATGACGATCCACACACACACACACACACACACGCACAAAAGGGTGGAAGGATTTCCGCGAAATGGAACGGATGGAAAAAACGTGGCCGTCACTGGCGCGATCATACCGCGGGTCGATCGTTTCGACCCCAGGCTGAAGGCAGCTCCCTGGTAGAGTTGGCCGGAGTACGGAGCGGTACGTTTCGTTTGAAGTTAAGCTGCGTTACACTCTGGGTGGAAATTGCCTTCATCTGCGTTGCCCCACGGTTCGTCGCACGCATATGTGTTCGTGCCTGGGGGCTGCGAGCGGGTTGGTGGACCAGGGCTTGTGGTGTTGTTTTATTTTGTCCCCTTTTTGAGTCAACTCCCATCGGTCCGACGTGGTCTATTGGCCTTCGCGAAAGCCTTTGTTTCGCTGTGGTGATGGGAGCGGAATGTGTTCGGGGAGAATATTATGCGCTTCTACTGCCTACACCACCACCACCACCACCACCACCCCTCATGCTTTTTTTCCGCTGCACCCACCAGTAGCCGGCTCGGATTCGGTGGCTACGTGGTGTACTGTGTTTTTTTCTTTTTTCTTTTTTGTTTTCGAGACAAACCCACTTTACATGACATGTGTGGCGACACAGTTTTGAGCCGTTGTTTTCAAAAGTCGATACAATTACATTACGCCTGACATATTTTGTTATGTTTTCGCTTTCGCTGTGAGTGTGCATTCGGCGCCGATTCCGATTCCCATACCCGGAACAAAAACAAACGTGGAAAAAACTGTTTTCTCTTCCTCTTGATGTCCTTTTTTGGCTAGTTTTGTGTTCTCTTGTTTTTGTTGTTTGTGTGGCGTTCGTTATTGGTGTTGTTTTTTGTTTCCTTCTCCCTGCACGTTTCGCTTACCGACATCTGGCGATCAATCCGGGGCAGCCATCAAAGGAGTAAAACAATGAAAGGGGGAAAAAACGAAGAGAACGGAAAAAAATGGAAATGCTAATGGAAATGGGTGGAACCCTCATGCAGACTCACCATGTGTTTACGCCTAGGCAGCGCAACATAACGCACCACGAAACTTGAGATGCGCAACGTGGCGCTTCTGACCCGCGCAACCTGTATCGCTTCTGCCGCGCGGCGAGAGCCACCGGACTGGATCCCAAAACCCATCCATTATAAAGCCAATGAGTCATTACGGATTTAATAAAACAGAATCTTGATTGGTGTGATGGGTGCGCGATGGGAAGCAACGGAGTGAACTGTTTGGACTACACGTGATTGTAGCATGTTTCTGACAGCATCCCAGAGTGCGGTGGC